>NW_020292071.1:0-356519 GCF_003184925.1 Aspergillus vadensis CBS 113365
ATTATTATTATTATTATTATTATTATTATTATTATTATTATTATTATTATTATTATTATTATTATTATTATTATTATTATTATTATTATTATTATCATTATTATTAGTATTAGTATTAAAGTCAGGACATAAAATATTCTTATTTTTCTTATTATTAAAATTTATGTACGCAAGCTTCAGCAGTAATTTATTAATTTAACTTTATTAATTTAAATGACTAGAGACCCTGTACAGAAAAAAGTTTATTATTATTTATATTTATTATTATATTATTTTTAACTTCAATAATAGAAATATATATTTTTGATAAGATGATTTATATATTATTTCAGTATTCTAAGTTTAATTTTGTTCAATATCCCAGGGTTCAATATAAGAGTATTTAATATAAAACTATATAACTTACAGCTAATCTTGGGAAGCTTTATAGTTTTTATTATAATAATTTTTATCTTAGATTTTTATAATTTTGTTTTTAATCTTTAAACAATATTATTTTTAATTAATTAAATTCTTAGTCTTGTAAGATAATAATATTTTATATATTAATTATAATAATAGTGAATAATTTATCAAAACATTTTTTTATGTATATTATCTCATCGGAAAATTAATAAAAAATCTGGCAGTATAATTTAATATTATTGATAAATTATTTCTAGATATCTCTTTCTATATTTAAGGTATAATTGAAGATATGATGTACAAGAAGTATAGTATATATAACTTTTATTAGAAATATTTTTAAAAAGTTAAATAATATTTTTATAGTATTATATAATATATACAGGCTGAGTACTTGTAGTAGCACTAATATATATATCCATAATTTTATGATTTGTAAAATTTCATAGATTAACAATTTTAGTCCTAAATTGTAGTATTAAAATTTTTATATAAATAACCTAGCTAGTAGTACAGTTATTATCAGATTATATTTATTGTATAAAAGATTAATTTTTTTTCAAAAATTTCTAATTAGTTAATATATATAATATCTAGCAGTATAGTAGTCTAGTAGTAAATATTAAAAATGAATATTTAGCCAGTTTATATTAATATTTTAAAAAATTATTTTTTCCTAATTATATGAATATTTATATTAATAAATATTATAATATATCCATAACAGTTGAGTATTATATTTATATCTGAGACTTTAACCCAGAAGATATTTATTTATATAAAATACTTTATATTTTTTTATTATATATAATAAGAAGTATATTATTACTTAGCAAAATTTATTTAACTATAATATTATAATTTAGAATCTTAAGATTACTACAGGTAATAATATTTTTATTAATCTAATTGATAAATTTTGATTTTTATATCAATACGATTAGAAATTATTATAATAAAGAATTTTTAAATTTATAATCCTAGATTCTCTGTTAAAGGCTCTAGCTTGGCTAGAATTAATACTTTATAGAAATTGAATTAAATCAGGCTAGTACTGTTATCTTTAGTATATATTTTATTAATTTGACTAGATATATTTAATAAAATTCTTTATTAAATTTTTTAAATGTAATTATAATAATAAGATTATAGATGTTATCTATAGAATCTCTACTTTCTAATATAATAATAAAGTTAATTAATTTAATCTAATCACCTTATTACAAGTATATAGTATTTTTAATCTGTAAGACTTCTTATAATAAATTTTCAAAAATAACTTTTATTATTCATTTAATATATTATTTATTTTATTTCTTTTTAAATATTTTAAAATTCAATAAAAATATATATCATTATTAAAAACCCCAAGGACATATAGCTATTGAAGAAATTTTTATAATTTATTATTGAATTTAAAATATTATTTATTAAACTTAAACAGTTTTAAGATATATTTTTTATAAATCCTTTTTGATGATTATTTTCTTATAATTCTATAGATTATACTATTAATATTAAATCTAATAAAATCTTTTATATAATTTTATATATTCTTATCAGAAGCTGAACTCAAGATCTTATAAAAATATATCCAAAAAATTTTGAAATTAAATTTAAATTAATTTTTAAAAAGTCTTACAGAAACCTTTATTCTTTTTATATTAGGAAAAAATAAAGATTATAAAAATTTAAATAAGATTTTTAATAAAAATTATTATCTTATATCTCTTTTTCAGGAACTCTTGATAGAGTGTCAGGTAGTAAATATTTTTTAAAGATTTTTATTAAAAAAATAAAAAACAAAAAATAATATTTTATACCTGATATAACTACTTTAAATATATAATTATATTATTTAAATTAATTAATACTCTAGTAACTTTTTAGAATTATATATATGTTATATTTTAAGAACTGTTTGATAATTTTTATATCATGTATCTAAATATTTTTATCATTTTATTAGATAAAGAATTCTCTAGAAAATATAGTTATTAAAATTTAGAAAGATTCTGAGAAGCTTAATTTTATATAAAATTATTAAAAATATTTATTTTATCAATTTTACATCAAATTTCTAGAATATATTATTAATATTAATAAAGTATTTATATATTCTTAATAAATAAAAAATATCATTTTATAATTCATTTTTAAAAGTTATTATAATATCCAGATTTTTCTAGATTTTAATAACTTCTATTGATAATTTATTTAAAATTATTTTTTAATTATATTATCTCTTACTTCTCTACTTCATGTAGTAGTTAATAGATAAAAACTAAAAAAATTATTTATCATTACTTAGATAATATTTTTACTAATATATTTTGACTCTATAAAATTCTAGTGTTTTTTTGGGGGAAAGAAATAAATGATATTTTGTTTTAATTCAATAAAAATATATTTTATTTAACTATCTTTTAATTCTATTAAGTCTCTAATAATAAATTAAATTATAGTACTCCAGATTAAGAATTATTTATTATTGTGTTTTTCTTAAATAGTAGTAATGAATTATAAAAAAACTTTTTTAATAATTAAAATTCTATTTATTTATATAAATTTATGATTTCTTATATATTAAACAAGATTTGAATAGAAAGTAAGCTTAATAACTTGAAGATTTAATTTATTATAATCTTGTTATTAAATATAAAATAAGAAAATTACATTTAATCAATATATCTTTAATCATTTAGTAGATTTTGTCAAAAAAAATAATTAATTTTAATTTAAAAATAATTTTTAGTTATATTATCTCTGATACTAAAAAAATTCGAATAAAAAAGTCTGATTTAAATTTTAGAACATATAAAATTATTTTGGGTTCAATACCTATATTATATTAAATTAAAAAATCTTGATAATTAAACTAGTATAAAAATAGCTGATAAAATTATTTTAAAAAATTTATTGAAAGATTTACTTTTTAATTTATAATATTATAAATAGACATTATAGAAGTTCTATACTTAAATATATATAATTTAAAATTCTAAAAGATAATCTTATATCTATAAAATAAGAATTCAGAAATATAGTAATAAAAAATTATTATTTAGTTCAAATAACTAAATCAAAAAATACTAAATAATCAGAATTACAGGTTATATTTATTTTGAAAATAAATATTATATATAGTAAAAACTTATTGAATTATATTATAATAATCTATCTATAAGATATTAAAAAAATTAAATCAAAGTACTTCTACACAGAAAATTCTATTAAAATAAATTATATAAAAATATCTAAACTTATTTAATATTTCAAATAAAATTATTCTAAAGTATTAATTATATAGTAGACTTAAATTATTATTAATTCTATTTTATTTTCTTATCAAATTAATAATAAATTTTATTACAGGACTATTTTTTATTAAGTAAATATAAAAAATTATTAATATCATTTTTATTATTAAATATAAAAATTTATTATAATTATTTTCATTATTATTAATTAATTTTTGAAATATTATTTTTATTAGTTTATTAATAATTATATATCTAGATTTTATTAAAATTATTTTATAGATAAATTAAATTAAATCTTAGAATTTTTAATAAGATTACATCTGATTAGAAATTATTCTTTATAAATCTATTTTTAGATAAATCTAGTTTATAATATTTATATAATATTAAAAATTTCTATAGTATTTTACCCCTGAACTGATAATTAAATAGAATAAATAATCTAGATATTTAAATATTATCTATAATATCATTCTGGTAAATTTAATACTAATTAACCAGTAATATTATTAATTATTCAATTTATTCATAATAATATAGATAATATAATGATAAAATTATTATTTAATAATATTCCATATAGCTATTTACCAGATTTTTATTTTATTATTAAGAATAATCTTTACTAATAAAAAACTTTAATTATATAAAATAAACATAGAAAACTTGGAAAAGCAAGAGAATAGTTATAAAAAAAATTAATAAATAGTTATAAAAAATTTAATAAATAATTATAAAAAAATAAAAAATTATTATAATAAATGTAGATAATTATTTTAAATCAAAGAAAAGATTTAATCAAATTATTAATCTAGAACTTATAACTCAAATAATTAAAAAATTAATTTTAAAATTTATAAAATCTTTCTAAATTCTTAGACATTTTTTTTATTTTTAGATATACTAAATTTTAAATAAATTACTTATATTTACGTAAGAAAAATAAATAAATATATAACATATTCTAGATTTTTATACGAATTATAGATTTTAGAAATTAAATAATAGAATAAATAGAAAATTAAGAAAATTGAAAATTATTAATATTATAATTATTAAGATTAGATCTGATTACATGTAGAAACTAGTTAAATAAAATACATAAATTTCTAGGAAGAATATAATAATTTTAAAAAAAATATTAAAAATCATTAGAAAATATACTAGAAACTATAATAGATTATAATTTTAAATAGATTATTTTAAATAGATTATTATTAAATAATCAATAAAAACAGGCCTACGCACCAATAATAAATTAAAAATATATAATATTTTATTAATATATCAATAAATATATTTTAAATACTATTATTAAATAATAGACTATATTTATATATATTTATAATTTTGTTTTATTATAATTTAATATTAGTTCAGTAGTAAATAAAATTCAGATTATTCTCATAATTTATCTAAAGCTATTGGAAAATCTTTAAATAATTAATTTAAAATATTATTTAGTTATTTATTATTAAACTAAAGACTAATTATAATTAAAATCTTAATTTAAGATAATTATTTAACTGATGTCCAAAGAATAAAACTAGAATTATTAAATATGAAATAAAGAAACTTAATATTTATTTTTTATAATCTTACAGAGATAAGCCAGGAATATTTCAAATTTAATTATATATTATTAAAGAATATTAATATATTAATCAATGAAAAAACTTATTTATATATATATATATTTCTGCACTATTGATAATCTATAATAATAATAATAATATATAATTAATTATTCAAATAAAAATCTGATTTTAATGTAAAATAAATTTATTAATAATATATAAATTCTTTTATTGAAACTAATAAAAACTTTATTTTTCTTATTTTTAAATTTATAAAAAATTATAAAAAAGTAGTTATAATATTAATTTATAAATTTTCATTATTTCACACCTATCTCAGTAACTGTAATATTATTAATATAGAATTTTTTTATTAAGGGTATAGTTAATGTTTAGAAATCTTTTGATTTTTATAAATTTAGGCTTAAAATGCTTTTTAGAGGTTTAAAAATAATATATATATATATTATAATCATCATACTTTAATTATTATATTATATATAGAGTATATCTGATTAATTATAAATATATAATAATATTAATATTAACCAGCTTCTCTACCAGGTATATTAAAAAATCTAATATAAAAAATATAATATACTAGTATATAAAATATTAAAAATATAAAAAATACTGATTTATTAATTAATAAATAAAAAATATAAAAAATAATAAAAGACACGCAAAATAATTATAAAAATAAATAAAATAATAATATTATATAAATATAATAAAATACTATTTAAGCTACATAGAAATTGTATATAATTTTATTTTATTATATACTCTATAGGTTTTTTATCTCTTATTATTAGATTTTTAATATTTTAAATCAGAATTATATATTACTATTTCTGATATTCAAACTAGATAGTTTATTCTAATAAAAAATATTATTAATAATAAAATAATCTAGTTATCAGAGGCAGAGTCATCAGAATAATATATGATAATAATTATAAAATTTATAAGATTATCAACAGTAATTCTATATTTTTCTACTACTTATAAAATACTGAAATTTTTTAAGAATTAGTCTATTTTATAGATATAAGCTACTTTTATTACTAATATACAAACCTATAGTATTTCATGGCTGATTCCTGTGATAGGATCTACTTGTCAGGGTAGAAAGCCTGTCAACTAGGTAAGGAATCAACCACTAAACACCATATATTCATCTGATAATGACAAAGGTAGCCTATATCCACAAAATAGACTGATTCTTGAGGAATCAGTAGCTTATTACAGAGAAATCAGTATCTTATAAATACTAGAAAAATATAGAATCACTATTAATAATCTTATAACTCTTATAACTATTATAATATATTATCCTGATGACTTTTATCCTGATAGTTAAATTATTTTATTATAAATAGTATTCTTCTCTACTGGAACAAGCCATCTGGCTCGGGTATTAAAGATAATTTTATATATTTCTAATTTAGAATAATAGAAATCTGATAATAAAAGATAAGAAATCTACAGGATATTTAATATAAATAAAATTATATATTAATTCTGTATAGCTTTATTAATATTTAATTATATTTGCATGGATAAATCTATTATAAAAAAATATAAATAATAGAATTTTTTATATTACTCTTCTTTTTTTTCTTTTTTTATTTTATAATTATCTTTTCTTTAATCTCCTGTAATTATTCTATTTATTTTTTATTATTATTTCATATGCTTTTTATTATTTTTATTATTATATACTAATTATTTAGTAATTAAATATTTCTCTATATTTATTTTTTACTTCATTTACTCTCAGATTATATATTTTATATTAGATTCTTTAATATACCTCCCAAAGTAGCTCCTAAGAAGAAGATTTATATATTATAAAAATAATTTATTAAGATTTAATATTTTTTTTGTATATATTATCTCCGTACTATTAATACTAATTTTGATATTGCTGAGGGAGTTTTCTATAATATTAATTATTATTAAAATATTCATGCTTTAATATTATATCACCAGTATTCTGAGAAAAGAAAAATATATTTTATAATAAATATTATTTAATTTTCTTTGCTATACTGGATATGATATTAATATTAATTAGACTAATATAGAAATATTTAATAATATTTATAATTTTACTATTATTCTTGAATAACAAGTGGAACTGATAAATATAAAATACTAGAATAAAAATATTAAACATACTATCCTTAAAAAGATATTAAATTTAATTATTATATATAATTATATAAAGTCAGCTCATGCTTGCTAATTTAATCTTAAGAAATTAAAAAAAACTACCCAGGTATAAAGATCTCATGAATAACTAGAATAAATAATTAATTAATAGTATATTAATAAATAAATATAGTAAAATATAACTTATTTTTTATTATTTATTATTAAATTATTAATTTATTAATTTTTCTGTCTCCTGCTGGTACTACTCTTATACAGTACTAAATATATAAGTATAATTTATTACTTTATCTAATATTAAAAAATAAAAATTATATAATCTAGACTTTAATCCTGAAATCTTATTTAGATATTATTACTGAAATAGCCCGTGTGCAATATCCTGATATTATTAATAAAATTATATTAAATAATAATAATAATTTTAATAAATATAATATAATTTCTAAAATTTATAATCTAATTAATTTATTCTCTGTTTTTATTTCTAGCCTGTAAGAAGGCCTGGATATTATTATTATTTATTTTATAAATAAATAATAAATATAATTAAATATATTTAGGCATCCCCTGCTGCCTTATAACAGGATAATTTTGTATTTATTAATATATTTAATCTATGATAATATAGTTGATAAGGAATATCAAGAGATTAATATTTTTATAATTTATTTTTTAAAAATATAAAATAATTTACTAATAATTATTTTCTATTTTCTTAATACATAGCGTTTCTTATAAGATTTCTAATATTATTTTATGGCTTTGGATATATTTTTTATATTTTTACTAGAAATTTATTAATTATACTCACTCAGCCAGCCTTTCTATTTAATCAGATAATAATCTTGATTATTATATTATTAATAATCTTTGATTTCTTTAATTTTCTATTTATCTTTATTATCTAGATCTAGTATCAAGAATAATTCTTCCTGATTTCTTTCTATATTCTACAGTTCTAACAGAGAAATATAAAATATATTATAAATTTATCTATATTTCTCAGATAAGTATAAGCAATATATTTAAAATCTGATATATTTAAGAATCTGAAAAAATTTTATAAACTTTAGAATTAATTTTCTTAATTTTTTAAATTATAGATTCTAAATTAATAACTTGACTAGATTTTTTTCTTTAAAATAAAATAATTTTTTATACTTATTATAATATTTCTTTTATTTTTTTATAATTATTTATTATATCTTTTATAGCTGTTCTTTTATTTCTTGAAGTTTTCTAATTTTATCTTATATTACTGGAATCTCTTACTGTTAGAAATCAGTCTTAATTCAGATATAAAAGTCTGGCAAAAAGCTATAAAAAATATTATAAAATAATTAATTTATAATTATATTATTTATATTATTACAAGCAAATTAAGTACTTGGTAAGATTAATAACCAGTTAATATTATAATAACTAAAGTAATATCAGAAATAATATTTAAATATCTAATTTATCTATTCTATTTAGCCATCAGTTTAAGGGTGGAACACAGTCAAGAGTTTTAAGATTATATAATTATTATAAATTAAATTTAACTAGAATTTACTAGTAAAGATTAATTCTCTATCAGATATAATCCTATTTGGGGGTCCGAAAATCAATTTAACTTATTAATAAAACAGTTCAGTAAAGTCTGGTACAGTTATTATAAATAAAATAATAAAGAAAAGACAGTATTTTAAGAATTAATTAATAATAATAAAAATAATATTAATAGTTTTTTTATATTAAATAATAGAAGGTAGTCCTATAATAAAATCTATTATTAATTTAATAAAAAAATAAGATAGAATCAGTAATAATTTAAAATTATTATATAATTAATACTTTAGAGCAGTGGTTTCTTAATATATTAAATAAATTTAAATATACTTAGTTATATTATACTATAATCTAGTCTAGTAGAACTTTTTATATAATAATATTTTTATTTAAGTCTTTCTAAAGTATCCTACTAACAGATTATCATGGTATAGCTTAATAAGTATTTAATATAATATTTCAAAGAATAAAATATAATATTAATCTTTAAAATAAATATAACTAATTATCTTAATAATCTAATATTTTTAATCTAGTTATTTTTATTAAATAATAGCTTTTTACTGTTATATTTCTAGATCTTTATTCTGTAAACACAAGATTATCTCTTAAAGTTCAGAATTATATATATCCAAGTATGAAACTTCTGCAGTATATACTTATAATATTATAAATTAAAGAATAAATCTTTCTTAGAATAAATTTATTTAAATAATTTAATTAATTATTTTTATACTAGCTTAATTATTAGAATCCTTTGAGCTTAATATAATATAGATATTAAATCTAGAATAATCCTATATATCTTAAGATTTAAACTAAGATTTCTCTTTAATAAGATTTTTTATTATTAAGAATAATATATTTATAAATTATTTTTAAATCAGGATTAATAATTCCTCTTAAAAAGCAAGTTCTATTTAAAATCTAAAAAATATTTTAAAAAATTTATTTATTAAATTTAACTTCTCTGTTCTATATTTAATAATAAAATTATAAAAGATTAAATTTATAAATTATTAAGTTTATCTTCTGTTAACTCTAGTTTAATATATAAAGAATTATAAGTTTAAGTAATCAGATAAAATCTTAATTATTTAAAAAGCTTCTTTGAGATACTGTTACTATTATTTAAAAGAATAAATAATAATAAATAATTCTTAATCTAGAATATTATAGTTTAGCTCAACACCGGAGAACTTATAAAATTAAAATATAATTAAATAAAATATATTTTTATTATTAAATTAAAATAAGATACTACTTATCTCTTTCTTAAATATATCAGTTTCTAAACGGCGGGGTTTTGTAAAATTGAAATATATTAATAAAAATACTTATTAAAAGAGTAATCAGATAATAAAAAGTAATCTATTTAAATAAGATTAAATAAATCTTTTCTAGTTTTTATCTGTTAACTATTCCATGAAGTAGCGAGGTAAAAGGTAATATAATATAAAAATAATTTTAAATAAATTATTAATAAAAATTATAGAATCTGAGAAAGACCTGGATATTATAATAATTTTTAAAGATTAATTATAAAATAATATTATTTATCTGTTAAGAATTCATAAATATTTTATTAGAATTAATAATATATTCTAGAAATTTAACTTTAGATTAGTAGAATAAATATTTTAATAATTTTATATAAAGTTAAGTTTTTTGAAATCTCTCTAAAATTTAATAAATATGCTTTGTATGAGATTCTTTATCAGACAAAAAAATAAGAATATTATCTAAATATATTATATAAAAATTATTAAGAAGTCCTCAAAGTATAGTATATATATAATTTTAGAAAGTTACTAGAGTATTAGTTAATTTAAATAATATAATTATATATTTAAAGTAGCTGTATCAGGTATAAAATATTATTTTTTATTTATTATTTTTTTTAATATAAATTCAGTAATATATATTCTTAATATTAATCTTTGAAAAATAGGTACTTCCTGAAACCCTATTAAGAATCTCTGAAATAAGAGATAAGAGATAGTAATTCTTAATAAAAATCTTATTAAAATCTCTATAATTTATATAAAAATATAGGCTATTATCTTTTTTAAGTATAAAAAAAATAGAAATTCTAGCAGGACTTTTTAAAGTTTAAATTTAATTTAATTTTAAATTTTTTTTAATATATTTTTATAGGATCTTAAGTTCAGCTTTAAATAAAAAATATATTAGATTATAAGAAAATATTTTATTAAGTTTAATATTAATAATATAATCTGTAGAGCCGTGAGGAAATAATTATTAAAAAAAATTTATAAAAAATATATCTTAGAACTACTTAAGTTTAACAGGAATTATTTTAAAATTTAATAATAAATTATAAGATTTTTCTTCTAGTAGCCAGATATTTTTAGAAAGCTTAATAATAATATATATTTTTATTAAATTTTGAGTTGCTTCAGTAAATTAAGTAATAGAGAATAATAAAATAAATAATATATTAAATTATTATTAACAGTTCCATACTGATAAAATAATATATAGATCTTAAAATATAATTATTAAAAATAATACAGAGCTGCCTTCCAGTTAAAAATTCTAGTTAATTTTTATATAATACTATTCAAAAATGCAGGTGGCTCCTCGCGAATTAGTAATAATAATAAAGATTTTCTATATACTATAAGTAAAAATAATAATTTAATTAATAGTTTTAATTTTTAGCACAGTAACTGGGATATATTAAAGATTATAAACTTTAATAAATTAATAATTAATAATATCTACTTCAGCACAGCTATCTAGGTCTGTAAAGATTTTAAAATTATTTTAGATATAAATAAAAATATAAAAATAATATATAGTTCTTATTATAGATAGAAAAATTAAAATTATAGAATTTATTTTAATTTCTCTACTTTTTTCTCTGAATCTAATAAAAATTAATAGATTCTAGCAGATTAAATTCTTTTGTTTTTAATAAAATATCAGTTCGCAAGATATTAGATATTTTTATATATAAAGTATTATAATTAATTACTATTCTTTCTAATAAAATTTTTCCTGTAATTCAGGATATTTTCTTTAATAATTTTACTAATAATTTCTTAGAAGCGCTTGTGTGGTTTATAATTATTAAATTAATTATTATTTTATTTATATTTTTCTCTATTCTTTTATAATTTATAATAATAAGTAATAATAACTATTATTTTATTTTACTTCTCTAGTAAATATAAAATATATTCTTGAATATAATAGTTTAGATCTGGAAATAGCTTAATAAGATATAATAAAACTTTTTTTTTTCTATTTAACAAGGAAAATATTACTTTAAAATATTAAAATATATATAGAATTCTTTCAGATCCTAGCTATATTACTGGTGAGCCTATTCTAATTAAGCTATAATATTAGATTAAAAAATAATAATATTTTAAATTAATATAAGAATCTAGTTTTTAAATTAAAATTATAATTTTTTAAAAAATCATCTTTTTTCTAGATTTTTATTATTAATAAAACAGTACTATCTCTGCCTGTAGGATAAGTTTATATAATTAATAATAATAAAAATCTTATATTTTTCTGATAAATATTTCTTGAAGTGTCTCTGAATATATATTTTAAATTAATAATTTATTCCTGATACTTTTAGAGATTAAAATTTAAAATAAAATAAAAAATATTTTTAAACTTGATCTTTTTCTTATTCTTATCTAATTTAAAGGAGAATTAATAGTATCTTAAAAATATTTTATTCAGGAAATTATTTTTTTAAAAATAGACTATTCTTTACTGCAGATTAATAATCTATTCTAATTAATAAATATAATCTTCTAGCTGTTGAATCTCTTTAACAGTAAGAATAGTATTTAATAATAATTCTAGATTAATTTAATTACTGGATATTTTTATTTTTTTATTATCTTCAATAAGTGGCATCTTCCTTAGGTAGTTAAAGAGAAGGATCAGAATATAATAAAATTTACTTATCAGAATAGAAAGCCTGTCAACTAGGTAAGAAATCAATTATTAAATACTATATATTTATCTAATAATGACAAAGATAGTTTATATCCATGAAATAAACTAATTCTTAAGGGATCAGTAGCTTATTACAAAGGAATCAGTATCTTATAAATACCGGAGAGATATAGAACCACTATCAATAATCTCATGACTCTCACAACCACTATAATATGTCATCCCGATGACTTTTGTCCCGATAGCTAGGTTATTCTATCACAATTCCTTACCTACTCGACAGGCCTTTTATCCCGACAAGTAGATCCTATCACAAACAACTTTACTACTAAGGTTATCCTGTGTACCGTTCAAACAACTTCGATTTTATAGAATTCCAATAAATAATAATTGGGTTGAAATTCTCTCGGTTGTTTCTTACTAACATTATATAGTAAACAATCAATACTATCAAACTATAAGTTAATTCTCATAGCCTGTTTACAATAAATATATATTGTCTGATGAATTTCAGATAATAAGATGTATAGTATTATACTGCGTCTGGCAGCACTAGAATAAAATTTATAATGTTTATATAGAAAGAATCTGTAAAAGATAAATAAAATATAGAGTCATCCAAATAGAATAATTTAAAATAATAATTTTGATGTATTTTATTTAGATGATAACAGGCTTGCCGAACATACGAAGAGCACGCAACTGAACCCGGACGTTCCCAGCACAACAGACAACCTGTAGAACCATATGGGCCAAACAGCTATACTTGAAGCATCATACCTTTCCGGCTTACTGCTTCCTCGATGTGAAACCCGAAAACGAGACGGTAAAGATCGCGCAGCCAAAGATGTTGCCCGCTCTGCATCATCACTTCAACAGCGCATGCCACATCAGCTGCACCCGCTCTAGCTGAGGGACCCACACTCCTAAATGCCGGATCGAATGCTACCAATTGCTTGTAATTCTTCAGGAGTGCAACCTGCCATGGCATCGACCCAAACGCGTCCGAAGAAAGCGACTTGACGAATGAAGGAAAACTATGTGGCCCAACGCGCTGGAATCCGCTATTTATTGCGGCCTGGGTCACTAATATCCGAACACATGCCAGGTTTGGATCCCTGGATGATGTCTTCACCGTCTGCGTGGAAGATGTTTGTTCTGAAGACTGGCTTTGACCCGAGATATTAGACGAATTAGACGACCAGGCGTGTGAAGACTGACCTGGGCCTTGACCCAAGACGAAGATATTCTGAACTGGTGCGTCATCGGGCGACACGGTTGCGGTATCGTCGAATATTGTTGTTGGTGTCTCGGGGTTTCCTTGTTGATTTATCAACTCATCACCCAAACCAGACTCTAATGGTTTCGATTTTTGAACGACCTGTGTAGTAAAGGTTGCTTGGCTTGGCCGGGGTGTACCTCGATCAGAGGTTCGAAGAGTTCGTTGAGTCCAACCTTCACGGAAGATATCGCATAGTTCCCAACAAGCCTGAACTGCAGAACCAAGCAATTCCTCACCTACCTTTTTACCCTCTTTTATACTCTGACGTATGCTGAAAAGCATTTCCGCTAGGGACCAGCAGGCGCTCAAAAGGGATTCTGTTTCTGATACAAGTGTCCTTTGTTTCATCAGGCGGTGACATATAGTAATGTAGAAGTCCAAGGTTCTTTCTCTGAATGCATCGGGGAGGTTACGGTCGTGTGTATTGTACAGATGATTGTTCAGCTCGAAGCTAACACGGAGAACAGAATCGGCATTCTCGTTGTTTCTGACGCGGGTCTCGAATAGTGTTTGGCAGAAGTCTCTGCAAAGGTCAAGCGTTGGGTTGATTTGCGGTGCACGATCATCATTATGACTGTCGTACAATTCCTGGCACAATCGCCAGCACGATCTCCAGACGTCCTCCCGAGTATCCACAGTGCATCCATGCCGTTCACGGTGTATGGAGCTTAGCGTTGCCAGTGTATTGCACAGGGCCCAGCATTCAGCCAGAGCTGCTTGTAAAGCACCAATCTCCGAGTCCTCATCAGACAATTGTACAACTTGTGAGTGGCGACCCTCGGGTTTCCCAATTGTATGTTGGCCAGCCTCTTCAGCATTCGCATTTCTTGAGGAAGCCGGTTCTCCATTAACCGAGGGCCTGGGGAACAACGGCTGTTCCTCGCAGTGATTTATGGCCATTTCTGATACTTTATGGCTGGTAGAATGGACATATTTACTAATGTCCAGGAACTCCTGCCTTGTTTGTGCACGTGGGGTTGCTCGTTCTAACCAGTCTCTAGCTGGTTGAATCGATGTAGTAGTCAGCGGTGGTGGTGATGTCGGACCATATTGATTCTCCTGATGCCCGTCAGTACATCCATGTACAATGACCAGAGGATCAGTACCTTGGCCGACTGTTCAGGTTTAGTGCTCACGGAAGGAGGTGCCACTACGTTCGATGTTAAGGTTTCTGCTCCATCTGACTCTGACTGTGAAGAGCCGCTAAAGTATTGCAGACCATTTACCTGTTCATACCAACTAGAGTAAGCCGTGTAGTTCACACAGCAGATGAGGTGCGTTGGATGATGGTCACTCACAAACTCGCCGAACCCAGCAGGTGCATGTATCACAGACTTTGGAGGCTCGTCCTCATCCGACTTTGTTTGGTTGCTGTTGGAAATCGCATTCATTGGCTGTATCTTACCAACACATTCAAGGTCAATGTAAAATTCGAATTTATACCAATTACTTTTGCGCCGGAGGAACTTGCACATACTGTAAGTCCGGTTTTAGTGGTAATTGGTGTGTGCGACGACTGGGTTGTAGCTGTCGGAGGCACTGCTTTAGGTCGAGTGTCAGGTATCTCAATATCATTGACAATCGACATTTTAGTGGTGTGGCTGGGTTGCTTGGGTCTTGAAGGTGACTCTTCACTGTGTTTTGACCCTTCGTCAGATGAGCTGCTTATACTTCCGTCGAGCCTGGATTGATTAACATAGATACTGGTTGGCAACGTGTTTGATGACTTACATCTTGAAGACTATTCGCGAAGCAAAATACGAGCAATGAATGTCCAATCCTCGTACAAGGGAGTCGGAACGATAATCATGTTGTGATTTATGATTATTGATCTAGCAATCCGAGTTGGGATCGACTCATGGCGCATATGAGTTCTAAGCTTAGTGGAGGCGGGATGAACGTGAATAGTAATTAGTTAGTATCTGTGCTGTAGGTTGGTTGACTAACGCCAGCGGGGTTAAGCTCATCCTTACTGAAGGGTGCTGCTCTATAATACCTGATACCGCGCTTCCTGTTCCTATTGAGCTTAGCCCGTGATACGCTATGCATGAGGCTAGTTGGTAGGCCTATCATGTACGAGGCATAGGCTCTCCAGCCACTTCATTGCTACAGTAAATCCGTATATGGCACACACCTCTTGATTGCACCGATCTTTTCTGGGGTATGATCCAGTACTTAAGACAAGCATACAAAGGCAACGCTAGACCACTTTGTATTTGCTGGATATATGTCATTCGAGAAATAAACGATATATCACTGATTAATCATGTGCCTTGGTTTTGAACTGACATACGAGAGCACAAAACACAATCTTATTGAGAGTATACGAAGCATGTAATTAAGCAGTACTGAAAAATAGCCGCTGTAGTGTGATGATGAGCATCAATTGTGACCTCTGACCCAAGCCACTAGATAACAGCCCTTGGCCATAAGTACTGTACTAGTAGTAGTAGGTGTAGTACTATGGTGGGGTACCCCGGTTTATCATTGGCCCGTGTACAATGGATGTTATGGGGTCGTACTACTCGGCGCTTCCACACACACACACACACACACTTACGTTCTTAGCCTATTGTACTCCGTAGTAGCTTGTATTTAGCCCACTATTTATCATGTGAGCAGAACAACAGACAGCTGCCCAATGGCGCGGTTTCCTGGTATTTGCACCCTGTGCCCTGTGCCTTTACCAGCTCGCTTTTCGTATGCGATTGGCAGGAGAAGTACCGGGACTGCAGTACTACTTGTGCTCGACAAATCGGAGACGGACAGTGAGCGAAGCAAAGCGCAAGAAAGCACACCTGTTTGATTAGGTTTGACTTAGACTATCAAGCAGTAGCTCTACGGCTCCACCCCTATCTCTAAAGATCCCGCAGTACGCATTCACATGGCTTATCAGCCCGGAGCACCTGATATATTAAGAGCTCTGGCTGGTAGTTCACGCAGCGATTGATCTCGTTCGTCCTTCCGCTAATCACGAGAATGTGCTGCGCTTTGATATGTACAAGTACTACTGTTTCAGACCAGACCAGGTGCCATTTTGAGATTAGCTTTACCCCTACAGCCCAGCCAGTGTTACCTGCCAGTGGTACTTGAACAATGTATAAATCAGTAGGCACGATAATGTTGCCATACTGGCCCCCGCCGTTCATAGATATCGTTCGATTAATCCTTAAGGTCGATAATGAAACTCTAGCTGCTCTGGTATACATGATCGCTACTCCGTACTCGATCATCTTTGACCGATGAGACCAAATTGGCCCAAGCCGCTGAGCGCAGGGATAGGTAGCTATTCTTCAACCGCAGACAGAGAAATAGGCATAAGTATGAGTGCAACCAGCGTGCTCAAAGCCTGCGGTTAACATGTGTCACACGGTGATAAAGCTGGCAAGACGTGATATGACTCCAAATCAAACGCTGACCTCTTCATAGAGTCCAGGAAGAAACCAAGCAAAGCGCGACGTGGCAAAAGAGAGAAGAAAGATGCAACATATAGACCGTCCATCCTCTGGTAATGCCATGCAAGCAAACAACCCATTCAAGCCAACGATCTCTGGCAGTGGATTATGGTTCTGTACAAGGTCGTGAATGTATTGATTGCACCATATGAGGAAGCAACAGAGATATTCCCCAACTTATGGATGTGCGACTAAAGCTCGTGTTCATATTTGGTTCTTCGCCCGCTCTCTTTCAGTAGGATTATACCTATTGAAGGTGTGAGTTCCCACGTGCATGTACGTCCAGCCGAGGGGCCACTTACCGTAGGAGTTTCTCTATCAAGTCGACATGAGTCATAATCATTCTGCGGCAACAGTACCGCTTGCATCCAAGCTGATCCATGGCGTCACTTTCAAGCTCCAGTTAGTTTGTCGCCGTAGTTAGAAATTCGACCACCAATACCTACCCATCGGGTATACCCTCATCAAGAAGTTGAAGATAACGCTCCCAGAGATCTCCGACAACCTGAGATTTACGTTGCATGAGTTTCAAGAAGCGCAATCGGGTATCAAGTGCCACGTACCTTGCCGCAAGAAAAACAGCGGACTGGGATGATCATTTGGTCTGATTATTTATTCCGTAGGAAAATTTACCTGTTGGTAAAGTAAGTATAGAGGAGTCAGATTTATCAGAAATCGTTGGGAATCTTGAGAGCCGGAGAAAGGTAGGAATTGATGTTTCTGTCTTGGTTCCTTATTGCTGGAACTCACCAAAGACAATGAGTGCAGTTTTTGTCTGCCATCAAATTGCCCGAGACGTGCTCCGATTGAACAGGCACTAGACCGCAGCCCCACTTGTTGCCTTTCTAGAACCAAAAATACCGTATATATTACTGTTTCTTAACCTTAAATTACCGCTATCCTACAAAGGGAATGACCGCACCTGACAGGATGATAAAAAAAAAAAAAAGTAGACAACGGGACTGGAATTTCGTAGGCCAGGCCGTCATCATCACTATCGACCCTACTACGCCAGTGTATGGACGATTAACTTTGGAGCCTTGGAGTTTTTAAAGCCTTTATCACAATTCATCAGATTTTCTATAGATTTCTGCCTTTCCCTCCATATCAATCTACCAATGCGCAATACTCAAGACCCAAAACGACCGTCAAAGAGATCCCGAGTTGGCGATGCGGCTTTAGGAAAGACAATGCAGATTGACGATACACGAGTCAAGCGACGTCGCACATCACAAAGCAAGAACGATATCAATAAGGCGCACACGCCGTCTACAATTAACTCAAAGGAAAAGCATGGGGTCGAAGAGCAGTGTACATTAGCCCGCTCTGTGTCTACTGTACAGAAAAGCGAACCGCAATATGAAAACTGGTCGTCTACCAGCATGGTAGCTGGTCAGTACAGCAACCTAGATCCAATTTTTACGAGTGATGACGAGTAAGTTGAATGCCTACCATGCAACTGCAAAGCCTTTCTAAACTCCTCTCGATGTTAGGTATCTCCTCCTTGGTCTCGAGACTGCAGTCCATGTGTATTCTCTTGCGACTTCGCGCCTTCTTCGAACACTTCCATCGACAGCTGGAGATAGCATAGCTGGATACAAACTCTCTCCGGAGAACCCAAACTTCCTCTATGTGTTTACGTTGAGCGGTTCTGTGACCAAGTGGGAGTGGCTCTCTGGCGAACAATGCTCGTCTTGGGAAGTAGGTCACAAGACGATTTCTGTCGACGTGTGCCTTAGTGATTCTGGGAACGATCTATTGCTTTTCATTTTGGAATGCAAGGATGGAAAACGTGTGATCGCACTCAATGACTCCCCTAAAGACGCATCACAGTACATTATCATACTGGAAACCCACGTTCAGATCACTAACCTCAAGGTTGCATGCCAAGGCAAGTTCATTGTAGCACACAGCGACCGGCATGTGTTTTTCGGCTGGACAGGGCTTGTTCAGCCTTCCGATTCTGTCCGTTATATCTGGAAAGAGGTCAACTTGCCTGTCAGCATCATGTGCATTGATGTTCGGCAATACACAGCGTCGAATCGCCCTGGAGCGCAGGGCGCAAAGGATCGGGATCATGCGGAAAAGGTCGATCTAGTCTTAGGTGAACGAAATGGTTCTATTCTCATATACTATGACATCCTGCGTTTTGTCAAGGATGAGGGGGGTCGTCAACATGAAAGAAACCTTACTCCTCGGCGCCTTCATTGGCATAGGAGTTCTGTGAACAGCGTGCGCTGGTCTAAGGATGGTAGGTCTCCCAACAAGAACATCAAGATAGAGACAATTTCACTGATGAACCTGTTCAACGAAAGGCAATTACATCATAACAGGTGGCCATGAATCGGTCATGGTGCTCTGGCAGCTGGACACCGGTAGAAAACAATTCTTGCCTCATCTTTCGTCTCCGATTGGCAACATAGTTATATCTACAAGTGGGAATCTATATGCCGTCAAATTAGCGGACAACTCGATTATTGTCCTGTCAGCGAGAGAATTACAACCTTTCTCCACCATAACAGGGTTGCAGCTGTGTCCTAAATTTACCAAGGCTCATGGCAAGATTTCACCTGAAGATCAGCCTCTGTTCGAGTGTGTTCCTGCTGCAATGCATCCACAGAACCTCGATCACCTTATCATAGCTGTCCCCGCCTCTCGTCAGATGACTCAAGAAAGTCAGCCCCTGGTCAATGCCTCCATGCTTCAAACCTACGATATCCGTACCAACAGCCATATTTCCCGTCAAGCTCTTGCACGCACCAACGCAACTACGTTAGAGATTGGCCCTGATGGCTCTCACATAGTTACTCCGGACGTCACCCACATCAGTGTTTCCCACGACGGAAAATGGATGGCCACCGTCGACAGTTGGAGCCCCTACATACGAGACATGCAAGCACTGTATCATGGAGATTCGGGAATTAATCATTTCTCGGATGGCTTCCAGGAAACTTTCCTAAAGTTTTGGAGATGGAATAATACTTCCAACCTGTGGGAATTGGTTACCCGCATTGACGGACCCCATTTCTGTGACAAAGGTTCCGTGCGTGTTTTGGATGTTGCAGTACGGGCATACAGCGCGGAGTTTGCGACCATCGGTTCAGATGCAGTCTTGCGTTTTTGGTGCCCGAGTACTAGGCAGCGCAGTGGCTTAAAATCTGACAACCCAGAAGAGCCTATGGAAACCTGGAAATGTCGGAGAGCCATTGATTTGAAAACTTACGTCGATGTCGGCATGTCAGACTCACTAAGTGCAGCTTTCATGGACTTTTCTCAGGACGGGTCTGTCCTTGCCGTCTGCCTGGGATCCAAGGCATGCCATAACTCCGGACTTGCTGTATTAATTGATGCTCAAAATGGCACCGTCCGTTACAGCAGGGTCGGTTTATATAAGGGTATGCCCTGCGCAGTTGCATTTGTCGGGTGCAAACTTGTTATAGCATCCCCAGAGGCAGTGTCCGTATGGGATACAGTTGATGATGTTGTCAGGGCAGTCAAATTGCCTGGGTCCGGAAGCGTTTCGTCCAAGCAGCCTCGTTTGCTGGCTGTAAGCTCTGAGACTAATACCTTCGCTGTGTCAGTACAGTGCCCACAAAGTCATCAGCATTCAAAGAAGAGCCGCATGATCCGATCTTCTATACAGGTATACGATGTTCCCACATTAGCGTTGCTGTCGGAAACCACACTTGGGCATCATCCAGTTGCCTTACTATCGGCTATGCACTCAAGTGATTATGTTGTTGTTGATGTTGCGGCCAACGTCCAGCGGATTGGCCGTCTCGATCAGAGCTTCCAGAGCAATAGTCACTCGCGTGACCTTGGTTCTCACCTTAACTCAGGACTTGGAAGTCTTTTCGGCCAGCATGGCCGTGGGAAGTCTCAAGATCCACAGCACATTACTACTGGCTCGGACAATCAAATCATGCAAAAGGAACTGGCTAGCGTCTTCGGTGATGCGCCGCCCTTCGTTATGCCCCCGGCCAACATGATCTTCCGCAACGTGGTAGATGCTCTTTCTAGTTAGTTTCAGTTAATCGGGAAACAAATCTTGAGACAGACCATGATTTTACATCGTTATGTTGCTCTAGGTAGCCCAAATCTGTAAATTCACGTTTTTTGCTCAGCTCCTTAAGAGGAGTTATGATGGCATACTTCGGTATTTTGTTCGGTGCTTATTATTATTTATGCTGGGCAAACTTCGCTGGGGTTCCGCTGCCTTCTCGCAACAGTTCATTTTTTCCCTATTTCCCTCCATTGCATTCTCTTCTATCATTTATATATTTATCTTTGATGTTGTGTCATTTCCATTTCCATTTCAATTCCCATTTATATATATAAGTATAGCGGGAGGAGAGTTTGAGGCGAATGGATGAGATTATCAGAGCAACCCGGAAGCATGCGTTAACTTGAGAAACCTAGAATTCTTACTAGTAGGGAGTAGGAGTAGCCCTGTACACCACTGGCACATATGCCCCAGTGCTTTGTATATGTAATCATAAACAAGATCATATCACATACCTAGATCAACTTCACGCTAATCTTCGAATCCTTCTTCGCAATTTGAAGATCCTAGTTCGTAACCACGTTAAAAAGAGCACCCATGTATTTTTAGGTTGTGATCTCCAGGTCTCCGGACATGATTCTGACTGCGAAGTTGAAGGTTGCGGCTTGTCAGATACCTCCTTTTGTCCGTCCTCCAGATCTACGTCATCACCACTGAATCTTGTCTGCAGATGCTGCTTCCCCCTTTGCTTTGTTTGCTTTTCCTCTGCCTTCATCTGTTGAGCCTCAAACCTCCATGTTTTAGCTGCCTCCTTCTCTTCGAAAGCCTGACGTGCTGCTTGTACCGTAGCCGCCCGAGCTATAGGGTCCATGCTCGTACGCGTCTTAGATCGGAAAACAAAATCCAAAGATGACCTAGATACGGGAGACGTTGTGTCCAAGGTGCTTCCGTTGTCTCGGGAGTATCCGAAAGACGAACGGCCGGTTATGTTTGTCTGAGAAACCCCAGGTGACCTTGTGGAAGAGCTATCATGAGTCTGTAGCGATAGTCGGGGTGTCTTGCTTGGATTGGTTGTGCCCGGCTTGAAAGACTCTAATCCTGACTGTGTCGGGGAATTGCTCCCCGCAAATGGATCCTTGGGAGAATCATCGCTCTCAAGTATGGATGCTTGGCACGATTGATTTAACGGTGGTGTATAGGCACGTGGAGCGAGACGCATGGGATGAACATATTGTGAGCCTGGCTTATTCATGGCTGAACTGCTGGCTGTGGACGCTTGGGACATTGCACTTGTTGATTGACGATAAAAAGCAGAGGGGCTTTTCCCTGAGGTTGTTTCGGTCCCAACTGCTGCCTTGTCGTATTTCGCATAAATGCCTAAGCCTTCCTGTTCGAATGATGACCGCGAAAGGTCGACTGTGGTCGGCGATGAGCCACCATATGATGCTTTCCTGAGTAAGGGCATTCGCTGCATTTTATTCCTCGCTGACTCGTACTTTCGCAATAGCAATGATGATAAAGCCAGCCCAAGCACCCAATGTAGTATTTATGGATATATAATCGATACGAATCTTCCAGACGGCTCGTGAAGTAAACACAGTTAGGCGAGTTTTCCCGACAAGATAAAGAAAACCCCCCTTCCCTTATAGTGAACTTGATCTTCCAGGTGCAATCAGTGGAGGCGTGCAACTCTCAGAATCGCTGAAATAGGAAGATCAGTGAGGCAGGACTTTATCTTCATTGCGATGCGACCCTATCCGATCCCGTAAACTGGATTGTTTTCAGGCTCACTGAACGAGAATAACTGCGTCCAAACGGACCGCTCGCTTGGTCCTAAAAGTGTGGAGCGAAGGATGCAACTGAAGTTCGTAGAAGTCGTCTTCGGAAGTGCCGTATGAGCCAGTCGCGGGTTAACTCACTGAGACAGCCGATTGTCTCGATTTCCAAGCCACTAACAGAAGCGTAAAAGAGAAAAAGAGTTCAGTGGTTCTTTACGCAATGCATTGTCGGCTGAAATGTAACAAAGAAAACAGACACACCAAGACACTTGGTTGCAGAGGAGGGTAGTACGAAATGGAAAGATGGATAATCCTGATGACAGGGTGAAATGGCAGCGATGAAATACGGTAAGTACAATATGAAAGTCAACAACAGACACTCGGACCCGTCAAAACTCCAAGAGAGCGCGAGGGTATGACGAGACCAGTACGACAATAGATGAGCCGGCGAAGCAAGTCTTAAGAGGCAAAGCAATGGTGATCGGTGCCGATATCAGGCATCTCCGTCGAAAAAGGGAAGGGAGTAAGAGGAGATAAAAGGAACTGCAACAAGTACCCGTGGGTTGGAGGGGTTGTAAGTTTCAAGTGTAAGATGAAGAAGAGTAGGAGGTATTGAGGGGGAGGGAAGCGGGGAAAGAGAGAGAGAGAGAGAGAGAGAGAGAGAGAGAGAGAGAGAGAGAGAGAGAGAGAGATGGGCGAAGGAAAAGGAAGGAGGGAGGAGGAGGAGGAGGAGGCTAGGAGACGTGATGGTGGTAGTAGTTCGCAGTAGTAGTGGTAGTAGTGAGGTAAATAGTGGAGGGAATTCTAAATCTGGGAAGGCGGCGGTGAAGTCGGCGCGACGCATGCGGATTGCGGAGGCGTTCTACAACTTGACTTGCCGGCTCTTCCGAACGACGGGCTTACATTAAAACTTTTGCATGTCCCCGGATAATAAGCTAATCATGAGATGATCATAATGGTAACTTAGCTAGGTTAATAGTGATAATAGTGATGAGATGAGCTTAGAGCAGTATAGTGATTATCTAAAGTTGAGCTAGATCATTAGAAGGGAATACGGTGTATAGAGATGAGAGTTCAACTAACTAGTAGTTAACGTACGTGATCATGTAGGATTATACTAAGTAGTACTAATTACGTCTAGACCGACTCGTCAGATTCCCGTCCGGGACAGACCAACGATCTACACTTGCACTTTCCCTTTCCTTCAGCATAGGGCTTCGAAATACTACTGTCTTGTATGCCCGGAGACAAGGCAGTATCTACTTGGTTGCACTAACTTGACACTCAATGGAGCGATACATGCTACAAGTAAGCTGTGAACGGGTCGCTTTGTAACAATCCGATTTGTACCGCGCGTATCATACTATGAGGAGGCAACAATAAAGCAACGTGACAAGAGAGTACCTATACTGACCATCGCAAAGGTACAAAAGCAGGCTACATGGAGGACCAATATCCACATGAGTTAATTTAGACCAGAAAGCAACCGTCCCCCAACCCCTCTCTTTCTCTTTTGCACGCTCTCTCTTCTTAGCGAAGGTCGCAGAAGGCAATAGATGATAGTACCGAGGCCAAGATGGAAAATTTATCTGTCCACTACCATGCTATATGCGTATCTATCTGGAACCAAGTAGATATTGGCTTATCAAAAGATTGACCTGGGTGCTTACCATTCCTTAACTTCACCTGGCGCCGGTGGCTCTACCCGCACAACTTTATCGCAGTTGAGCAAGCAAAGGGGGTCGTAAGCTAATTTGAGCTACGGGGCGTGAACCGCCTGCATTAGTACGACGAGTTTCATGTGTTATGGCGGAACATGGATGTATGGCTACTCACCCGGCGCATAGCATCCACTGTAGACTCCCCTAGTTCATGTTGCAGGTAATCCCGCTTGACGAGACCAACTCCGTGCTCGCCAGTGACTGTACCTTCTAGTTCAACAGCCCGCTTTACCATCCGATGAACCACAGCCTCGGCTGTTGCTTTCTCGTCTTTATTGAAGAGGATGATCGCTGCCGCACGTTAGAGACTCAGTTCAAATGGCTTCAGGGTATTAAAGAGCAGGTATCCATACCATGAAAGTTGCCATCTCCGACATGACCGCACATTCCCGCCAACAACCCACTTTCAGTCATGTCTTGTTTGGTGGCCTCGATGATTTCGGGTAATTTGCTTATAGGGACTGCTACATCAGTCGTCCAAACGTGGTCTTCAGGACCTCGCCTCATAGACATAACGCTCCAAAGTGCTTGTTTCCGGGCGCTCCAGAGTTCTTGCATTTCGCTCTCACCTCGGGCAAACTCGAAGGACCGACCCGCAGTAGAAGAAACAATCTTCTGCACCATGTTTATTTGCTCCTTGACGCCAACAGGAGTACCCGCAAACTTGAAGAATATGGTAGGCGCTTCCTTCCAGTGTCGGCTGGTGGACTGGCTTTCGTTGATGCATTTCATCTGCACGTCATCCAGGATCTCAACTCCAGCTACTGGGATGCCTTCTTCCACCACGCGAGTCACACACTCTGCTGCATTCTGTATTGTAGAGAAACTGGCGACTGCGACATTCTGGCTCTTAGGTTTGACCGTCAGCTTCAACGTAGCCTCGGTCACCAGACCGAGGGTGCCTTCACTCCCAATAAAGAGTCTTGTAAGATCGTAACCAGCGCTCGACTTCCGTGGACGTTGCCTGGTTTTAATGATAGTCCCGTCGGCAAGCACTACCGTCAATGAAAGCACCCAGTCACGCATAGTGCCATACCTGTAGGCGTTGGTTCCCGAACAGCCCGTGCCAATCATGCCACCGATCATAGCACCAGGGCCCGGATCCGGGGGAAAGAAAAGACCATCCTGAGCGATATGTTCATTCAGCTCCTCCCAGCCAACGGCAGGCTGGACCACGACGTCTAGATCCTGCTTATGGAGACCCAGAATACGATCCATACGACGGAAATCAATGCATACACCTCCCCGCGTGGGCGCAAAATGGCCCTCCAAGCTGGTACCGCCTGAGTAGGGGGTTACTGGAATTAACCGTTGATGGCAAACCTTCATGATCCGAGAAACCTCCTCCGTAGTAGATGGGTAGAGGATGAGGAACGGTCTTTCTCCCTCTTTCAGGGCGTAGGAAGACCAGTCGGACCCCGCATGCATATCCAAGTCGGCGTTTTGTGTGGAAACATTGTCTTTCCCTAAAATCTCAACGAAGTCCGCCCAAGCAGCCTGTAAATTTGAGGGAGAAACGTTATGTCGCGGTGACTGTATATCATAAACAGGACTTGTTGACGATGTGGGAAGCTCAGCAGGTTTCAAAGAGCCCAGATAGTAAGCCCCAGTGCAGAAAAAGGCCAATGCTAGCACAATGACATCAGCAATCAAGGTTTCGAGAGCTCCAGAGATGTTCATGGAGCGGGTCTCGGGCACTGGACATACCGAACATCAACGCCGCGTTGCGACTGCCCTGGGATTGGGACTGGAACTGTGAATATCGTTCCTGTTCAGCACGCTCACGTTTGAGGCGTTGCTGTGTACTTTCGTATAATTGATGCTTGAAGGACTGGGGTTTCTCATCGGCGCGATGGGGAACGGACCATTGCAAGCCCCTCCTCTGAGACCCTAGGCGTAGCGGATGGCTGAAGTAACACCCAGCCCTTGGGAGAAGAGCGCGCATGGCGCCCCGCGAACGAAGGTAAGAATCGGCTCTAATCATGATGGGAATAACCGGCGAAAGTCAGCATGGAAGACGGACCCTTGGTAAGACAGTAATTTTCTAAGGTGAAACCATCGCGTGGTAAACAGACGAATCCGCGGTCAAGCCAGGCGCAAACTATGAGAACTGAGGGAGAGGCGGGCCGACGGTAATGGTAGACGAAGGAACATGAGTATCCGGATTGTTGGATGGATGGTAGAACAGATGGAGGATGGAATGATTGCTAGCTAAGTTGGACTAAGCTTAAAGCGGTTAAGGCTGCGCTGCGGTAGCTCATCTAGTTCCTAATCAGATAGTTTACCAGCCAAGGCACTCTCTACTACTCCGTATACAAGGCACCTTTTTATTAAGCTATCCGAATGATGTATTGAGTTGCCATCTAGTTGTAATAGGCCATACTCACTTCACAACATACCAATAGGATTACCTACACGCAGTCCTTCATGTGAATGCCCAGTACCACTTCGTACTAGTCGTAAGTCAATCTACTACACGTCAGCCCGTTAGATTGTGCCAACCATGATCACCGGAGTGTAGTAGTACTGAGTATACGCATTTTCCTCAGTCATTGGACGATCATGGACCAAGTAAGCCGGTCCATTGACCAGCCCGTGGTAGAAATTTAATAGTTTGCTAATCAATCTACACCCGAGCATTCAAGAGTAGTAGTATATTTGGCTAGGTTAACTAGTTAACAACTACCAAATACTTACTAATCAATATAGCCGGTCAGCTGCCTTCTCCGGGTAAATTGGCGCTGCGCCGGTTAATTCTGGACCAATGAAGGGCTTTCCACCCCGCCTCCTCTACCCCATACCTTAGTACTTACGTCGATGCCTCCTACCAAGCTACCCAAGATGGATCGAGAAGCAACAAAATCCCTAGGGCGACATATTCGGAAATTAAGAAAAGGCCGAGGGGAAAAGGATAAATAAGGAAAGAAAGCGTAAATTTTGAAAGCTGAAAGTTCAGTGACGATATTCGTTTTTCTAGCCATACTCCAGCTCAAGAGCTTTACCTCCTACAACATCTCTAGTGAGCTGGCTTTCTCCGTGTGCCTCTGTCTTTCCGCCCATCATGAGTACCCAGAACACCAGCGCTCAGGTATGTGCACTAGAAATTCATTATACCCACCCACCATGAACTCGAGGTGGCACAATTCAAATGATCGCTAATGACCTCAACCACTACCAGAATCTTTCCTTCGTTCTTGAGGGAATTCACCGCGTCAAATTCGAAGACCGGCCAATCCCAGAGATCAAAGATCCTCATGACGTACTGGTGAACGTCAGGTACACTGGTATATGTGGTAGTGATGTGCGTATCGCCGAAAGAATCGAATGGCTGCCTAGCTGACATGTCGGATATTTTCATCCTCAAGGTTCATTATTGGGAACATGGCTCCATTGGCCAATTTGTTGTTAAGGATCCTATGGTCCTGGGACATGAATCTTCCGGTGTTGTCAGCAAGGTTGGCTCTGCCGTTACCAGTCTAAAGGTAGGAGACTGCGTTGCGATGGAGCCAGGAATCCCATGTCGCCGCTGCGAACCATGCAAGGCGGGAAAATATAATCTTTGCGTGAAAATGGCTTTCGCAGCGACACCTCCATATGACGGTACCTTGGCCAAGTATTACGTCCTGCCCGAGGACTTTTGCTATAAGCTTCCTGAAAGCATCACCCTACAGGAGGGTGCAGTTATGGAGCCCCTTAGTGTTGCCGTCCATATCGTCAAACAGGCTGAGATAAACCCGGGTCAATCAGTGGTAGTCTTCGGTGCTGGCCCGGTTGGACTGCTTTGCTGTGCTGTGGCCAAGGCTTACGGTGCGTCCAAGGTTATCGCTGTTGATATTCAGAAGGGTAGGCTAGAGTTTGCCAAGAAGTACGCCGCAACTGCCACGTTTGAGCCAGCTAAAACCGCGGCGTTGGAGAACGCTCAACGGTTAATAGCCGAAAATGATCTAGGCCCGGGTGCAGATGTTGCCATTGACGCCTCAGGAGCCGAGCCCTCGGTTCATACAGGCATTCACGTTCTGCGTGCTGGGGGAACATATGTCCAGGGCGGTATGGGCAGAAGCGAAATTACCTTCCCAATAATGGCGGCTTGCACCAAAGAATTGAACGTCAAGGGTAGCTTCCGTTATGGGAGTGGTGACTACAAGCTTGCAGTCTCCTTAGTAGGTAGTGGAAAGGTGAACGTGAAGGAACTGATCACGGGTGTCGTCAAGTTCGAGGATGCCGAGCGAGCATTCGAAGAGGTTAAAGCTGGAAAGGGCATCAAAACGCTTATTTGTGGTGTTGATTCATAGAATTCGTCAGACATATTAGCAACATAACAGACTGCAACCAGTTGCTTTGGACGTCAGACATTCCTCATTCACGCTTTCTACTTCCTTATCAACTGGCTTCCAGGTTCGAGGTCTTTTGGGTCACAGAATGTCAACCCCGAGGCATCTTCAGGCAATTGGATCGGTCCCACAAAATATGATCTTTTAACATATCTCTCGTCATCTTAAGAAACCGTATTCCCGTTTCAGTTTGTGCTGACTATGACTTGGCCATCACAAGCCTGTGCATCCGAAGTAGTCGTAACAAAGCTCTTGAGGATAACTGGCTGGATAACACACACCGCAATAACAGTTGATAACAATCAACTTCTGGAATGCATATTCAAACTCAAAGAACTCGCTTATTGAACATGGTAGTCACATCGCTTGACTATAGGGGTATCATGCTGCACGAACCAAGCCTACTGGCCTTCAGTCACCTCCCAAATTACGAGAGGTCAAAGCCTTCGACAGAAATGACGCAGTGCGCTTCCACGACATAACTTGGACAACCGACCAGCCGTTCTATAAGCCAAAGTCAAGATGCGGTGGGCTCAGTCTATCGTGGCAGGTTGAGACCAGTGTCGGGAGTGATCATCGGAAGAAGTATGAAAGGAAAACCGCGAATAACAAAGCTGTTGATTAGTGGTGATTCGGGCCAAAGAATACTAGCAGCAGCCGCGACCTCTCCTCTGGTGCGAATCGCTCAAGCGAAACACATCTTCCCATTCCCTCATGCCAGTCTTCCAATTGTTAGTAGTATTCTTTCTTGGATGTCTGTGACGTAATTGGACAGCACCGTCGTCGAGCGACATGCGACTTCGAATGCTGGAACCATCGCTCGTGCCATGGCCATAGAGAGCCCCGTCACCATATTGAATTCCGCTTTGGGGGTCGTCTGGGTCAATTTCGCCCAACTCGATCTTTGTGAGAATTATCCGGGCCAGCCGGTTGAAGAGCTCTTCTACGCCCTCACCCGTGAGAGCTGAGATCTCGACTGCAACGGGAATGTTGGACTTAGCCGCCCAGTGCGAAGTCTCTTCGGTACTGACCTCACGACCATGAGGTGCATGCGTGGCCGTCATTCTCGTTGTGGTATCATAATTTGAGCGAACGGATCCGCCGCTCGATCCAAATGGAAAAGACAACTTGCTGGATGTACTAGACGGTGTGGGAGGTGGGCGTGCATTGTCATCAAGGGAATCGCAAGGTGGTACGGAATCGGAGGCAAGATCTGACTTATTACCGGCCAGTAGGACGCTCAGATTGGGGGAAGCAAGTGCACGTGCATCCATGAGGAACGTGGGAAGGGAGACAAATGACGCGTGAGATGTTATATCATAGATGAGAATGGCCCCTGCAGCTCCTCGGTAATACGACCTGGAGACAGATCGAAACCTCTCCGTTCCGGCGGTATCCCACAGCTGCAATTTGATCCGTGTTCGTCGCGGCCCGGCGCCTAATTTGACGATTTTCGAGGAGAATTCAACCCCAATCGTTTGAGATGACAGCACTCGCCCTAAGGGAAAAAGTCATATTAGCGAACACGTCCGACTCCGAGATTAGCGTGGGAAACGGGGGGGGGGGGGGGGGATGGGGGGATTGGTATAGGGTTCAGATGGGGTAATGGAATTCCAATCAAAGATAGAGTACTGTACATTCGCTCTTCACAAATCGGTGTAACACGCAAGACCTGCAATAGCGAAGATATCAGTGACCGACGAAGCCTGGGGAGGTGTCACGGATCATTATCTTCAGTATTAGGACTTACTTTCCCGCCCCGCTCGGCCCAAGAAGAATGACCTTGGCCAGATAGTCATACATGCTCTCGAGCTCCTACATGGTATTAGATGCCGCTAATTGGAAGGGGCTTTATGAAGCGGGCGCACTGATGGCGGAGAAAGATCAACACGATGGGATAGCGCCGCTATACATACCTGATTACTTTCGGGGAGAGAAGATGTCGAGGAGGCATTTGAGAGGTTCCTTTGACGCACCATGGCGCCAGTAACAAGCCATCTAATGGCCCGCTGATTGGTAAAGGAGTAAAAGAAGGAGGGAGGCGAGGAGTCTAGTACTACGGCGGGTGGTACCTTGGTAGAAAGGACTTGCCCACGATTCGCCGTTCATGCGGGCTCGGGGTTAAAAGTACTAGTAGTGGTAGTAGTACTAACTATCGGCATTCCGGCACCTGCCACGCCCCTGGCTTATCCACTATTCCACTTATCTATCAAGCTGCTCTATCTTTATCTATGCAACCGTTAACTACAAGTCATACTAGTTATGGTTGTCAATCTCTTCGAGGTCCTCAGCGACGAGTTCTGTCCTTTTCATTCTTCATTCTTTTATTTACAAACGTGGTTCAATTTTTACCCGTCCGGAATCCAGGAATATGTCCCCCAGCAAAGCTAAAGTGCGTTCTAATGAGCCAACCATAACTGCAATGCATGTTTCGACCCCAAGGGTCACTGCTCCAGTAGATTTCACAATCACTCCCGGTAATCATACAGACGACAATCCCTCTGGCACACTGCTAGTGATGCCTTTCACACATGCGAATGATGGTTGTCCATGCCTGGCAACATGACCTATCCATGCGATGATTACACCAACAGCACTGCACCGTAGTCGGAGATTGAGACCTTGCAGCAGAGACAGGAGACATGGTACTTGATAAATCGATACACTGTCCTGACAAACTATTTTTGCGTATTTTTGAATTAATACATTCTTGGACAGCACGTGGTTCGCCCTTGTCAGTGGAGAGCTTATGCTCTTTGGTGACTGGAGATGTGCTCAGCGAAGTGAGTTTCGCACGCATTTTCGATGGCAGATCGTGCCAATGGCCGCAGTGACAGCAGATGACAAAGAGCATTCTAAACGGACTGGCTGTTTGTAAATTTTTCAATTGCTCCACGCGTCCGTTCATTCGCCCTTTCGGCGTGTTGCATAGTTCGGAGGTTGAAGATCCCACACTGAGCGACACATCGTCGTCAATATAGTCCAATGTCCTTGGTACAGTGTCATCAATGGGAGGAAAGCTGACTGAGGCAATGCCATCCTGCTGAGGAAGCGAAATAGATGAGCAGGCTTCGTCTGCAGTGTTGTAATCTTCTGATCGTGGCTCTTCAGAAGATGCGGATATTGACGAAATGGAACCTCTCCGTTGTGTAAGCTTACTCTCATGAGACACATGACAGGCTTCAGGTCGCTGCATTATAGGAGCATCCTGAAGGCTTTGAGCTAGATTTTGACAAGCTTGAGTTCTATAACGCGGTGGAGCACCTTGAGATTCTGGGTGTTCGTCCTGACCTGCATGCTTCGCTTCGTAGACGTCTAGATCAGTTAGGCTGCCATTTGTGTTGTGAGTCCGAGAATCCGACTTCTCAATTCCAGGCTCTCGGCATGTCACTGCATGGGCTCCATCTTGGTTTGTATGAATGCGTTTGCTCAAAGGTGACTGGAGATGCTGACTCGCCCACGTGTAGCCAACAACAGAGCGCTCCTGCGGGTTCTCAACGATACTGTGAGGCTGTGCAAGGTCTCCTTCGCCTTTATCACCGTCTCTCCCGGATAGACGCCTCGTATCATGTGGATGTGTCTGCTTATACTTGGGATCTAAAGTTTTCTTGACAGAATCCACAGGGATTGGTTTATCTTCGATGGAAGCTTGCAAAGACATTGTGTTTGAAGCCTCCCTAGCATTTGAAGACAAATTGCATCTGCTGTCCACGGCTGAGGCCTCTGCAAGGGGTGATGAAACGTAGCTCTTATACTGTCTCTGAAGATAGCGGTCCGTGGAAGTTCTGTTCGGTGCAGCCCTCAACGACTTGGCTTGTAAGTTAGTCGACGACAGCGAAATTCTCGAAGACTTTCCACCATCAGCTGCCACCTGAGCTATCCGAGTGCTTTTGTAGCTACCGCGAGTGTGTCTTTCCCGTTTATTCAGCAGTTCCGGGGAAGACACCGTCAATGACCGACGATGTCCAGATAACCTCACGTTGCCAGACTCCCTACTTTTAAGGTTGAGGGTTGCTGCGAACGACAAGCGGTCCAGGTCTGTAGGGACAGGAAGACTAGGGGCTCTTGATGCTACCCTATGCGCGTTACTGTCGATGGCAACGGTGTGGTCTTGCACAGGGCCTTGTTCGTGTGACAAATTGTTTTCGATAATGCGAGAATCAGGCCTGGTAGACTCATTTGTCTTGGATTCTGTACTGATAGGATTCGCCGGCATTAGCTCCCGCTTGGGCGCAGGCTCAGGTTGGTATGGAGTCAGGGCGCTGTTGACGGAGAGCTCTTTGGATATCACGGCGCCGAAGCGATTAGGCATCTTCACAGCAATATGAGGTTGAGCTGCGTGCGATCCCGAGTGCAGTCCAGATTGTGATCTTTCGGCATCAGCTGGTAGTTGAGTTGGATAGTCTCCGTCACTTCTGCTTAGGGAATTCGAGCGTGACCGGGAACTTCGCCTCGAACTTGAGAAGAGAGAAGAGAATCGGCGTGATGGGCGAGACTCATCCCCACTCAGACTCGATGCCCTACTTGAGCTTCTTATAGGTTGTTTTTTGGTAAGGCGCCTAGATTCTTTCTGCTGTTGGGTTGTCCCATGGCCTTGCTCGCTCTTTTCGAGGTCAAGAAACCTCTTCTCAAGCTCCAACCTTTCTGCTTCTAGGCGCCTTGTAGCCCTTCTTTCATTCCTATCCGTCGCCTTGTTGATCGAAGTAGCGGGGCTGAATGACCCGTGCTTGCCAGAAGGCATATCCATGAGGGAGGACGAGTCGGACAGTTGCAATGTTCCCTGGCTGATAGAGTGTGCTGATGGCTTCACGAGCTCATTGTCACCAAAAGTCGGAAAGGCTGGACCTTGGGCTATTCGTGGACCGACATCTTCATGCGTTCTTAATAATGATGCGGATCGACTTGTACTGCCGCCTAAGCCAACCTCGTCTGTCTGCTGTATCCCCTCTCGCTCTTGCCTAGGGGTCCTTATGGTTCGAGCCTCTATCGAATCTGACGATCGCCTGCGCCTTTCTTTCTTTGTGGTATTAACAAGAGGCACATCTTGCCCCAGCAGGGCAGATAGTCAAGGTAGGTAGAAGACAACTCGCTGGGGCGATGACAACAAGGGAAAAAAAAAAAAAAAAAAAATACCGCTTACATTCACATGCTTATCCAAATGGAAGACCCGTTGTAGCTGCTGTGAGAGAGAAGACCTGCGCTGTCTTCTAGTATGTCCTTTTTCATTGCTGTCCATCTCGACCGCAATATAGTGTCTTTCGCGGGGAGATTCACGCCAATGCTCATTGACCGTGAAGGTTTATCATCACCAGTGACCGATTGTGACTCGAGAAATAGTTGGTGGAAAACTAGAATTGTCCTCGATCGAAAAAAGATGACTGCAGATTCGAGCGCATGTATATAGTGAGTGTATGTGTTGTGTAACAACAGTGACTAATTAGTAGCCAGCAATCCGGTCGGATGAGATTCAGGACCGCTCGAGCACTCTAGAGCACATCTTTATGCATCTGAGCAGCTCTACCAGGGACTAGGTCAAGAATTAAAGAGATGAGCATGTGCATGAACTTGAAAGAAGATCATTGCGCAGGCCAAGCAAACAGGTAAGTCGGCAAGGGGCCATCGATCAAGCAGTCATATCCCAGACCAAGTGAAGGGTGACGGTCGCACATTCAACTGGACACTGGGCGGGCAGTAAGCAAGTGCACTTAGGCGCAAGGCAATCAGAAATTAAACGAGCTTACCACTAAGTCTACTGAAACCTCTGCTGGTTGCTGTAGTCAGGCACGGTGGGGGGTAGGGCATCGTCGAGCCTATGCCTCTTCTGGACTATACATAAAAAGGCTGCATCTGAAACAACAATCCTAATTAGGTATCAATCATAAAAATCCAGGACCGATTTCCTCCTCACTTTTCCTACTCATACCGCTTTTTCTTTCATATCGATCCCAACATACTAATGTGCGTCTCCCTTCTTCCACAACAAATCCCTCCCCGCAGTCCCAATGTGGCTGGCTCCACGGGGTTATCTTAATTTAATAACGGAAAGGGTCCAACAATCACATAAGCAGAAATGTTTGGATGTTAATTATGCATGGCCAGCTAGAATATACTTACAGTATTACTATTAAAAAAGATAATGTAACTATGTTCCATGCTTAAGTGAAACTGTGCCAGTACTTGTCTGCAATTTGTGAGCACTAATTTCAGTGCATCCATTCTGCTCCTTGGCTTAAGCTTGCTTTCTGAAAAGAAATCAGCAAAGTGTGAGCTCATGGTTCAGCATAGCCACCCGCGCGACATCCTACTTTAGCCTGCTATCCTTTATCAACAGCTGTCACTCCAACATACGATATAGATTCAGCAGTTTCAATATATATGAGTCTCAAACGCGATCGTTAAGGGTGATTCTTCCTGTCTATATTGGTCTAGTTGTTTTTGAGTTGCAAATGGCGGAACACTCTGAAGCCACGTCTCAAAAAGCACAGTCTGAATATACGATGCCTATTGCCTCACCCCCGCCATATTCTGCTTCTGCAACTACTGGAACTAGAAATCAAGAGTCCCTCCTTTATCACAACTGGCAGGAGACTGTGCCCGATACAGCAACGCTTCCACCGCCACCGATCGCTGGGTTCTTCTCCTCAAGTACAGGAAATGCCTCCTGCGACGATGCAGAGCGTGCCCACGCCTTTTGTGATAGGCTGCCCCTGAATATCCCCTTCAAGCCATCCGATGCCCTGTACAGATCTGTTCAGGAATACGATCTGAATCCTGCAGAGTCACCAAAGTTCAGTGGGAAGCTTTCCGTTGTCAATAAGGGGCACTGGAAAGGGTCCACAAGAGATGGGAATGCCGACTGTCTTCTAACTACAGATTTGCCACTCTACTTCTCCATCAAGGATTCTCCATTGCTTACAAAGAAAAGCAAAACTATTTACTTTGAAGTAAGACTGCTTGGTCTCCGCGTAGGCCCGCAAGGGCAGTCTGCCGAGGCCAGCGGGTTCTCTATTGGGTTTGTGGCACAACCATACCCCAACTGGAGATGTCCAGGATGGGAAAGGGGTAGCCTCGGGGTCTTCTCTGATGATGGTTGCCGCTTTGTGAATGACTCGTGGGGTGGGAAGGGTTTCACGAGCAAGTTCAATGTAGGAGAGACAGTTGGTTTGGGGATGACATTCCACTTCCCCACCATGACCACCCCAGTATCGGTGGTTGCAGACGCGAAGGCTGATGTCGATATCTTTTTTACCCGTGACGGTCAGAAAGTAGGGGGCTGGGACCTTTACGAGGAGTTGGATGAGGATTCTGGAGGGGTAGAGGGTCTAGAAGGAGATTTTGATTTGTTTGGTGCCCTCGGACTGTTCGGAGGTGTGGACTTCGAGGTTTTATTAAATCCTGCAGATTGGTTATGGGCTTCTGAAGAGAACCCCTGATTGTCGCCATTCTGTACCTTACATTGCTCCGGTAAACGCAAACCAATCCATGTAGCTGCCTTATTGAACGCTCTCGGGATGTTAGCAACGTGCACATTGGAAGAGTAAGCGAGGAGTTGTTTCCTTCAAGGCCGTTTGACACAGTAGATAAACGCGTAATACGGAAATGTGTTCGATCATTCTAGTTTTCCTGGTCACCTTAGCTAGCAGTCTATTAGATTCACAGACAGGAAGCTAATAGCTGTGACATAGTCAGGCATGGAAGACGAATGATGATATAAAAGCGAAACTACCCAGACAAAGACGTTTTATGAATGGAAACGATCGCCATAAACATCCTTGTTGGTTGTAATACAAGCTACTGGGCTATGCGCATGACAGAACACACTTGGTGCAATGGAGATGTTCTAGAAAGACACATGCAGAAATGGCTTGGGGAAGAGAGGGTGTACCCTGTTGATACACACACATTAGTGTATCGGGGGGAAGCATAGTCTGCATCCCCGTCATTGCCTGAGGATGCTTATGTTACCAATAGGCCTGGTCCAGAACAAGGGAGCCTCAAAGTTATCCGATTGATCGCTGAGGGGGCTTGCCTTGCTTGAGCTGGAGGGACGGAGGGGAGGGAAGTTGACATCATAACTCTGAAAATCAGTGCCACTATATGCAAGTAACTAGCGGGTATTGGATTTCCGAACTACCTAGGATAGAGCAGGGGTGATGTTTGTTCGGAACCTTGACTGCATTAGAGAATGATATGCAAGGCATTGTAATTCCCTGACCTCATGATGCATATGCTAGTCCCTTAAGTGCCATAGGAGAAGACTGCCCGTTTCGGAGATAGATGAGTGTTTGTTATCATATGTTGTCGGGGGAAGAGAAAGTGAAGTGTGTGTGTGTGTGTGTGTGTGTGTGTGTGTGTGTGTGTGTGTGTGTGTGCGCTGGGGAAACGGTCAGTATGTGCCATTAGACAAGGTCAGGTAGCACAGGAAGCTGATAATTCTTCGTGTAGCACAGTCCCCATCCAGTGGACTGACCAACCCCATTCCAAACACTTTTCTAATTCTACGGGTAGTATAGAGGCATTGCTGCAGCTCATGGCGTTTCTAGTGATCTCACAAATGTTGCAGGAGATTTCTGCATAGGGGTGTGTGCATGTCAAGAGACCAGGAGCTGGCCTGCTGCACAGAGCTAACCACAGACTCAGTCCAAGAATAGTTCAATTGTTGATATTGTTGCGCCGAATTGGCCCCAACGGCTGTGCAGGAGAAGCATCAGCGGGTCGTGATACTCAACCTATCTAGTGGCAGTAACCATAGGCAAGATAAATAATCATTATAATAGAGACTGTAACAATAACAATAATAATTATAAAAACAACAACAATACTCAGTTGATACCTTTAACAATTCGGACTCCTTCCGAAAACTCCGTTCTGCACCCCGTGAAAGCCACGCAGAGCATTCGCTTTGGAGTCTCCTGGAGGCTTGATCAAGCCAAACAAGCCGAGTGACTATTCGGGTAGTAGTATTCGCACAACCGGCATAGAAGTCACTTAAACGAGGCTAGTCCAGTGGAAATCTAGCTCATGCCTAGTTTTAGCTGCTGGATTGACTCGATTAGCTGCAGAAGTGGTGCAGTAGTCAACGTTGCTAACGCCTTTTCCGTGGTAAGCAGGATGGCCTGGCCGAGCTTCAGGCCCGCAGCCGAACCTCACACGGGCCACCAAGAGCGAGGTCTTCGACTCTTGCGTTCAGCCTATGATAGCACGGCAGCGTCCCACAAATATCCGCCACTCCTACCTACCTAGGCAGTCCGTCCTGCCGTAAGATGCGACTAAACTAGAGGAGCTTGGAGTACTCCGTACTAGCATGAGTAGTCTACCAGACAATAATAATATCACCCGAGTAGGTTTGTGGAAGAGGGGGGGCGAAATGAGGGTTCTGCCGTGAGGTCCGGGGAGGGCCCGGGCGGGAAAATGATAACAATGATAATAGTTATTTATCTACACATTACAATAGATGAATTACGCATTTTCATGAGTTCCCTTGCTACTTCAACTACTACAACTGTCACTACCTCTCTACCTTATAGCATGCTATCTTTAGATAGCCAGAACTTCCTGCGTCGTCTGATCCCTTAGGACGGACGGAAAATCAATCCATCCTGACTGGGAGTGGTGGGGGGGCGCAGTGTTTACAAATGGTGAAAAGCGCGGGCGGGCTGTGTCTTGGGAAGCACAGGACAGTCTCAGCCCAGTGTGTCGCCTGTCGCCGCCAAACACGTAGACTAGTACTACTAATAGACTAACTAACGGGAGCGGCACAGCTCCTTAGCAAGGTAAGTAAGTTGCCTGCTGTCCGGGTAAGCGAACCACAACGCTGTAGCGGAGATTTGCCCCCATGCCGAGGCGCCCCAGTCCACGGACGGTATGGAACAGTTCCCACCAGTACAAGAGGAAACAGCCCGCGCTAAGTTGTGCACAGTCCGCTACCTCCTGCGACTAATTCTCTGGGAGAGTCAGCCTAAGGTGCTCGGAGTGGAGACTCTGCCTCCTCGGTCTTCATGCCAACTTGCGCCGTATTAAGTAGTAATAATTACTACAAGTCCATACATAGTAGGTAGGTAGTATTGATGACTAGTAGACTAACTAGACCCAGCCCGAATCCCCCCCCCCAATTGATTTCCCTGTTGCCTTTGTATTCCAACTTGTGCAGAAAGTACGGCAATGCTCGCTCAGTGCTTGAATTATTCTCGTCACATTACATTGTCAGATTAGAAAAGGGAGCAAGCCCTTTGGAGGGTTTGGCCTTTATATTGATCTAAGAGTAGCATGATGGTAAGTATATGATTGAGTTACACACACGGCTGACATTCCGATTGACGGCATGAGCTGCATGACATTTCCGCATCTCTGATGGAAACGGGATTATGCCCTAGACTAGTCTTACGGTAAGAGAGAGTAAGTTTACTTACTAGGTTGATATCAATGGATAATCTTGCCCGTCGACGGTTCCAGACTTCGATATGGAGCGTCGGCTGAACAGTGCGTCGAAATCGTGGAGCACCTAGCTCCTCGCTGTACACGGGAAGAATTACAGGTATTCGCTATTATTGTTGCTCACCCACACCCCCCTATCTTGTTCAAGGATGATCGGTAATATCTTCTTTTGAAGCTACGCATGAAGTCGTAGGATTCAGCCCGGGGATTATGGGAACGGCTAATACGCGCACTTTACTATGCAGTGGCACCTAGTACTAACTCGTTTAAATTGTGGGGCTTTACTGGTAGGTCAAAGGTAATGGTGTGATATTCTTCCGGGCTATCCTGTGGCTTTCTGTTGACACTTGCAAACTTTCCTCCTTCCCTCAATTTGTCGGAGGCCGCAGGGGATATATGGCCGACCGGCGAAATATACGCCTCTTCTTTCATGAAACAGCCAACAAATTACACAAAGGCATAAGTTACTATGAATTTACCTTTTTATTTTTATTTATTTTTTTTTTTTTTTCAGTTCAGTATTATTTTGGTATGGGGCACGCAAAAAATAAAAGGGATAGAAACTCCTATAAAGACAGACAAGACAGCCTGCGCTAAAATCCCGGACTATCTTAGCACTTAAGTACACAGTAGCAGTTCTGCTCCGAACGCGTTTGAATGGATCCTCGGTCATTCCCGGGTGAGGGTGGGGAGCTCGGCGGAGGCAAGTAATGTCCGTGCAGCCGAGATAGGTACGCGTCTGTTTCAGTTACCTAGAAGATTGTTATGCATGTGTGTGGCTGCTTTTGTCGAGGAGCTAAATCATATCCTAACTGCAGTAACCACGCGAATGTACACATTGAAGAACGCCCTCCATACTCGGCAGAGAGAGCCTGGAAATATACTATACGAACTTGGTACTAGGGCCGCGGAGGAAGACGGAATACAATTAGGAAATTGTCAAAGCAATGCAACGTCGCCTTGTTTATAGTCTAGTCTACTAGCTTATGGTGAACGGATCGAGACGGACCAATTCCATATGAAGCATGGGGACCGATAGTGCTTAATATGAACCCTTGTAAAGATACCACATGTAAATTGCGCATCAATCTATGTCAGTATGTTGGAACAATAGAACCTCACCTTCCCGAACTAGTAAGGGGGAAAACCCCCCCATCTGAACCCCTTAGGCAATTGCATCAATATTCTCCTTGTCCTTATGTCGAGATGAGTTACTTTACAGAGAATTAGAACCAATAATCCGTTGGGACTTTTACCATGGCATTGTATGCACGTAGACATACTACATCATGTAGAGTGTGTTCACCATCTTCCTGCTAGCTGCTTATTGCTAGTTAGGTGATCATTTAGCTTAGAATCCCGAACCTCGTTCTAGTCCGGACGGTAGGGTGTAGGACTGCTTGAGTGGAGGAGCCCCGGCCTAGCCTTGGGGCACATAGCCGTTTAAGGTGACTTGCAGGAGGGTTGATTATCATCTGCAGCCACTAAGGCTGGTGGGTTATCTGTACCAATAGCTACGAAGGAGCAGCCCGTATGATGGCTAGCCATGGTTCCATCAGCACGCGTCCTCGATGCCAAGATAACATTGACATATTACCATGCGAGTCAAGTCTTTATTGGGAAATAGAGCTCGGGCCGCACGTTCATTGTTACTAGCGATGCTAATCGTGTGTATGTGGAGTTATTGTCTCTATCCATGCTCTCGAAGAGATTACAGCGGTCCCATAGATGATTGGTTGAGAAGCCCGAGAGTCAACTTACTACAATTAAGTACTACTACTTAGTACCAAGTACTACACGGTTTGGTTCTCTATGCTCTTAATCCGTCCATGGTACTACTGCTAAAGTAGTATTTGCTGGCTACGCCTAAGCTATCTGGGTAGGGTACTCTTGTCAGTGTACGTAAGTGAAGAGCTACTGGCAGGATTCACATAATAGCTGTCCAAATCATAGTCCCACGACGGCTGCTAAGACCAGTCGAACACCAATCATGGCTATTACTCCAAATTTGGTTGATGGCGAGATAGTAGTCGATCGTTAGCAAGCGAGACGCATAACCTCCATAGATATCTGAGATCTACTACTAAGCAAGCCACAAGCTGCATATAGAACTCCGTGTCTACCGGGTGGGGAGGGACGGTTGGCCGAAGAGCCCATAAAAATGCCGCTTTGGTCATATGCGGCCCCAGTAACTTCGCGAGTTAAAATTGTGAGGCAACACCAACATTCTTGTACAGGAGCACATGTGCAGGAGCTGTGCTCCGGAAAAGTGAATAGCTATGTCAATGTGATCTTCCGAAGCACATGACTGCTCGGGACTGTGACTCAAGGGAACCTTTTTTATGATATACCTTACAGCGTACAGATAGAATTCCAGATACTCCAAAATATCATCATGGCTCAGAGTTGATAGCCATATTCTGATTTGGTAGGCCAGAGACCTCTGTCTCGGATTAACTTTCAGCTGATAAATGCATGTTCTCGGAGCCGACCATGCTATGGGTCATGACATTACTAGCTGAGAGACAGTGGTGTGTCACTGTCTGGGGAATGGTCTCGACTTCGTATTACCTCCAGCCTATGGCAGCATTTGTTGTTGTTAAACCCCACCCAAGCTTCGTGATCCATTCTTATTTAGCGGGCGACTTGGTTGTGGGAGGCAACGAGTGCAGGTAGTGGGCTTTAATGAGACGGGGTTGGGAGATCGCCGCTAGGATCACCGTTAACCTGAACGTTTTTGGTTTGAGGCCAATGAGGCCAATGAGGCCATAGCTACTACCGATTCTGTATTGTGCGTTAAGTTCCCCCAGCACACTTGTCAGTGGTGTTTAGGGGGGGGCCCGTTCTTCGCTTTTCGCCCTTTTCAAGTATCACTTATTCCATGTATACCATATTCTAATGTCAAGTAGAACTTCACCATGGATTAAGATAAAGGCAACTATCTGTTTTCTCTGCGATGGACAGCTGCCCTCGATATTGGAGGGGACATGGGGGATGGTGTGCGTGTGTGACGACCTGTTGACAAAATTGTAGCCTAGTGCGCAGTAGCTGGAATTGCTTAGCGAGGCGCGCAGTCCCGTTCAGTGTATCTTGTTACATAGCTATTACCGTTTCTTCACTTTGAGATAGTTCGCCTTTTACAAAAAGTGGGATTCCAAAACGCGAGATTCTGTTCTTGGCCTGTATGTCAATGGCTAAAAGCCAATACTACCATCTAGAAATTCTGCTAAGTATTACGAGAGAATAAAGAGATTCACATCTGGAATGTGGTGGGAAATGGTCATTCGGTCTTCGGGTCATTTTCTTTCCTAGGGACCTTTATCTCAGAATTCCCGAAGAACTTTGGAGTGGTTGCTTATCTTTCTCCCTTTCAATCTCCATGGTCGCAGTATAATCGCCTAGTCTGCCATAGTTAACATAACTTTGTCCGGCTGACCTTCAATTTTATTATGGGCTTGGGAGGCTCAAAGAGCTGTGCTGATCGGTACGGGCTAAAAAAGAAATTAACAAAAACAAAAAAAGAAAAAAAGAAAACAAGAAGCCATGTGCCATGAATAAAAAAAATGCTTTTTCTTTTCTCCCCTTTTAGTTGCGAGAACCTACCTTTATGCCCACAACTGAATATGAGAAGAATCCTGAAGGTGAGATAGTAACCTGTAAACTAGTAATTTCAATCATTTCCACATAATTTCCGACCTCTGGAAAGGTTTGTTGTCCTCTCTGACAACTCTTTCATTTAATTTTTCCCCATTCGTTTTCCTCCCGATCGGAGCTTCTTGTCTAGGCCGATGGTCTGCTATGTTGGCTATTTTAGTTCTCACCAATGCCACTAGGTAGTATGCAGCAGCAATCTGCACCTGGATAGATTTAGAAATTGTATGTTGTTACAGGATCAGACTCCTCGAATGATGATATGAAGAAATTACTATGTCGTCACTGCCATGTATGGAACAGCTCTGATTCAATTTCGGTAGCGGCCACTCTCTCCTTTGAACCTTTGAAAATCCCGGGAATATCATGATGACAGCAAGCTTGACATGTTAAGTCGGATTTAATGGTAATGCTTCAATAGTGGGAGCATGTTATCTCTCTTCACAACGACGTTAAATTACGCATGGAATATGGAAACAGGTGAGATTTTTTTTTCCCCCTTTTCCTTATTCATCTTATTTCCTTATCCTTGTTGGTTGATCATCCAGCCGACAAACGAACTCTGCCCCCCCACCACCTCTTACCAAGTATTATCTAGGTGATTTTGTCTGTCGGCTCATCGGCGTCACTTGCCCATCGGGAATGATAAATGAGCCACCGATGATTTTATGTTAGGTTTATCCAATCTTTTTTTTTTTTTTTCCCTTTTTCGTTTTTTTTTGGTTTTCTCCGTCTGATTTTTTATTATTTGCATTTTGCTTTATTTTTTTTTTCTTAACATTCAATATTAAAATGATTATGAATTTTGTTTAATTCCCATTTAGGTTTTCTTGCGTATGACTCTGTATACTTTTGCCCCTATCCATCTATTCGGTCCACCTTGACCGGGGAAAGAAAGAGGCGGAAAAGAAAAGAAAAGGAAAGGAAAGGAAACAATATAAACTGATAGAATAAAATCAAGATGAAAAAAAAAAATGAAAAATAGAAATCAAGGAAGAAGAAAAGAGGGGAAGTAAGTCCAGCAAGCGAAGATGGAGAATGTATCATCCTGTTGCAGGGGAGGAAAGTGTGTGTGTATGACCATGGACGGTGGAAAGGAGGGAGGCATTTCTCTACTCAAGCTTCGCTCTGGTAAAAGTACCTTAGGGAGAGGTGGCTAGTACGAGGAGATACTGGACCTACTCCATAATAATGACTCTCGTGTTTAGGAAGTCTACAGCGTCCCGGGCAGGATGCGCAGAACAGAGTGGACTAGATAGTGCTAAGGAGGTACTAGGACGGACCGGTTAGTACGGAATACTACACCCCCAAAGGCCCCAACACGGTTAAACCACTGCGAATTTCGGAGACGCCCACTAACGTGCTTTTAGCTCCTACTTTAGCCTTAGAAAACACACCCACACACCATTAGCAGTCTCCACCCTCTCTGGCCCATGTCACTGCAGTGGACTGCACAGTAGCTGCATGGACCGCCGCCAATCCTTTCTCCACCCGCATTATCCTCCATCAGTCCATCTAGATCCAGGGTCTCTGACGCACGAGGCAAAAATACACCTGCATGACACTCAAAATGACAAAGGAACTGGAGCCCACAAGTAACTTATTTATATTTCTCTCTAGGGATTGGCTCAATCCATTGTCTGGATGCCGGACTTGAACATGTGCCTTCCCTGCCATTCCGTGCCATCGACTCCATCTGCAACAAATAAGAATCCCCAATGTTGCATGTTCGCCCATAGGCATTCTCATCTTCTGTGAAGCCAATTGACCTCAGAGCTGGTCTTTCATTTTTCTTAGAACTTCCTGACGAGGTCTTGGGCTATCTATTTACCCAGACATTCGTTCATCCTGTTTTATTTATTTATTTTCTTTCTTTCTTTTCTCTTTCTCTGCCTCTACTTCAGTCCTCCTATCCTGTTCCCCCTACTAGGAGACCATATACCCATATTCTCTCTGTCTCTCCTCTCCTCAACTTTTCAAGTATCAACAAAACTTTCATGCTGGCAGAGCGGTGCCCAGCACTTTCGTCATTTTCCCTACCCCCCGAGAACGTGCCCCTGTGAGCACAGTGCGCAGTGCCAGTCCCGGTGTCTGTAGCTTGATTCAGCGTTGGCGAGAGATCGGGGACGAGATTCGCACGTAAAGTGAAGTCTATAGCGACCGAAGCAATCAATTGGCTTGAGGAGTGTAATCCTAGGCCTGTTCATATTGCTTCAATCATGGAGTTTCCGTTCATGCGAGCATTTATTGCCCTCTTGTTAGTATTGACCTGAACTGGCCTGAAGCTTACTTTTGATTTATTACCAGTGGTTGGACATCTTATTATATCGAGTTTCTCTGGCTGACTCTCCTGATTTATAGTTTATATCGCTACTTCCGTCTTGTTGTGAATCTCTTTTCTTTCTGGACGTTTAAACCAATTCCTCCGCCGGAGAATCCGAAGTTAACTGCCCAAGATGTAACGGTTATCTTACCAACGTTAGAGGGATGTGGTGATGAACTCGTGGAAACCATAAGAACGATTCTCGACACCCAGCCCTACGAACTCCTTTTGGTCACCATCGAAGCGAACCGACAAAAAGCCGAGAATATGCTGAGCTTGATGCCCGCTTCGAAGTCAAGAATCCGCTTATTCACCGTTACTCATCCCAACAAGCGCCGACAAATGACTAGAGCGATCCCTGAAGTCAAGACTACTATTACGGTCTTCGCAGATGATGACGTGAGTTGGCCACGCACAGTCCTCCCTTGGATGCTAGCACCTTTCGAAAAGGATGAGCGATTCGGTGGTGTGGTGACTTGTCAACGTCTGAGACGGGCCGTTTCGCCATCATTCTCTCAACGCATATGGGGATTTCTGGGTGCACTTTACTTAGAACGAAGAAACTTCGATTGTGCGGCAACAACGCATATTGACGGTGGACTTCCCTGCATGTCAGGCCGGACAGTCGCATACAGAACAGATATCCTTCAGAATGAGGGATTCACGTATGGATTTACCAACGAAGAATGGTGGTTCGGAAAGTACCAATTGAACGCAGACGACGACAATTTCATTACCCGTTGGATGGTGTCGCATGGCTGGGAGACTTACATGCAATATCATCCCGAAGCGGAGGTTTTGACAACTCTGGAAGACAACCCCAAGTTTCTCAAGCAGTGCGCGCGCTGGTCCCGAAGCAACTGGAGGAGCAACCTTACAAGCATGTTCCACGAGAAACACATCTGGTAGTAAGTCTACCCTATCTGACTTGTCTGGTGAGCATGCGTACAATGCACCCCACCGGGATGAGTGTTTATTTCCTTTTATCGAATGGCTTTTCATTCACAAACCCTGCTTGCCTCCCAAATCATTGGTCAACGACGCCGTTGGATGATATTTCCCTTGATTCCGATTATCATTTCCCGGATTTTTCTACAGGCATAAGGAACTGGCCGTCGGCCTTGGAAGGCTGGGTCGTTCCTAGTCTTGGTATCCGACTGTGGAAATTTTTTTTTTTTTTCGTTAGGCCGCTTACTGTAAATGTCTGTCTGATCCGCACGCTAACGTTTGGTTTATTGTATTACTAGTCGCCAGCCTTGGAGCGCATACGCTGTCCACTTGACGACGCTTTCGCCGCCAGCTTTCCTCGGCGATTTATTGCTCCTTATACTTTGTCACAAAGCTACGGTTTCTTGGGACAATGATACCCACGCGCTAGCTATGCAAGCTCTCGGACTGTGGATGTTTATTAGCAAGTTCATCAAACTTCTCGGACATTACATCCGTTACCCGGTTGATGTTATTCTTTTGCCGGTGTCCATCCTCTTCGGCTATTTCCACGGAGCTATTAAAATATACGCCGTGCTAACTCTGAATGTGGTAAGTTGCAGTACCCCAACACAACATGCGTTCTGGTCCGTTGTTTCGTTTCTACAGAGGGTGCATGCGCAAGTGCAGCCTAGTATCTTTGGGCGACGCTTGTAGCATGGAAAGTGGGCTCTAGCCCTTGGCCTGCTTCCGTGCTCGACACCCAACCCCTCCCATAATACAATTGCATTGGCCATGGGCCTCACCTCATCCTCACCCTTCCTGTATCCACCCACGGCCTTCCCCATCTTGGTAACCCGATTTTGCCTTCTGCATCGCTTTGATGTCCACTTCCATTTTCTTATTGCCCTCCGGCCTTCCACTTTTTTCTTAGCTTGCTTGTCGCTTTTTTCGGGTTTCTTTCCTCATCATTGGTCTCATTCTCTCTTCTTATCATCTGTGCTTCGCTGTCCGAGTCTAGTACGGTGGCTATTACTCGTTCCGTCTTTTTTTTTGGCCTCTGATTCTTCCCTTTTCACGCAATATCTGGCCTTTGTTGAACGATGATTACTTTTTGCTATCCGACTCGGATTTGCTAACCAATTTTTTTTTTTTTTTTTCAGACCACATGGGGTAGCAGAGACGGTGCCGATGATTATGACGCGGAGCGGATGAAGAAGCGAACGGACACGGACCGTATGAAACGGCCTTATTACCCGAGTTACATAACTCAATGAAGCCCACATGCGCGGTGTGTGGACGTATGTCAAATTACTAAATGCCTTTGATTTTACCTTGAGCCAACCTTCTTATCGTGTCCGTGGTTCAGCGACTGCTCGCACTCCGAGCGTGCCTGTCCTGCTGGTTACTGAAGCTCGCCTTTGATATCCCAGCGACCTTCCAGCAGTCGCTCTAAAGTCTCGGTTGCACGATACACTATTACGACGAAATGCCTTGATGACGCTAAATTGGGAACAATGAGATTAAGGGTTCCCATGGCCTTCAGTTGATGTATAATTTCTCTTTGCACAAATATTCTTATCTTTTCACTTGACCCTTTCGTCGAGATTTAATGGACCGATCCTGTTGCACGCACGGCCCCGACCAAGAAAAAAAATATCTTTCCTACGCTCGGATTGACTCCTTCATCCAAAGCTTCCCCTGTGTCTTTCCTTTTCTCGCTCCTTGATTGGTGGTTGTTGTTTGGGTCTGCAACACCAGTACCTGACACTCTTCGAACCAACCAACCTTACCAATCCTGAACACTCTGGTTGTTTCAAGCATTCTGAGTTCTGTAAATTATAAAAGCGTGGGCGGATCTTTTTTCATCCAAATTGGCATCGTTACTTAATGTGCTGTTTCCCTCACTGCCGTCTGTATGTTCAGTTTTCCTTTTTCCATCCATCTCTACTTTCCTACCCCTAGACTCTACATGTGGGAAAATTTGCTGGAGAGTTCCCATCTTCATTGTTGATTTGGGTCTGGTCTCCTTCGTACACTTTATGCATAATATCTAATGCTCAATATGCAATCAAGAGAATTAATTTGAAATGTGCCGTGCTTACGAAATGGGTGCGATGCGATGTATGACCATTGTAGGTATCTCGCTTATAGATAGGCGTCGCTAGGCATTGTCGTAAATAATGCAACTGATGCTCATACATTCTATGACTCTTTTCACTCGCTCCGTCTCATAAACACCTTTGTTCACCTTTGACATTTAGTTTCTTCTAGAGAGGATAATCGGTATATAACCCTTTAACGAAGCAGGTGGACCACAGAACCACCCCTATTCTGTTGTCTTCATCATCTGCCATTGCTTCGATGCAGCGACCAGCGAAGATGGTATGTGGCGGAGCTGTGGCGCATGTGACGTTCCAATCGGAGACTAGTAGTTCTCCGCAATACGGCTTACGAACCAGCTCAAACCTCCGATTTACCAATCGGTCCGCTTCACAGGAGAAAAGACGCAGAAATTTGGTTGAAGGATCTTTAGAACTCCAAGAGGAGCCACGCCAAATATATCATATTATTCTTCGAATCAGCTCCTTTGTATTCGCTCGATTGTTTGACTGAGAGGCGATGCCTGCGTTTCATCGGGCCGTTACGGCTATCTCGCGGCAGGCGGTCTTCAGAGGTGCGCAATGTCAATATGTTGTTGCACGTTCTATCAGTGCTTCAGCATTGAAGTCCGCCATTGCTCATCCCATTACTACTCACGGCCCCCCACCTAAGGCCCCTTCACCTACGCCTGCCAATGCAGAGCTACTACAGAAAGATGCGGCTTTGCACCAGAAAAGCGAGAAAAGTCCGCTGCCAGGAAAACCATCCGTGCTCAAGAAGCGATTCTGGAAGAATGTTGATGTTAAGCAGAAGCCAGGTACGCATTTCTTCTCTTGCGATCAGTCTCCATGGGACACTTGCATTGACATGTTTTGTTCTTAGATGGGGACTATCAGGTCCTGCTAGACACACGCCCTATTCGGACACCTACCAAAGACGTATTATCCATACCGTCAACAAAGCCATATCTTGCACATGCCATCGCGCTGGAGTGGGATGTCATGACCACTGCCCAGCAAGCGCTAAAGAACCACCTCATCCCTCTAACTTCTCTGGCCGCCCGTGCAGCGGATATTGCCGCAGAAGATGCCCGAGGCGAAACTACCACGAGAGATCAAATAGTGAAAACGGCGATGCGGTATTTGGAAACGGACACCTTGTTGTGTTGGGTGCCGGAGCAGAACGCTTACGCTGCTGATGAAGTGGATGCCGATGGCAAGAAACCGGAAAGCCTCCGAGATGCCCAGATTCGGGTCGCTAAAGATACAATTGCCTTCTTGAGCACCAAAGTATGGCCCGGCGTGGACATTCAGCCTATCCTCGACACCGATAGCATATTACCAGCCTCTCAGCCTCAGGCTACAAAGGACATCATTCTGCAGTGGATCTCTGGCCTGCAGGCCTACGATCTGGCCGGACTGGAGAGAGGAATATTGGCTGCAAAGAGTTTGTTGATTGCAGTCCGTCTGGTCGCTGAATGGAGCGAGACGTTCCGAGAGGTGCAACGACCGGGCCGAGAGAGGTTTGGCATTGAGGAAGCAGCGGAAGCATCCAGCCTGGAAGTCAGGTGGCAGACCGATATGTGGGGAGAGGTTGAGGATACCCATGATGTCGACAAGGAAGATTTGAAGCGCCAGCTCGGCAGCGTCATTGTACTGGTTAGTGGAGAGACAAGGTGACTGTTCTAATGCATTTCATTGGAACCAAGCCGTCGGGTCCACACCTTCTGTACTATATATGTCCACAGAGATTTCTGTCTCTGTTCGATTAGAGAACAATGTAACTATAGAGAGCCCCTTTTCGCCTGCTGAGACCATTGCGCGTAGTTCTCCGGAGGTAGTGAAACCCATCCGTCTTGGCCCACGCGCGGGAAGAACATCGTCATCACCATCTCCTCCATCATTTCTTGCGAACTAGCCACGAAAATTGTACACCAACCAGTCCAGAAGTCTTCACTTACTTCTATAAAAGCTTGCCTGGTACCCTGCAGTTAGAAATCATCCGGTCTACCTCTGCCAGTTCCGGATTTAGACAAGTGTTGGAGGCCAGCAAGAGATGACGGAAAGGGGCGAAGGGTGAGTAAACTCTCTCTGCTGCTTCGGTTCCCCGGGACCTCGTGGTTGAATCACTGCAAGCCATACCCATCTTCCCTTCAGCTATCTCACTTGTGTGTGGGTCCTGGGATGAACCATAAGCATTCGCTAGTTTGTTTTTGGATTCAACCTCCGACCAGAACATAGGGAGCTCTCTTGCCCAACCTGAGACCTGGGGTTGCCCCGCGATTTGGGCGCTTCGCTCGCTAACATAACATACTGTTTCGCAGACACAAACGGTCTCGAAGCTCCCTGGCACTGGCGCTTTTACACCGCGATAGGTCGAAGGATAACCGTGAAGAGCCGGTCGTTCGCGATAGTGGCTCCTCCGAATCCGCCACGTCTTCCCTTGCCAATAGTACTCCATCCATATCTGGAGTTCCAGCTACCCGAAGCTCCAGCCGCCGAAGTACACGCCCTCAAGAGCCAAACCTACGTCCCATGTCTGCTGAACCGCCACAAGAGCCCGCGGGCCCTCACAGAAGCGGTGATAACATTGAGAAGCTACCCTCCATATCACATGCCGAGACCAGTAGCATGTCTTTAGATCAGTCAGTCCGGACTTTTCGTCTATTCGAGATCTTACGGAGCGGCGACACGAATGCGATCTCGAAAGCCATCAGAGAGACTAAGGAGCAGCAGGGAGCAAATACCCTTTCTGGGACAACTATTCTCCACCTTGCGATTCAATGCGCTGAGCCGCAAGTTGTCGATTTCGTGCTGTCCGCCAGCCAGGACCTTGACATAAACGCGCGTGATCGGGAGGGCAATACACCTCTTCATTTGGCCGCTCAGCTTGGACGAGGTCCTGTGATTCGCGAACTGCTAAACCAACCCTCTATTAACGATTCGATCATCAATTACAACGGCCAAACAGCTCTTGATATTGCGCGCACCCCAGAAATCTTCCAGCAACTTCAGCTAGCTCGCTCACTGTTCATTGAAGTCAAGACCCAAGAGATCCAAGCGCTCGTCTCTCAAGGAGAATACGAAAAATTAGAGAAGGCGCTCGAAGAGCCCCGTGTAGAGGGCAGCATCGATGTCAACAGTTTAGATTTGGTAACGGATCCTGCCACTGCCCAGTCTGGGGGCACGTTGTTGCATGAGGGGGCAAGGAAAAAGGACACACAACTGATTCAGATCCTATTGATGCATGGAGCGGATCCCTTCCGTCGTGACAAGAAGGGGAAATTGCCTCAGGATGTTACTAAAGATGACAAGACCCGTGCGATCGTCAAGAAATCTCCAGCAGCAGTCATTGCACAACGTGGCATACAGGAAAAAGCGATTCTCGGCACCAGCGCAGCTCAAGGTGTGCCTAGCCGCTCAGGCGGTAGCGAGGCGCCTTTTGCTGGCAAGGAAGCTCGTGAAATGAGGGGTTATCTGAAGAAATGGACTAATTATACAAGTGGCTATAAATTGCGATGGTTCGTTCTAGAAGATGGTGTGCTGAGCTATTATAAACACCAAGGTATGATGCTTGCCGGTCTGTATAGTTGTTTCTTAGCCATAGCTGACTGGTTTCCTCTTGCAGATGATGCGGGCTCCGCCTGCCGAGGAGCCATCAATATGAAAATTGCTAGGCTCAATATGGATGCCCAGGACAAGACCCGCTTCGAGATCCATGGAAAGTCATCCGTCAAATATCATCTCAAAGCGAATCACGTTGTCGAGGCAAAGCGTTGGTTCTGGACTCTGAACAATGCCATACAATGGGCCAAGGATGAGGCGAAGGAGGAAGAGAAGCGCCAATCGAAACATGCGGAAGTACTTCGCCAGGCTAAGATTGAGCAAGTGGAAGGCCGACTGTCCGAGACCATATCCGACTCTCCAAGTTCAGCTGTTCCAAGATCCAACGTGAAGAGCCTTGCACCCCCTTCCATCAATATACCCAGTAGCAGTGGCACACGGCTCAGCACGTACGCGTCCCACACAACCGCAGGAAGCGCGCCCGAAGACGAGGAAGGCTCCTTGTACGGGTCAATGGAGCACGCCGCTGCACCAAATGAAGTCAATCGGGTGTTAAGCCATGTCACCTCGGCGCCAGATATTGACGGTGATGACGAAGAGGAAGGTGACTATGCGTCCAGTCATGATATGCAGCCCACAGACAAAGATGCTTTGAACATCACTGCCCAGTCAACGAAACTCCAGCTTGACATCCTTGCCAATGTCGCGTCTTCGCTGCAAGCGGAAAAGTCAAAGAATCCTGCCACATCACTATCCGATCCAGCGGTCGATCAGGCTTTAGTTGCTTATGAAGCAGCTGTGAGTAGTTTACAGGGCTTAGTGCAGAGCCTTTTGAAGATTTCCCGGGATCGTGATGCGTATTGGCAGTATCGCTTGAATAGGGAGGCATACTTGCGCAAGATGTGGGAGGAAAGCATGGCAAGGATCGCTCAGGAACATGAGGAGCTCCAGTCACGAATGGGCGAGTCCGAGGAAAAACGTAAGCGTACCAAGCGGGCTTTGAAGGAGGCGTTGGAGTCAACAGCCACGAGCCGTGCAGTCAGTAAAGCTCCGTCGCGCGCGCAGGTTGCCAGTGGAGACGCTGCCGATGTCGAACACGAGGCTCAAGAGCCGGAGCCAGCAGAAGTCTCGCCAGAGTTCGAAGATCGAGAACTTAGAGGTACCCTTCCTCGTAGGAAGTCAGCTATGTCCAATATCAGCAATCTCTATGGGTCGGAGTCTGAGGATGAAGACGAATTCTTCGATGCCATTGATTCCGGAGAAATTGAGGTGGAGAAACTTGCTGGCTCGGAGGATGGCGAACAGAAGCCTCTGGAGGAGACCAATGAGCTCCGAACCGCGAAGAGATCTGAAATTGTGCCTTCGTTCAAAGGATATGAAGAACCCATCCGGCAGAGATTGAAGATGGACTATGACAATAGACCGAAGATTTCGCTCTGGGTATGTTATCACGCCTTTTGGCCATTGAAAATGTGTGTAGCTGCTGACATGTTTTTGTTTCTAGGGGATCTTGAAGTCAATGATTGGGAAGGATATGACGAAGATGACTCTCCCGGTATCCTTCAATGAGCCTACATCCCTGCTTCAACGCGTGGCCGAGGACTTGGAATACGCAGATCTACTTGATGTTGCAGCGGACCGACCCGATTCTATGGAGCGTCTGGTGTATGTCGCTGCGTATGCTGCAAGTGAATATGCTTCTACGATTGGCCGTGTTGCTAAACCGTTTAATCCTCTTCTTGGGGAGACTTTCGAATATGTCCGGCCGGACAAAGGATATCGGTTCTTTGTCGAACAAGTCAGCCACCATCCCCCGATTGGTGCTGCTTGGGCCGAGTCGCCAAAGTGGGACTACTATGTAAGTCTTATATGCGTGCGTCCCTCTGGACATATGATTGACGCTGACGTTTTTTCTCTTAGGGCGAGTCCGCTCTGAAGTCCAAGTTTTACGGAAAGTCGTTCGACATTAACCTGTTAGGGACATGGTTTTTGAAGCTACGGCCAGCATCGGGAGGGGAGGAGCTGTATACTTGGAAGAAGGTCACATCTTCCGTTATTGGCATCATCACCGGTAGCCCCACAGTGGACAACTATGGCCTGATGGAAATCAAGAACTGGACCACAGGCGAAGTTTGCTATCTGGATTTCAAACCAAGGGGCTGGAAGGCTTCGTCCGCGTATCAGGTGACAGGTAAGGTCGTGGATCGGGATGGGTCGCCCAAGTGGAGTATTGGTGGCCGATGGAACGATAAGATCTACGCGCGCCATACCCCAGGGTTTGAGGCGACAGTTTCCGGCCAGGATCCTGAATCGGCCAAGACGTTCCTGGTCTGGCAAAGCCATGATCGGCCGAGCGGAATTCCATTCAACCTCACACCATTCGTCATCACTCTGAACGCTTTGCCCGAAGGGCTCAAGGAGTGTCTCCCACCTACCGACACACGACTTCGACCCGATCAGCGTGCGATGGAGGAGGGTGAGTATGATTTAGCCGCCACGGAGAAACATCGAGTGGAGGAGAAGCAGCGCGCCAAGCGGAGAGAAAGAGAGACGAAAGGCGAGGAGTACAAGCCCCAATGGTTCAGTAGGGCCAAGTGCCCGGTCACCGGTGAAGAGTATTGGGCACACAACGGACAATACTGGACGAGTCGCGAGAGGGGCGACTGGAGCGCCTGCGAGGACATCTTCTAACATGGTACTTTTTGACTTGGGGTTCGCAAACGGACTGTCTCTACCTATGTAATTAGAACCCAATGGATCCGTGCCTTTACTATCATTCAGGTTTATGTTTTAGTCTTACTCCTTCGTCGTAACTAAGGTAGTAATATTGGGGACTGGCCGGGTGCAATCACGTGCACGCGGGCGAAAAGGACCGCCGCCGCGTGGGAGAATCAAGCCACTTTCTGCTGCAAGAGTCCTGTTCAAGCGTCGCGTTGCACCCACAATGACCGGCGAATATACGTGTGGGCGCTGTCTGCAGGTGCTCCGGCGAAGGGCTGTTGCCCAGAACTCTGTGGCTCGCTGGCATCATGTCGCCAGTCCAAGGCGAGGGGGATACGGCTTTCCCGCTTCATGCGTGCGGAGCTTGAGCTCTCGGAGCAGTGCTTCCTTCAAGTCCAGGCCTATACAAGCCCCAGTCCGACAGAATAGTCTATCGTCCAATTTATCGGCCTCCTCAATTGTATCGCAGAATGTCAAGTCGATGGTGCAGAAGGCCACATCTGCCACATCTGCCGCCTCGCCAGAGGCCCGGGTACTTCTGAAGCCGAACAATTTGTTTCACTCCTTCTCCCAGTCTCCAGCAGCTGCAATCCGACAGCGTGCGGCTTTTATCAAGCAGAACGCCTTTTGCCCCCATCCGAGCCATCAGCAGACTCGTTTGCCCCTCTCCCCCCACGATCCCGAGTCGCGCAAGAGCCAGGTGACCTCGGAGAGCCTGCCGCCTGCGCACTCTCATTTCGAATGTCCCGACTGCGGTGTTCCGATTTACTGCTCCGAGGGCCATTGGATGGATGATTTCGAGGCCCATTTGGAGATTTGTGAGACAATTCGACAGATCAATGAAGACGACCATGATCTACACTCCGGACGGTTTTTCCCGGAGTTCTCGTACCCCGGACTGCAGGACGATAACTTTGTCATCAACATGACCAATTGGGACACTTTCCTGTACACACGAGAATTCGAGGCGATCAACGATGATCGAAGCATGCGACAAGTAACGAGAATGCTCACCTATCCTCTCACAATTGGAAGTGTTTTGCATGAGCTGAGCCCTTACAATGTCCGGAAAGATGGCAGGCTTACCGTGGAGGGTCTCAAGAGTGTCAGCGGTAAGTTACAAGTTTTCTCTCTCTCGAATTATAGGTTCGTCAGCTAACCTATTGGCTTTATTTAGCGCTCCGGTACACCCTTCACCCTCCCAAGACCGGCGAGGGCGTCGACATCCAAGGACTACGACTCAAGGCTCCTCCCGTGCGCATTTTCATTCTGGGAGCTCGCGCCGAGTCGTCGTTGCCGCGCGAAGTGTGGCTTCAACTTAGCTACATTTTCCCGCGTTCCCTTATCCATTTGATCTTCATCGGACCAGAGAGTATGGCCAACCGGGATGATGAATTCCCACTACCCGAGCGCACGTCCGAGAATCCCTTCGGTGGTATTGTGGAGGACAGACTTGGAGGACAGTTCAAGATTACAACGTACGTTGACTACTTCCACACAATGTACAAAGCGCAATACTTCCAGCCCTTCGATCCCTATCTGGACTGCTTTATGCTCTTCCACCCGGGTCTGGGACACCCGGCCAGCTCCCACGAATGGGAGGAAACGCTCCCGCAGCTCCTCGAGACCAAGGTCCCCATCATCAGCACGGGCTACACGCAGTGGGATATGGAACGTGACATCAACTGGGTCAACGAGAAATGTGCCGGTGAATTCGACATTCTGCTCGAACCCGGTGAGAACGTTTTCCGCAGTTTGCGCTGGGATCTCAACGATCTGGATCCCCATGACGTGTCCTGCGGTAACTGGGGTATCTGGGCTTTCAGAGGAAAGAGGTACGAGGCGACATTCAAGAATTCATAGTTAAGTCCGGAGGGTTTGCCTGCTCTTGATGTAACGCAATATTTCATAACTATCCCCTCTTTACCCCCCCCCCCTCTCTCTGTGTGTGTGTCCTCTACCCTGCATCTTCCATTATTACTTCCCTGTATATTATCCCAGCTGCATTTCGTGTCTTGTCTTCGTTCATATGAATCAGGTATCGGTCGCACTGATGCGATTGTAACCTGTCAATCTCACTCCCTCTTTGGATTGCTGTGTACATTCCTAGATATTATGTAAAGCATGCTGGCCTTGGTCGAGTTAAAGGAAGGGAGGTCTACGACAGTGCCCAGCAGTGTCTCCCTCTTCACTTGTACTCTTCACGTTTGCTATATGGGCGCTTCTGATCCTGCTTCGGACGAGTAACGGAGCAGCAGGAATAATACCAGGGAATAAAAAAAAAAGTTCTACAGGGTAAGACAGCGCATAGACGAAGTGCAGGGTGGTGCAACCTGGGAAGAGAATAGATAAGCCCAGCCTCAATGATGGATCAAGCAAACATCGCTGAATTGAGGCAAGACTCAACGTTGCCCACGGATTGTTGAGTTCCTACTTCGCTACGTCATTGCAGACTGAAGCCTCACAGAGAGCTGGAAGAAGCAAAATTACCGAGATACTTATGTGCATTCCAGTAAGGGGAAGAAGGAAAAGATAAGAGAGAGGTAGGAAAATATAGTCAATTATAAGCATTTGCATGAATTTGGAAATAAAGAATGTGCAAGGTACTAATGTCACAAATCAGACAGATGAGCAAATGCTGCCGACCCGTCAAATGGACACATGCAAGGCTTGATGGATCAAAAACACGATAAAAAGAGAACACACGAGAGGGAACTACTGTCCGAAAGGAGAGCTCAATATCATAGTTGTCGATAGTACATATATGGGATGCTTCTTCTCAGCGAGTTGTCGTTAAAGAGTTCCTTTCTCATTGCCACATCAACCCCCGCTTCTCAAACTTAGCGCAGACAGCTATCTATGCCACTCTGGTATTACAGGGAGGCATGACCATAAGACAGCACTCCACTCAGAGTATCTTAGAGCATCATAAATCCTGCAGCAGCGATAACCCCAGCAGCCATACCTCCAGAAAGCTGGGCGACCGGAGCGGCGGCGCCCGAGTGAGTAGCAGATGCTGCAGCCGCAGTGGCGGATTCCGAGTCCGAACCAGAGTTTGACTTCGACTTTGAGTCCGCATCGGTCGATGTCGTGGTGGTCGGGCGAGCTGATGCCTTGGTGATGTATGACCTGGTGAAAGAAGCTGAGGAGCTGGCAATGGCGGAGCTGGAAATGGCGGAGCTAGACACACGACGGCTAGAACTTGCCATATGACTTGGCGAAGCGGAAGAGCTGGGATGGAATCTGGCACTGCTACTGCTGCTGATGATGACAACACTGCTGCTGGCTGTATGAAGGGGGCTGGACGAAATGGAGGTCGGAGTTGGTGCCAGCGGCGTGGATGCGACATGCGTGCTTGAGACGGGCACAGGTGTATCTGTAGGTGTAGCCTGCACCGCAGCAGAGGCGAACGGGGCGAAGGCCGCACAGGTAACGAGAAGGACCTTGGAGAGATACATCTTATTGGCTGCGTATGTATATGGTTTGCGAATCAGAACGCGGAGTGGGATCGATATGCCACGCAGACTTGGAGTATGCACTTGGAAACCTGGCTTAAAGTATTGATGTTGATGTTGATATAGCGTTGGAAAGCACTGGCGCTCTATGGAACCTTGGTAGAGACGACAGCTAGTAGCCGATGCTTTTGAAGAAGACTAAAGAGCGAATGGAGCTGGAAGGAGTGGCAGCTCTGGTGGTTTGCGTATGTATGAAGAAGGAGCGACAGCGCAGCTGGTGAACTCCAGTTAGAAATGCTCAGGAAGAAGGTGCGAAGAAGAAGAATAGGGGGGAGAGAGGGAAAGACAGACGGGCTGAAGTGAAAGACAATGGAGCTGCCAAGGGGAAGAAAGGAGGAGTCAGATCTGACAGATGTCTGATGGGGCAGCCTGCCGTGCCCACTTTTGCTACGTACTTTGGAGGGAGGGTCATCGCCAGTGGATCCGGTCAGCAGGGAGACACGTCCAGATTATTGGGTGGCCGAATGAGGCGTGAAAAGATTGCATATCTGGGCCTTGAAGACGAGCTTCTAGACCCTTGTTGCGGGAGGCCCTTGAGACGTGGCCAGCTCAATCAGGATGGCGATGTATATGCATGGCTGAGATGACGATCCCGGTGGAGAGGCTGCAACGGTTCTGCGTAATTAACCTTTAAGCTCATCCCTTGACCCGTGGGAAAGGCAAGATCATCAGGTGCTTTCGTGGCAATAGATCGAGACCGACATGGATGAAGCGATTCTTAGGGATGATGAGTGCAGGATCGAGAGTGGGGGTTCAAGGGAAACACAATTTAATTAATCTGTTGCAAGTGGAGTCCGTCTTTGGGCTCTGCAAAGCCGAACACCAAGAAAATCAACATGGAATGGAATGAGACAACATGATATTAATAGCCGTTCTTCTAACTCCAACGCCAAGCACATGGGTATCTTCTGCTGTCGGATCGTCTAAAACTATTGTAGTGGTGAATAGAGCGCAGTCCAATGAAGGCATAACATAATAAAGGTTAGAATGATGTGGTCGGTTGGGGGCACCTCACTCGTCTCTGGTAAGAGCAGGACACACTACGTCCATACAATGCCCACCACCACGGCCACCATCATCCAATATCCAGATCCATGAACACCATAGTGAGTTGCAGCCGAATCGGCGGCAGTCGTCCCGTTGGCCAGGGTGCCGTTGATATAGATTGATTCAGTGCCGTTCACTTCAACCACCTTGGCCACGCTCGTATTCCTTGGTTGCGTTCCGTTGAATAAGGACTCATAGTAAGTGCTGTTACTATTTTCATCGCATCCACATTCCAAGTACTGTTGGCAAATACAGTTCACGGGTAACGACTCGTGTTTATGCGAGGTATCGTTCATATAGTGGTAGTGATAGCTGTAAGGGTAGACGTATGCCCCATATAACCAAAGGCCTGGGAAGTAAAGAGGGACAATGGCCGCTGGCAAGAGAAAAGGTGTCACCCCCAAACGTGATCGTGCCCCTGCTGTATAAGGGGCAGTGGCGCCGCCTGCGTAGTAGTAGCCACCTCCATACGCCGGACGGGTTCCAGAACCACTGCGGGATGTGCCCCCGACATTGCTTGAAGAGCTGGCGGAGCTTGTTAGCCACGACGTCTTCTCTCTCCAATCGACTGACGTTTACTCACCTGGTTCTCGAGCTACTTCCACTACTTCCGCTGTTCCCTGTGCGTCCACTGCTGCTACTACTGCTGCTCCCTCCACTACCACTTCGACCACCACTTCCTCCTCCACTGCGCCCTCCCCCGCCACCGCCCCCACGCCGCTTAACTAGATCCAACAATGATGAAGAATCTGCGGAGAGAGTTGCATCTCGGGCTGCAGGCGGAATGCTGAGTGCGGTGACAAGGGTGATGAGACAGAGGGCCAGCGCAGTGGCAACTGATAATATCTTCATCACAGATGAAATTGGATAGTGCGGTGGTAAGTGAAGTAAGAAGAATCTTTGTTGCACGCCAACACAACCATGCAAGGTGCTCGTCAAAGTAACACAAGCTGCAAGTTGGTGCACTGCAGAAGATCAATAACCGAGGTCCAGTGACTATCGTAACGACTGTCTGCTTGGTGCTGCAGAAGGTGAATAAATAATCCAAGCGTCAGAGCAGAACAAGGTGGAAGAGCGGTGATTTAATATATGATAAAGAGGTTCTTTCTAAGTAAGAGTTTGAGAAGGACAAAGGCGCAGCAGCATTGAGACTGAGAGTTTTGTGCTGATTGAAAGGAGACTTGCCGAGCACCAACTCCCCACCAAGGATTAAGCTTCCGCTATGCATGCAGCCCCGTTGGGTTGATCTCCACAACACAAGGGTAGGAGTTCGGAATTCTGCTGTAATGAGAATAGAGGAGGGATGGCATCAAATGGACCCTGCATATCTTCAGATGCGTGGTAACATGTGGCTGAGTAGAAGGTAATACAAAGTAAGATCCCTGGGTCCACTATCTCTGCGCCTCAGAGTGGCAATGCTACCGAACCCTTTCGACAGTATTGACTAGTTAGTTGTCTCCTCGGATCCTACGATGGATAACTCAGTAGTTGAGTTGATAACTAGCCTTCCTTACTCAGCAGTACTTGCATTTACTTTCCTATCATCTATCTGCCTTCCTAGTACAGCCTTATTGAACACGAGCAGCTTAGTTTCTTGGCCTCGTCCTCGCCACCTAGTGGCGTATGGCTGAATTCATTCAATCATCATCTGGGGTCTAAGAGGTCATCCTGTGATGCTGATGCCTTTCAACAAGATTTGGTATGCATCCACTATTGAATTATCTGGTGACCTCCGACAGAGCCTCATCGTCAACTCCGCCTGGTGCCGAACAACCGAGCCTGGCTCGGCTTGGGGTGCACAGCCCCCTCCTGGAAAATTACCTGTCCTCATTGTTGTTGTTGTGGTGGTGGTGGTGGCTTCACAAGGGGCCTGTACACGGGTTCCCACATCTGTGCCCGAATCCACTCTTCTAACTCATCTTCATTCGCGGGAATTCCCTCCTCTTGAGCATGCCCTTCTTCGACCGCCGTCTTAATAATTGCTTTGGCGATGTCGACGCTAAGCTCCCGTACATCCTTGACGTCAGGTAGAAGTGGTCCGTCGGGATCCTGCAGTGCCGGCGACCGCGCTGCCAATGCCTTGACTGCACCCACAAGCATCTTGTTGGACAACGTTCGTGTTCGCGACAGAACTGCGCCCAACCCGATTCCGGGAAAGCATGTCGAGTTGTTACATTCCGCTGCGAACATCAAGGGAACCAGGCATCAGCTGGGATGATTCCGTCTTCGCTATGTAGTGGGAGATGCACATACCTATCTCATACTTCCCCCCATTGCGATCGACGGGTGGGAAAGGACTGCCGGTGGCTATCAAAGCTCGGCCATCAGTCCAACGATTGATGTCCTCAGGCTGTGCCTCGTGCAGTCGAGTCGGGTTACTGAGGGGAAATATAATTGGCTTGTCGACGTGCTTCGCCATTTCCCGGATCACGTCCTCGGTGAAAGAGTTTGGTTTGGTTGATGTCCCAATCAAAGCATGCGGCTTCACCTTCTTCACTACCGAAAGCAGATCGCGCGAATCTGCATCAGGCCACTCTTTGTCGTCTCGCGCAAAGGGTACTTGGGCTGGCGTCAGCTGATCTCCAAGAGATTTGACCAGAAGACCCGGCTTGTCGAGACACCTAGATTCAGGAAATCAGTAAATGTAGGGTCGAAGGAACTCCACAAGCCGATGCATTTCCATACCATATCTGCTTTGAGGCTTCTTCTTTAGATTTGTGTGTTTCAGTCGCGATGGTATCGGCGAGCTGCTCCGCGATGCCAGTGCCCGCGGATCCAGATCCGAAGACGACGACACGAGCATCCTCTAACTTGATACCACCCACATGGAATCCGGATAACAGGGCAGCCAGAGTGACACACCCAGTTCCCTGAATATCGTCATTGAAGCATGGAATACGCGATTTGTATTTATCCAAGATCCTCTTGGCGTTATGAAGGCCAAAGTCCTCGCTAAATAACGTCAATCAAGCTCAAGATGGATGGCTGTGGGAGATCCTATGGAACTTTGACCACTTACAAGTGTATATATGCACGGGGGAACCTCTTTCGAGCCGTTTCCACAAACTTCTCCACGAACTGGTCATATTCCTCGCCTCTAACACGCGACTGTCGCAGGCCCAGGTATAGCTCGTCTTTGAGAAGTGATTCATTCTGTAATCAAAATTAGCACCTGCCTTATTCATTCTTGTTTCTGCCATACATCTGTACCACAGTCTAGGACCACCGGCAATTGCCGACTCGGATGTATCCCAGCACACAATGTGGTAAGGGCTAATTTGGCAACCGAGATCAAGATGGCGCCTACGCCTTGGTCACCGATTCCTAATATCTGTGACTGGTTAGACATGTCGTACATGGAGTGCATGCTGATAGCCAAGTTACCTCCTCGCCATCACTGACGACTATATAGTCGACCTCCTCGCCACGACTGAAGTTGGAAAGGCATTCGTCAATCCTGTCTTGGTCCCTGATGTTCAGAAAGCAGCCCTCTGGCTTCCGGAACAGTCGAGAATAGTTCTGAATTGCATCGCCTTCAGTGGGAGTGTAGATTATGCTGAGCATCTCCTTGAGATGAGTATCAATCAACTTCAACATACGTTAGTTGACTGGTCGTCTTCGATTGCCTTAACACACGCGGGAGGTCAATATGTGTGTTACCTTGTAGTATAGAACCTCATTCTGTGCCTTCATACTAGCCATGAACGTGTTCTTGGCTAGATCATCATCTCGACTGCTATATTGCTCGTACGCCCGCTGAACCTGCTCCTCGAGGGTCTGGATATTGGGAGGAAGCAGACCATGAAGTTTGAATGTTCTGCGCTCCTCCTCCGTGAACGCCGAGCCTTTATTGAACTGGCATGACTGCAGAGCATCTCTCCCCTACATCTGCGTCAACAATATAACACCCATAACTCTCTCAAGAGACCGTACCTCAAAAGGGCACACCAAAGGCCCAGACGAGGCCCGAGGAAGATGACTGAACTTGGAAGATTTCGATGATGTAGACATTCTCGCAACCGATGTGAGGGATGTATGGCGCTGCAGCGCAAAAGTAGAAAATGGTGGGTTGGGTTTAAGTCTCAGGAGAAAACGAGCCATTGAATCAGAGAGGGGTCAAGACTAGCTGAACTTGGCTGTTTCTTAACGGGGCGCCGGGTGATCCCTGGCGATAGAGCGGATTCTTATACCCTGAAAGTCTCCCCATTCCAAGCCTGTTTATCGGATAGCCGGAAAACCGGTAAGCCGAGTGAAGACGCAGCGTAGTCAGGGCCTGAGAGGAAACTCTGGTGGAGCGATTGGATTAAGATGACGCTGATACGGCTATGACGTAGCGGCGATTGCCGTGAGCTGGTGCTGGTAACGTCAAAGGACCCATCTGCCTTATACTCAGGGGCATTGATGCAATATGGACTCCCAGTGATAAACCCTCTGTCTGTATGCTTACACTCCCACTCTTCTGAAGTTAAAAGCCGGTTCATTGTCGATGGAAATGATTGCAGTCGATTGTTCCACGGGCATCTCGGACGATGGCACCACCATCCATGTCCACAATGCCTTGTCCCATCCACGACACAATGATATCGTGTCTTTCCGATATCCAATCAGGGTCCGTTTCTTGCAAGCCACATCAGGGACCCATGGACAAGCTAAGCCAAGAATTGGTGCGAAAGGTGCATATGTTGCGATGCTGTCTGTTAATGGATGGGCTCCTTATCATGCTTATCGGTCATATCAAGTCACATGTCGATAAGAAAGCAAAACATGGATGACTCATCGCTAAGTAAGCGAGCCTACAAAAAGCAAGCACGTGCGCGCCGGCTTCTCCTGTTTTTCATCTGCTCAGTCGATAATCGATTCATCCACCATCAGAGCCACAACAACGGCAGCTTGCAGTGCCAAAGACGCTGGACAGCAGTAATTGAGACTCATAATGTGCTAGGTCATCTTTTCTGCTTCATCTAGTGAAGATCCATCGTGCTGCATGTACGGAATCCCGCCAACACACATATCGAAAGAGGATTGGCACCCTATCGCAACTTTGCAATCCAGCTGTCCCAGGTTGTTAGCTCTGTTCACAGCCTTCGGGCTGGACAAACAGGGTGCTTGAGCTTCCGTCAAGGACTCTCCTTTTTGGAGAACAGTCATCGCATGTCACGTCTTGTGACTGTGGCCGACTGGAGCTGGATTGTCGGGACCCTTCGGGGTTCCGGTTTTGATTTCTTTTTTCAGGTTGCTAGAGAAATTTCTTAGGGCCTTCATAGTTCATGTTGCTCGCGTTTACACCTTGCTACGAGAGCATGACTCCTTGCGCACCTACATACTTAGCGTAGTAGTATCTTTCTGCTCTAGATAGATACATTCCGCTTGTTATCCTTGAATGTGAATTGATTACTGCTGAATGAGATGCACTTCCAATCCTTCATGTAATCCGTATTACCCAGGGCCTAGTCCAGAGGCTTCAGTATCTACTCTATAGTTTACTCTTTCCAGCAATAGCATCATCGTCGATAATCTTCACCACCACCTTCCCCCATGTCTCCCGGCCACCCAGCGCCTGCAGCGCGCGAGGCACACTCTCCAATCCTACAAAGCTCTCGTCCTTGAAGGCCGTACCCTTGAACTTGCCCTGCGCCACAAGATCGAAGATTCCCTTCCAAACCGTCTGTACCGTCTCCTTCTCAAACCGTGCATACTGGCCCCAATGCAATCCAACCAAACTGACATTCTTCAACAACACGCGATTCAGCGCGACCTTCTCGATCTTTCCCGCTGCAAAGCCAATGACCAAAAGGCGTGCATTCCACGCCACACACTTCAGGCTCGCCTCGATCATCCCGACCGGATCATATACGATGTCCACCCCGGCCTTTCCATTCCCCGAGCGATGTTGCGCGCACAACCGCTTCACCTCCTCCGGCCAGCTCTTCTCCCGATAATCAATGACATGATCCGCCCCGAATTGGCGCGCGATCTGTCGCTTCCGCTCCGTCCCGGCCGTCGCAATCACCGTCGCCCCCTTAGCTTTGGCAATCTGCACCGCGGCTAACCCGACGCCACCGGCCGCCGCATGCACGAGGACCCAGTCGCCCGGCTGGACGTTTGCGCGGTGCACAAGACCACCGTATGAGGTAGGAGCTGTGACAAAGAGGCCTGCTGCATCCTCGAAGCTCCAGCCTGCCGGCACAGGGAGAAGAGTGTGCTCTGGGGCAAGGATGTGGGTAGCGTAGGCGCCTTGTGTGGCGCCAAAGACTCGGTCCCCGACTTTGAATCGCGGGGACTGCGCTTTGGTGGGCACGGCTAGGATGGTACCTGCGAACTCTGCGCCCCCAATCCAGGGTAGTGGAGGCTGGTGTTGGTACTTGCCCTGGATTTGGAGCAGGTCGAAGAAATTTGTACCTGCGGAGTGGATCTCAATCAGGTACTCTGTTGCGGATGGGGAAGGCGTGGGAAGGGTTGCGACTTGGAGATCCTGAGGTCCCTGTGTGTTGTGGGAGTAAGTCAATTTGTCCGTGGTAGAGCGGTGGCAAGTCTAGTATAGATCACTTCGTTGTTACCGACCTTGACATATTCTTTTACTTGAATGGCTCGCATGATGACGACTGAATGGTGGCCGTGCTGTATCTTTCGGTGAAGCTGGACAAGCACAATGGTGGAATAGTGCAAAGAAAGACGGTGAGTGAGTGGGTGGGTGAAAGTGGACTGTCTTAGGATGGGGGTATGGAGAGTTTCGGTCTCGATTTGGGGTCAAGACACATCCATTTGGTCTGATGGGACCCAAAGGGGGGGGAAGCTTTCCCCACACCGGGGTTGAGCCGAGGTCCGTCGTCGGATAACTGAAAGAGGAAACTCTCCCATTCGGTACCTAGGCAAGTTACTTTTGCCTTTCCCTACAGCATGAGCCCAGAAATGGTCGGTTGATTGCATAGATGGATTATATTGTTAAGTTTGACTTTATATAACTAATGCGGGAGACTTATGTATGCGCCTTTGTATAATAAAAGATTTGGCATGTATGAGGGAACCAGTCCTTCATTGGCCGATCGTCCAGTCGATCTGGCCATCAATATATATGATATAGCCCGTACAAGCATCATTAACCCCATGCACACATAGACTGACAAAGGAAAATGAAACAGAAAATTCCCAACTCCTTGATCCCAAACGTGGATATCATCAAAATCAGCACACTCCACTCCATGATTCGGCACAACCACAATACGCCAGGTATCCCATGATCCAAGTGCCGGTTCCCTTGGTGTACAAAATGTAGTGTTCAAATGTCCCCGCTCCTTTCCAGCATCCAAGCAAAGAGAAGGAGACGATTCATGTGAACAGCAAAGACGAGAGGCAAAAAGTACAAGTGAGAAGAATAGATCAATCTCAAAAATGTGTCAAGGTGACTAGACCAATGTATGCAAACCAAGGGTCCAGTATGAGAGCATATTAGTTTCACACAAATAAAGCGACGTGCTCCTGGTAATGCTTAAAAGTCGATGCTCTGAGGCCTGTGCACAAGTGGCTCAGGTCCAGGATACGGGTAGATGGGCGCACACATAGCAGGATGTTGACCGTGGGGATAAAAAGCGGACGGAGACACGATTCCCATGGATGGTTGACCAGCTGACTTCGGTTGAATAGAAGCCTTCCGGTCAAGCGGCCGTGTTTGCGAGCCCTTCTGGTCCAATCTCGGATGCCCGCCAGCGGTATCCTGAACGTATGGAGCAGACATAGCACGCTTCCATGACTGAGGCCCCTCGTGCAGGTCGGCCATATGTTGCCGCCCGATACTAGAAGGGGGCGGTGTCTGGGCGTGTGGGGTCATCAGGTGCATGGCGGGATCGATAGGAGGGCTCAGTGGTGCCGCAGTGTAGAATGGACTACCAGCCTCAAGAGGCATCGAGTACCACTGAGGGATAGACCACTGGATTGGTCCAGCTGTTGTCGCGGGTGTTTGCATGCAGTCTGTGGTGACAGCAAAAGAAGGATCATGGAAAGGCGACGCCATGCTTGATGTTTGGTTGGCCAACATGCTGTCCATCAATGGCGACGTGTGCGGTGAGTCATATGAGTTGGAGCTGGGAAGGACCATCACGGAAGAGGCGTGGGAAGGATCCCGCTGCTTCTGGGACGGGCTCATCATGGGAGCCCACACATTGGAAATGTTTTATCCATCAAGGCAAACTGTAGTAGGCAGGTCCTCATGGTGCGTGTATGCACTACTGGCCATGTACCATTCCGGTTCGGTGACAGAGATGTCTGATGCGACTGAGCGAAGAGGGGGGCGTGCTTTGGGGGAGATGGTGGAAGACTGAGCCTTTGGGGATGCATCTTCTTGACCACTGTCATCTCCGGTAGTCTCCTGTTGGCTGTCGTCGGATTTCTTGCGTGTCTGGCGAGAGGGCTTGGTGACCCTCCACTTCTTCAATCTACTCCGCAACTGAGTCTCACTTGGAGGCAGAGTTAGCACACCGGTGGAAACCCATTTGAGATATTTCCGAAAGCCTCTTCTCACCTTGGGTTGAAATCATCGGAACGAATTTGCTTGATGACCTGCTTCAGAGGCCATTCTTCATCCTTATACAACTTGGCAATCAGAGCCTTCTTCCTCTCCCACACGTCAGATGGGATTGAGTTCTTCATGTTCGGTTACTTTGAAGATGGAAATTTGAGTTGGGAAGGAGAGAAGGATATTGAAGTATGAAGATGAGAGAGAGAGAGAGGTAAGGCCTCAGGACTCTGAAGGTTCAATGACTGGTTGAACCGTGTAGAGAGGAAAAAGAAAAGAGGGACGGAGGGAGAAGACACTCAAGAGGCCTTATGAGAGACGAGAGAAGGTAGATGATATACACAGATGAGATTAGGAAGAGGAAGATCAGGGATGTTATAGTAGGATGATCGGGGAGGATCTCAGGATATATGTACTCCGTAGTCGGGGGGGTTTGTGTTCCATGTAGGAGCAGGAAGAGGGTCCGGAGCAAAGTACCCAATAGAGAGAAAGGACCAGTGGGAAAGTCCCCCAGGTACACACTAAGGTTACTAGGAGGAGAGGAAGTACGGAGGGGAATGAATGAAGTGGGTGTGGATAGGGACCCACGCTGGAGAAAGACGCCATCGCTCCGGCCTACGGGGCTTTAGACTCCATGGAGGAGAGAAATGAGAGTGGATGAGAGGGACAATGAGGGAAGAGAGTGTGAGAGTGTGAGTGAGGTGAGTGAGTGAATGCAGGAGGGAGGCAGAAGTGGAGCCCTGAAAAAGAGTGGATATGGGACACTGAATGGTGCAAGAAAGAATGGATGGGTCCAGGAAAAGGTACTCCATGAGCGATAGCGACGGACGCTCGTGCGCCTCCCCAGCAGAGAAAAAAGTAAATTAAAAATAAAAAAAAATAAAATAAAAAACAGAAAAAGAAAAAGGAAAAAAGGAAAAAAAGCCAGCCAGAGAGAACGAACGCATGGGAGATCGACGATGGCCAGGGAACGGCATCGGCCATGCGGCCCCATTGGGCAAGAACTGAGTGGAGACCCCTTTCGGCCGGACTTTTTAGCTGCTTCTGCTGCTGGTGGTACGCCCATTGTCTCGGGTCCTGTCATTCAGGTTTAATCCAGGAGCGCTTTTTCCATGGTCTTGGGTTGGGGCCCTGAAGTAAGCTTTTCCGTCGATCCCCGGGTCATGATTTGGAGAAGCAACCAAAGGCGAAAGTGCGCGTGCAATTCACGCCAGCCATTGCCGTCGAGGACGATGGCAAATGAATGGAAGGGGGAAATACCCCGGAGGCGAGACAATTGGCTCTTCTTTGCGTCGAAAAGAGGAAGAAAAGTAAGGATCACCTATCAGGCTCTCTAACCACCGGCACTGGCTATGGCACGCGCTGGCCTGGTTAGTACCATTCGATCACATAACTTCTATCTTCCTTTCCTATTCTTTCTCTATCTCACTTATCCGATAACCCGTGGTAGGCAGTCATGGATCAGGTACCCAAAACCATCGTTGGAGAGCGCCCCCATCGCTGCCTTCTTCTTATCGATGTGGTCACAATATTACAGTATCAATACTTCTTAATTTCACACTGCGGAAGAATGAAATAAGAAATGAGATCATGATAATAATAATAATAATAAAAATAATGGAACCTGATGGATCATCTTTCTCCAAGGTAGACTAAATCAGCACCTAGTAGTTAATCGCGGGATATCTTGTCAGTCAGTTCATGTCACCTGCTTGCTTCCTTTTGCTCTCTTTCTCTTTATGTCTTCCTGCTGCAATTGGGTCCTTTGGCCCCTCCTTTCTGCCCCGTCTTGCTCCGCAACACATTGTTCTCATTGGGCTGCTTGGTTGTCATCCCGTCAATAGTGCCAGTTGACTTATACATCCTTCACTAAACTACTACTACGACTAAGTCAGCTTTTCCGTTCTCCCTTGCTCCATGTCAAACTGACGGCTCCTTCAATCGCCTCCCCCTGGCACTTTGCTTTTTCCTTTTTCACACTTCGCTCTGCAATTTTTTAATTAATTTACTAGAATTATTACTTTTCTAATTTATTTCTATTTCTACTTTTTTTTTAAAAAAAATTCTTCTTACTTTTAGCCTGTTGCGCGTATCTCTATTTGCCCCTCAACTCGATTAGAACTCAGATCGATCTAGTCTTAAAAATTGCACAATGGAGGTACTCCCAATTTGGCATTGATGGTCCGATCAAACAAACCCAATCTCCTGCTGGGATCAAGAAGAAAGGAGGGGTGAGGAGGGGGAAAAACCGCTGAAGGAGGGAAATTAACGGATACTGAGATCATGGATGGGTGACGCCCACGTTCCCAAACACCCAACAAACACAAATCCAGACCGCGGGGACAGTAGGCACCTCGTTCGCCATCGCGGGCGATCTCTCTGGTAGTAGTTAGTTGTTAGTTAGTTAGTTAGTCCTTTCGTCCTAAGTCACTCCTGGCCTTACCGTACCTAGTGCGCCGTACTTTAGTGCGCGACTTAGTGGCCCTAAAGGAGGATCTCTCCTTCCGATCAGGAGTCTAAACTGGGTCGAGAACTTGGCGCATCTGTCGAACTGCCTTTTTCGGAAAGCAGGTGACTGTGAAGGAGGCAACGGATTCGGAGAAGAAAATCAAATTCACCTTGCCCACTAACTAAATATACACTGGCTTAGATAACAGCCTAAGAGGAGGTAGTGCTGTATCTACTACTACACTTTACCTACCGGAGAGGATGTCGCAGATAGAACTAAAGTAGTGCGGGCGGAATAGATGTAGATGAGATCCGGCACAGGCCAGGATCCTTAGTTGCTTACCTAGTACCTTGCTACAATCCCTACTACACCTGTAGGTGCAGATGCATCGGGAATTGACAAAAGAACTACGAGGGGCGAGCTGCAATGCCATGCAATGCCATGCGCAGTGATGCGACATTTGGTACCTTGGTTCAGCACGAGCTGATTGGTATCTTCTCCGATCGCGCCGCTGATGAAACTTAGGGGATCCAGCTGATGGTGGTTACTTACTGTCTGTCAATGATCGGTCCTTTTGACTCATTGGATCGGAAATTCCCTCGATCAATTCGAACCACCCCAAGGGTTGTTGTAGCCAGTGCAGTCAGTGGTGGTGGTTTATGCCTCAAGAGACTATCAATTCATCCCACATGAGGTACATCATTGTATCTTGTATCTTAGATGTAAATACTGCCCCTTCAATGACAATTTCCGGGGGCGTTGATTGGTAAATTTCAACTAATTCTTGTAACTCATTATAATACTCGTCAAATTGGGGTACCCGCCAGCTAGGTCTACTATCGATTATCTGTCTCTCATGAAGTCATTGTTTCTTTTTCTTCTTTTCTTTAACCTTTCGTTATCGTCAATTAGTTCGCTGGTATGTTATCTCTCGTCTACTTACGTTTTGCAGCAAATGCCATCTTCCGGACGTTACCGAGGGTGTTGTATCTCCGTGGGATGCCGCGGGCATGTTGGCCGAATCCAATTTTGACAGGTTCCCTTCAAGTTCTGGGTTGGGTCAAGTCGTTAACTGGAGCCCGACAAAGCAGGAGGGGGTGCTGTCTGTGGCCACTCGTCTCGGTTTTCCCCCTCACCCGTTCTTTGTCAAACTATGGTCCATCGCCGCAGATGGGGCGAGTCCGGTCACGGGAAGTAAGTAAATCGGCCGCAGAATGTTTCTCCTCAGCCGCAGAGCAAACCAGCAAGCAGAAAAGTACTCCCAACAGGAGGCAACATCGGCTGAAACTCTCAGCATGGTCATGCTTTTCCTGCATCTTCCGTTCGATGCGACAATTCTTTGCTGGGTTACGTGCCAGTATCTTTCTTCTTTCTTCTTTCTTCTACTAAACTGTTCGGGAGGAGCTGAAAGTCCAGAAGCAATTATCTGCGTGCATACATGGCTGGCCGCATCGATCTCGGCAGTCACCAATGCATAGTCGAGATTTGCTGCAGCTGGAAGATGCTAAGTATGAACCTACACACGGACCAAAGTACATACCCAGGGGGGCGATGATAATCTTACAGCTGGGTCGAGCCCTCGCCCACTGCTGCAGCAAAAAAGAATTGTACATGCGTCTCTTCCGACACGAGCTGTGACTAAGTCATTGAAGAAGATGATAACTATGTAGTAACTTTGCATTTCGGTAAATATGCCGCTTTCTTCCTAGTATCACCCGCCAGACCCTGTGTGTAGATCAAAATTATCTGACGGCGCTTAACCCGGATGATCAAAACCTGACCAGGTAAGAGCAGGTGAAAGGCTCAAACAGACTCTAGCCGTTAAAAACTCTCTTTCTTCTTAATACTATTTCAAAGATGTCATTCATAGCTTCGAGTATCGGCTCGCGTTTCCAGACCGAGGAAAGGGAGGTAAAGGGCCTCGGATAAAAGGCCGATTTCCAGCGGATTTCCACTAACACTGGAAGGGAAATCGCGCCTAGGCAGCACTGGCCAGTGCAAATTTCCCCCCGTTCACGCGCTATCGACGATTGTACTGAACTGCGGCCAGTGCCAGCAGTGCCAGGAGATGTAGGGGGAAATAGTGTGCAGACTAATGCCACCTAGTTCCTGACGGAAGTGGAGTGCGCAATCTGTCCCGCCAGCAGCATCCTCCTCCTCCACTACCACTACCACTATTCTACCGCTACTATCGTCATCATCACTTTGATCTCACCAACTAATCTATCCCATGCCCCCTCCGAGTCTCAGGAAGGTAAAGAATAAACTAACATTGCCCCTCAAGACGCCTCTCGCGGTCGACTTGTCTCAATCCGATCAGCAGATCGCACGCTCAAATTGATCTGGGGAGGCAGAAGGGGGGGGCGGGCAAATCCATCTTTTCCCAGAGTGGATCTGCCACTGATCTTCCCGAGGCCCCTCCCCTCGATGGATTGTGGCCGTCTTGTCTTGCCCGCCCGGATTTCACCTCTCGGACCGGCCCAATCCAAAGCTGCAAAACACACCTCTGAAGAAGGCAACCTCCTTCTGCGCAACCAGGTTCACCTGCGTTTTGGATACAAATCCCAGTATGAGGGGTTTAACCAGCTCAACCGTTCACTAGGCTTTTCTCTCGTGCGCGGATTCTGCGGTCTTCTTCCCTTTTATTAAATGCCGATAAGGTTGCGTCCTACAGAATTCTGATACATCACCTCGGGGATTGCCTGATGCGTAGCTCTGCTGCAACCACCTGGGACGGTGTGGCACCTTGACAAGCGATCAAGACGAAGCCCTCCCGCTACAATGCGTTCCTAATTGATTACAGCGAGCGACTGGTCACATTGCCACCCTCGTGCGAAGGACGCACTCCACAAGCGAGCACTGACCTTCGGTTGCTGGTTTGTCTACCGTAAAGTTCCTCTGCACTCTGCAGGTGTTTAATCTCGGGTCTTCAGGGCGTGCGAACAGGAGATGGCCGATTTCAGAAAAAGAAGAAGAGGACGACGACGACGAAGAAGAAGAAGAAGAAGAAAAGTGGACTACTGCATCTCGTCGGCCGCCCCGTCAAGCATCGATAGGCCCGTCTAGTCGCTTTGTACAGACGGGAAAGCAGACTGCGAGCCTTCGGAACGGATGATTTTCACGCACCCGTCACCGTGGCTGGCTAGGGTGGAGGCCAAGGAGGCGTGGGTGCACCACTCAGGCATCTGGGTCCGGAGTAATTACAAAGAAAAAGAAAGAAAGAAAAAAAAAGAAAAAGAATGACAAGCTAGCAGGTAGAATGTGCCCCTGCGTCTATCGTTGCAAGGGTGTGTACCTGCGTCTAAAGGTCATTCGCCCACCGGATGGCAGATCCGCTGTTCCCTGCAACAGGATAGATACTACGAGACTAGTAGTACTCCGTAGACACCGCCAATGCAACTAAATGTACGTAAGTACTAACTATGAAGTAAGCCAAGTTGGCACTTGTATGGAGTTTCTTTGCGGTGAAGCCGACAACTATACTGTACTCAGCCCCAATGGAGTGCATGGCGGGCATCTATGCGACAGATAGAGGCTATAGATAGTACAGGTAAGTCTACAATAGATTAATTGCAGTGGACTTGTGTGTGAATCACTGAATACGGGGGGGGTTGGGGTTGGGGTGTGAAGCAGGCTGTGAACTCCGTCTGTTATGGTTAGATTGCTTGGTTCTTATTTTTATCTCGCATCCCTGTCTTAATCAAGTCTTAACATGGACGCTAAGCATAGGAAACTGATTCCACCTAGTCTACCTCTCCGATTCCAAGGGATTGAGGAAAGCATAATCTGCAGTTACTCTCTCTATCTCCAAGTATGAGGACAGCGGTTGCTTTCCAACTCATGTTCCTCCCACAAGTCCCTCGGCTTTTCTCCAGCACGAATCGAGCAGGTCATCTACTTCTCCCCACCAACAAATGGCGACCGTGCACACAATAATCATGGATGTTCTGACTGGCGGGCATGCGCTTATGTTGAGATCCGAAATCCAAGGTTTCCGAAACCTTCTTCGAGGCCTTAAGGGGAATTCTTTGGGTTTTCGGTGGCTATACTACTTTCGTTGGACTCCTCCGAGCCTGTTGGTCAGTCAGTGTTGGTCCGTTGGTCTGTTGGTCTGTCTCAAACGGCCAGAGTCACTTTTGCTCCTGACCAGCTGCCAGTATACCCCTTTAGGGGAATGGTCGTTTCACCATCGCCAGGGTGAAGATCCCAAGAGCTATCTCAATGGTCCCCAGTGTCCTACGGTCGGATCCGCACGTGGACGGGTCCTGAGCCTAAAGGTTGTTATCAAACAATCGACGTTGATCTCATGCAAGGTGTAGTCATTGTTGTTACATCCATATTACTTTACTCTCTTAACCATCTCAACTATCCCTAATCCCGATCGATAACAGGTGTTCCTCGGAATGACGACCGTCCCTCACTGGAGAAAGCCCGGGGTGAGCAAATCAGCAAGCTGCGTTCATCGGAAGCTGAATACTACTATCGGAAGCTGATAGGCGCCGAAGAAACTCCGGGTAATCCAATCCTTCTCTCAGCCCATCCCGGCCAGAACCCCTCGATAGGGAATCCAGACGTTTGAAGCTGGCGAAGATCATGATGTAGGTGGATGGTACGTGGAAATGAACTGGCAACACGATCGCCCGCTAGGGAGTCACATGGCCTCTTCTCGCCTTGCGGTCGCAGAGTAGATGCACTCTGCGTCCCGTGCTGTCACTCCTACTCCGGCTCATCTCAACTTCGACTCGGTCTGGGCTTCCGATGGGTGCTAGTACTGGACTTTCATTTCCTCGTCCCCAGTCGAAGACCCGCCTTGCAGATCATAGCATAATAACAGGGAATAGTCCGTTCACTTCCCTAGTTAGTCCTGGCCCATCGTGCTATCGAGTGTCTGATTCAGTTTAGGAGTGAACCGGACTATCTCCTCCAAGCTACTGCTAACGATCCTAATACTAAAGTAGTTCGATTGGTTAAGCTCGACTCTAGGAATTTCAAATCACCGTCAGCGAGCAATCACCACTCGCCATTTCCCTTCAGCCCCAACGGTTCTCCCCACACCCACACAGACTAATGCAGCTCGAGGATCATTTTCCGCGGAGCTAGTATCCCTCCGGATAACCATGGAGCAATCTTTTCCTGAACCGTTCTCTTGAGGCCGCCAGGTCCAGCAACTGTACCGAGATGAGGGGGAGATTCGCAGAGGCAGCAGCTTAAACTCAGCAACTCTCCGAATCAGTATACATCTCCGTCGTGGGGAGAATTTAGACTTTCGTCCGAAAATCGCCAAACGGGCGTTTTCCCGTTTTCGGAAGTACGCTGGGGCTTCATAGCTCAACTGACATTATCGTGATTTGTCCATGCCCACGAGGAAACTCAAAATCGTGGGCAGCCTTACATCGGCCACATCGCTCACCCAAGGGCTTCTGAAGTCCGGTCTGGTAGCGGATCAGCCAGCCATTCACTCCCTTCGACGGCTTCTCCCATCTCCAGGTTGCTGATCAGTGGGGATTCTCTATCAGGAGCTGGTCAGGTGAAGGGGTTGAACGAATCGTTGGCCGTATGAGTCTGCGTGCCTTGTCCTCCCAGGGTTCAATCCGAGCTCGTGGCGTATGTTGGAGACAGCCGTTGTACCGGGCGTGCATCTGGTACGACTCCAATTGCTTTCAATCCTCGGTTCGGGAGAATCTTGGGTCGATCAAGGCCTTCTCGTTGGTCAACCGATCAAAAAACCACGCTGCGTCATCGGAGGCCTGCTGCCGATTGAGTTCACGTGGATGCGCATGTATTTCTTCACGGATTATTCAGTCGCTCGGCAGTACGGTAGCCCCTAAATCCCGGAATCAACGGCGTTCCATGGTACGCACCTCCCTCTATCTGAACTTTCTAAGATGGGGAAGTATCCAAAGGTCTGGGGGTATAGGCAATCCAGTTCGGAACTCAGGGCAAGTACGCACGAGGCGACTTGGCCGAGACGAGCATTATCTCCGCTGATTCTCTCCTCTGCACACCAGTTCGCAGTCCTGACCACAGAGGGTTAGTCTATTGACCAGCACGAATCATATGGAGCCAGTTTCCATCTTATAGTCTGCATGCTAAGATAGTAATGCAGGCGGGACCACTTTTTCTCTTGCCTAATCAGACATAGCAGCCGTTCACATTGGCCCTGAGTTGCATAGGTTTCAGAAATAGACTTCAGGTACTGGGTACATACATGTGGATCTAAACTCTAACTACCTTAGGCTGACCTCTCGCCTTCCTTCTACTCCTCCTCACTGTTTGTATTATTCCACAAGCCCTCGAAGGAATCTGGATCGAGGTGGTGCCGACGACTTTCCTCTCAGAGTTTGTTCCACCCTCCTATCGGCAAATTAATATACATGTCTGAAACCATCACTCCACCCTCACTCATACCAGCACTGCTTCTATCCGCGGAGTTCCAAACATGCACATCCTCACTCGTGGGACTTGATTGTTGGTCCAGCCATATGCAAGAAGGGTGTGATGTGACACAGCCAGCGGAGACGAGTGTCAAGAGTCTAGCCTCCCCCTCCCAAAACCACATGGTGAGAGACACCTGCTAGCATCCCTTTCTGTACGAGACTAGCCCTGCCTTAACCAAAACCCATGTGGCAGGCAGAGAGAGAGAGAGAGAGAGAGAGAGAGAGGGAAAAATATGCAGGGGTTGTCACAGATGTCCGTGTTTCATAATAAACCCTCTCAGCTACCCACTCGACGCCCGTCATTCTCGTTATTCGGAAATGTCAACAAGTTGGGCAATAGACCCTGACATTGGAAACACTCGCGGCTGTAGCCCAGAAGACTGGACCAGTCGAAAGTGGTCCCTTTTGCAGATTAACGTGTTTGGGACAAGCTCAACATGGTCATGACTGTGACGCACGGGTTCTCTGAACTGGAGCGAGGACGAATGAACATGAGTCAATTTCTTTTTTCTTTCACTCTACTCAACTAATCAGCGTAGGCTACAAAGTCACCCTAGGGCCTTCCTTATACTATTCTTATCCCATCTAGTTATGTCATAATCTCGTGGCAGCATATGGGTGCGATATCGGAGCCGAGAGTACCATTGCCATTGTAAACTGGTTTACCAATCATAATCAAGTCCATATGGAATGTCGGGGGTGTCTATCAATAGGTGGGAGAAGGGATGGGGATAATGAGAGAGAATATTAGCATATACAAAGTATTCATCTTGGGTCTTCCTGGGAAATAAGATAGGTAGAACGGTGATTTTATCGTCTCCAGACACACACTCTCAAAGCAAAACGCCCGCTAATCATTACTCGAATGATTTTTCCATCACCTTGTACTATCGAGATGTAAGAGGGAAAAGAAAATTGGAGGGAGGAAAAGAAAAGTAAATAAGGTAGTAATTCCAATGCGTGCACTGGACATATAGGAAGAGAATTAAACCCAAGGGCAAGGAAATATATAAAGAAGAGAGATTTTAAGCAGGGGAAAATATCATCATGCGAATACAATTACATAGAGACGTCGACCAGTCCTGATCGATCGTCCATTCGTTAGCCTCTCAATACATTCATTCCACCGATTCAATCCATTGCAATCGCGTGCCGCATGAATTCTGTCTTGTTCCATTTATTCATATCAACGACGCCTTTTACGGAGCCGATGCTCCTTGCCTTTCTTTGACTTCTTCTTGCTCTTATCTGCCGGTAAGACAAGTGGTTCGTCCTTCATATTCCATTCCATGAACCGTAATAGGTAATTATCGATATGGCCAGGTTGGATCTCGACGTCTACAGGTTCGTCAACCGCATGCACCTGCGGGGAGGTGAGCAATTGCGGACCGGGAGTAGTGCCCGCTGTTGTTGATTCATCGGGCCCCGTCGTGGGCCCCGTCGCCAGTGGTGTGCCGGCCTGGGTTTGGCCAGGTGTGCGGTCGTCGAAGTCGCCGTCGTCCGCGTGCTCCAATTCCTTTTGGGCATTCTTGGCGGCATCAATGTCTTCTTTGTCTTCGGCTTGTTCGAAGACTCGTGCACTGGCTGCGACACGATTCTCGAGGACCCGATCCATGGCTGCGCTGGCTTCGTCGTGGCCTTCGAGGACGTCTTCCGTGTCGATCATATCGCGGACGTCTAGTTTAGTGAAGTAGTCCGTTGTAAACTCTCCCTCTTGGATAACGACGTCGTCAAGCATGCGCTTCTGGTTAGCTTTGCGGAGGATGTTCGATTCGATGGTATATTCAGAAACGAATCGGTAGATGTGCACGTCGCGTGTTTGCCCGATACGGTGGCAACGATCTTGGCACTGCTTATCCATGGCGGGGTTCCAGTCCAGATCGTAGAATATGACGGTGTCAGCACCTGTGAGGTTGATACCTAGACCACCAGAACGACTGGACAGAATGAATGCGAGGATACGGTTGTCATTGTTGAACCGATCGGTAAGGATCTGACGCTGCTCAACCTTGGTAGTACCGTCTAGTCGGAGATATCGGTGTCCGTGAATGTTAAGGAACTGTTCCAAGATGTCGAGCATCTTGGTCATCTGGGTGAAGATCAAAGCCCGATGGCCACCCGCTTTGAGGTCCCGAAGCAATTTATCGAGCCTTTGCAACTTGCCGCAGTCGTACTGCAACAGTCTCTTGTCGGGGAATGCGATCGAAAGACGCATCTGTGCTTCGTGAAAAGGGTCGTATGACGGGAACCGTTCCTTCTTCGTGAGATACCTCGTCTCTATGGGAGTCAGTGCGGCCTTGGTGATACCAGTCGCCACAGCAGCAGGGGTGACGCAAGCGAATCTCTGGACATATCCGTCCATTGCCTGGGACCGTTCTTCAATGGACAAGACCATCGATGCCAGAACGGACGACTGGCTTGACAACCAGTCAGCTAAGGAGCGTTTCCGCAGCGGCCCGTTGGCGGTAGGCCGCTGCTTACTGTCGGCCGTGAGGAATTCGATAAGACTTGATCCGTAAACCGGGCGACGACCATGGCGCTTAGACTCAAAGTAGAGACATCTCTCCAGCTCTGCCATCCTCCTTTTCCTGGACTCATTCTCCAGCGCGTCTAGCGTAGACTGCACCGTGCTACCATCGAAGCTCATCTGCCAGTTGGTACGGTGATACTGGCGTTCCCTGAGCGTGTTGAAGGGACCATAAGCCATAAGACGGATACTGTCATCGGCCAACCGTCGAGAAATATCTTCTCGGGATATGGGCACTAGGTTGAGGAAATCAAGGTCAAGCTTGGTGAGCGGATGCTCATACAACAGTCGCCGACGGACGAGAAGATCTTTGATCTCGTATTCCGTGACCACAGAGCGAGACATGGCGAAAGACGTAGATATGGGCCGAGTTTCGAAGAGATCGGGATGATTGCAGACCTTCCGTAGTTGCATCAAACAGTTGATGATGGATAGGTAATTCCCCGACGCAAGCGTTTCCTTGGTCTGTGCGCGAGACATAAAACCATCATAGAGGAATCGTTGCCGCTTCGAGAGTCTGCAATAAACGACATGCTCGTACTTCGCCGGCATCTGCTTCTCCACATCTGCTTTGAGACGACGCAGAATATAGGGTCGGAGTACAGTGTGAAGCTTGGTGACCACTCGCTTCGCTTCATCATCCATTGTCTCTCTGCCATGCTCCAAGATCTGTTCCACGGGGCGTCGGAACCATTCCGAGAAGTTCCTGAGATCAGCGAAACCTTCAATTCCTTCTTCATCACCATCGGAGGGCATCAGGAAGAATAGCAACGACCATAGTTCAGTCAAGTTGTTTTGAAGCGGTGTGCCGGTTAGCAAGAGTCGGGCTCGTGTTCTGAAAGTGAGCAGTGCCTGCCACCTTTGCGAGCGGAAGTTCTTGATGTTGTGTGCTTCGTCAAGAATCATATAGTGCCAGCTTCGTCTTTTCAGCACTTGCTGATCCTGGAGGACTAGTTGATAAGAGGTGATCAACACATTCCAGCTAGTATCATCCATCCAGCCCTTTCGCTTCTGTCGACGCTCCTCCTGGTTTCCGTAATAGGTCATGATTTTGAATCCGGGGCACCACTTCTTAAACTCCATTTCCCAGTTGAGAATCACACTAGTAGGCACGACGACCAAGTGCGGCCCCCAAACCTCGTGCTCTACGGCTAAGTGCGCCAACAGCGCTATCGTTTGGATTGTTTTACCAAGACCCATTTCATCTGCCAGGATGCCATTGATGTGGTTTGTATACAGGCCAGCAAGCCAATCCAGGCCGAAATGTTGGTACTCCCGCAGAGTGCCTCGGAGAAGATGCGGCACCGGCGTCTTCAACCCAGGAGCAGGGGATTCGCTGGGCGGTGCGTGTTTCTCCGGTGTTTCGTACGAGGAGATGGATTCGGGCTCCGATGGTTTGGTGACAAGCGTGCCTGGTGATGCTTCACTTGAGGGCTCGCCGCTTTGGTAGGCTTCGTGGTGGGCGTGTTCATGCTCTTCAGGCGGGTTATTCTGAACCACCGCATCAGATGCGTCGGGCAGAACTGTGTCCTCGTTGTAACTGACATCTGTCATTTCAACATCAGGTGTCTTGTCCGCGGCGGGGGTAGGTGCGGGAGTAAATTCTGACGCAGAATCAACAGCAGACTTGGGCTCAGCATCGGCAGCTAGATGAACAGCGGAGTCGCGGGCAGAAGGGGACGCCGGAGCTGGTTCAGAGTCGCGCGCGGAAACGGCTTCCTCTTCATCTTGGAGCATCGACATTTCTAACGCCGGTCCGTTAGGCACAAGGGAGACTTCATCAGGATCTTCCGGTTCCTCTTCCTCCTCCTCCACATCCTCTCCAGCCGATGCTAGTTTGGTATCCAAGTCGTTGATAATGTTATCATCCCCACCATCAGCATCGCTCTGTGAACCGCCATAATTCGTTGCAATGTCTTTGGAAGAGAAGAAACCTAATAGCCCCGGACCATCACTCTCTGCGTCCGAGTCGACTTCATCAGATTCATCCTCATCGGTGTCGCCCATATCATCATCCATATCAGTGGACTCATCTTCACTGTCGTCCAGAAGCACGGGATTCACATCTTCAAGCTCGGGTTGCCCCTCTGCCGATGGGTCGACGGACGCAGTAGCACGGTCCACAGAACGATCAACGTCTGAGGTGTCACTCTCGTCGGAAAATGCTGTAGCATCAGAGACCACGGACTCGTGGTCAGAATCATTGTTGGTGTTGGGTAAATTAGCGTATTTTAACCGCAGTTCCTCTGCCGTCAAGCCTTCATCATCATCTACATTATTCTCATCTTCACTTTCTGAATCGGTCGACGACATATTGTCTTCATCTTCCGAACCGTCCGATAACTCATCCGAGTCCTCCTGCTCGGCATCACTGGTATCGGGCGCGTCACTCCCACCTTCGCCGAGAATCTCCATGCGTCTTTTCTCGAAAAGCATTGTGGATTGCTTGATAGCACGATCCAGAGCTTGCTGATCTTCAGCCTTCCGCTCCTCCTCCCAGCGTGCCAGGCGCATCTGGTCCACCTCCGCTCGCGCAAGGTCGAACATTTTCTGAAGATCCTTAGCCAGCTGTTTGCGCTTCCCACGCATCTCCTCCTGCTGTTCCCGGAGAATGTCCTCCGGATCCTTATTGCGCTTCCTCCACGCGTCTGCGCACCACTGAGCAAATAGCTTGGCAGTATTTCGATGACGCCTGTGTTCCTGGTCGAGAAGCTTCTTAAAGTACAGAGCGTGCGCGACTAAATGGTCTTGGTGGGAGTATTGCTGGGGCGGTTCCTCTTGTTGCTCCGGCAGATATGCAGAACAGACATCTGGACTCAACAGTCCGCCCGGTTCAGCTGCCACAGCTATTCGACGCCTCTTTAGAGCCTCCTCGAGTGCGTCAGCTGGTGTGAGCACGGATGGATCCCTTATTCGCCCGTCATCACTCTCTAGCCATTCCTTGAACGATCCATACTTCCGCGGAGCTAGAACGTGGCCTGGATGCTGAATACCGATGGGTGGTCTTTTAACCTTGATCCGTAGCCGTGGAGCCCGCTGGCCATATTCATCATCTTCATCTGCATTGTCATAGTCGGCATCACCGGTTTCCGCCATGGTCGTCGAAACGTTGTTCATAGAGGAGCGATGCGAGCGAGTGGAGCTAGCGGTGCCAATATTCGACGCTCGACGCGCCGTGCCGGAGCTATAAGATCGTGTTCGCGTGTGAGGTTGCTTGGGAGCTGGTGACTGAGAGATCTGGTGGCGCCTGCTGGCCGACCCTCTTGTGGTCGCGTTCCTTGGGGAACCATTGACTGCGGCGCTGCCACCAGCCAACCTCCCATTTGGCTCCGGCTGAGGCGGGGACATCGACAACGGAGACGACGCGACCCCCTTCGTAGCACCGGAGACATTCCGACCTATGACCTTATTCTGAGCGCCGCGCGTGCTCCTCTTCTCGGATGGACTTTGCAACTGGAGCGGGATCGCGTTAACGCGAGAGGATTTACGCCTCCCATCTTGGATGAATGATGTCGGACCATCGACGCCGGCCTTTTTCCACGGGGGGGATGCTGGACGGGAGGTTGAGCGACGAGCGGAGGAAGGACCGGCGAGCTTTCGCTTTTTGGAAGGAGGTTCTTCGAGCTGGTCAACTGCGGTCGTGTTACCGTCTTCTTCTTTCAGGTCGGCAGAGGTCGAATCCCGGCTCAGCGACTCGGTCGGAGGCTCAGACGCAGGCAGGTCGGTCGGAGGGCCCTCGAGGTTGGGGGTCACGCGTTCATCTTGATGGGAGATTCCGTTCGGGCTGCCGTTTTGCATGTCTTGTAACCACGGAGACAGGGGCCCTGTGCACAGCTGACCCCAGTTTTCCCAACGAGGACGCGGTCAAATGAGGCGAAAATGGCATCAACGGGTAGCGGTAAGTGAATCAGTATGCCACCAGAAATTTGGCATAGTTATCGGCACGAGGGCGTGACGGGTGGACGAAAAACCACGGGGATGGCAAGATTGCGTGGAGAGGTGGTTTTTTCATTCATACAGTGACGCTGCAAGTACGGGGGGGGAAGCCGTGTATGTAAGCAGTTGCTGCCATGAACCTCAGGACCCAATACCGAGCTGGACGGGAATTTCATTGGGTATTATTGAATATTTCTGGTACTGAAGGTTTACCGTACCGTCCATTGCTACCTTGTCGCCTCAGGCAGAACAAGCCTCTCCAGCCAATCACAATCCCCCAAATCCCGTCATCGAGTCGTTTGCACTTCATCCCATGGCCGTCTGAGCCTTCCGGTCACATCCCTTGACTTCACCTCCCCTCAATTCCCCCCCAATTCTCTACAGCAGGAAACAGTCAGTATTCCCGAGCCCTCCCTATCCCTCCCCTCTTCGGTTCTTCGCTGCATTGACCCTATTGCTAACCGCGATTGCCAGATGCTGTCCCAACGAATCTTGGCCCGCCGCCTGCCTCAGGTGGCCGCCCGCTACACCGTGCCTCGCGCCTCTTTCTCACAGGTCCGGAGTCTCAAAGCTGCGGAGGTGGACGATCCTTTGCAGGTAGGATGTGCACCAGGAACTCCAATTGCTTACTGCCTCGGTTGATTGACACCGCTCGGTTTCGGCCTACAGAACAACAACTACCAGAACCCTCCCCGTGTTAAGCGCGCCTTCAGAGACCCCTACGGCGATTGGTGGGACAAGCAGGAGAGACGGAACTTTGGCGAGCCCGTTCACGAGGAGAACGAAATTCTCGGTGTCTTCAGTCCCGAACAATATACCCACGTCACGGCTCGCAAAGGTCTCCTCCAGGTTGGAGCCTTCGTCGTAACCTTCCTCGGACTGTGCGGTGTCGTCAGCATGTTCTACCCCGACAAGCCCAGTGTTCCCAAGACTTATCCCGATGGCTTGGAGAAGGAGCTCGGTGGTCCGGGTGCTGCTCCGGTGCGTCAATGATCTATCCTATGGACCTTTAGCTCGGCTCTGTGCTAACGAATGAGATATAGGCCCGCAAGTCCGACGAGGCTAGCTGGTGATTTCGCTTTTCTCTGCACGGTGTGTAAATAAATACAATACGAGTTCTTTTTCTATCGGCGTCCATGGATATGGGTTATTCGAATTGGTGCTTGTGGGAAGGACTATCCCCGGCGATCAGATTCGCGGAATTATTCTCCGGGTTCCGATCCTATTGGCAATCTTTTGCGCCGCAATTTCACCTATGAAAGAAGTAGAATGTCGAGTACGAGTGCAATATACCAGCAAGAATCGCTACGACATGGGTGCAAGGGCTCGGATGGGCAATTGGGAGCGAGAACGAGTGAGGATACAGTGAGCGAAGAGAAGGGCATGGGAACGAATTTATATCAAGTGATGGCACTGCTACACCATGCTGCAACACGATCTTTCTGTAGCAGACGTCCGGTTCTCCAGTTGGCCAACGGGACGTAGATTAAGCGGTCAGGATCGCGAAAGTAGTTATAGCATGCCTACGGGTATGGAATGCAAGAGGTAGAAATGTCTGAATGACTCCCTGGGTGCATGTCTCAGATGGGTCAAATATTTCCTTTCTCTGGAACAGGGGTTCGGCGGTTGGCGATGGTGCGACTCAAACCCACGCCTACTACGTCAGTCGACTCGGGAGCTTTTTTCTGTTTCAGATGCCGCAGAGCCAGGCCAACCACCACCAACAACAACAACATCCACACCCACCCCTTTCTACCTGGTCTTTCTAGCCGCCAACATTCTCCAGGCCTTTCCACAACGCAGTCTGGACTCGCTCCCTCGGTTCTAGGAATTGAGATCACTTGACAAGACTCTCCTGCGTGGTATTTCCCTTTATTCTCCCCCAGCTGATGCTGGTGGTTTGATCGCGAGCGACTCCCTTCTTATCCATCCATGGTCCCGCCCGCCGCACCTTACTCCCCTCGCAATATCACCCCCGAAACTCAAAACACAGCAAGACTTGGATAGAACTCTGAGTTGCTAACTCCCCGCTCATGTCGACGGCATCTACTCATTCCCGAGGCGTTAACCGACGGATTAACAGCATTCAGAATGAATCCCGCCATTCGCGCAGTCTCTCAGGGTCCCGTAGGCGCCCCGTCAACTCCTCGACTGCCTACAACTACGCTCTCCGGGTAGCCTACCTCGCCCATCTCCTGCAGCCTCGCTCGCGTCGTGTACAGAATGTACCGGTCCCTCAGAAACCCAAGAGGGCCTCCACCTCGTTCCATGATCTGATGAGCGATTTCTCTCTGGTGCGGGACTCAAAAAGCACTCGCATCCCCCATGGATTCATCGCGGAGCTGGAGAAGAGGCTGACAGGTGTCCTGATCGGAAAAGAGAAGCGGAAGGAATATCAAGATACGCTGGTCGTGAGGACATTCGCTGCATTTCTCAATACTTTGAAGGACCAATCATTCAAAAAGCGCATGGAGAAGGACCGGCGGGCGGAAGACCTCGTCCTCATCTTCTACTCCAATGCCACCAAGGAACTGAGCAAAGGAAAGGATCCCGAAGATGACCACTGGAAGCTTATGGTAGACAGACACGTGGCGCTTTTCGTTCGCTTGTTTGCGCTCATCCTGAAGGATCACGACTGGGCTAAGGAGCGACCTGAACTGGCAAATCGGTTGTCGGTCTTGGAAAACAAACTACTCTCCCAGGATCAAGATCTTGTGCAGACCAACGGCTCTACTACTGTGGAAGTTGTTGCTCCCATAAGTCACGATGTCAAGGACATGCCACTTGTGCAGCATGTATCAAGGATTTTTGACGTGAACTTGAGCCAGGTTCAGGCAGACATAGATAAGAATAAAGGGACCTGGACCGGGAAGGCTGCCCTTCAAGACCTGAAAGCCTACCAGGCTCACCTAAACCTCAAGACTCGGAAAACATTGTCTCAGGAAGACTTCGAGAATGAGGATGCGTATGAAATCTGGAAGAAGAATGAAGGTCCTGATCTGTCTCAGATGATGCTTGCTATTGTGCAATCGAACCCGGAACTCGCCAAAAGCACCCCGGGGGGTGCGCTTCCACAATTTAACCCAAATGGTAGTGACCAGGATCCGGCGGGGGAACTGTCAAGGACGAACTCCGATAGGCCATCGTCGTATGTCATAGATCAGTCGCTGGATCTCAGCTCTCTATCTTTAGGTGATGACGGCGGTGAGCCTTCGGATGAGTCCGATACGTATACATACATACCTCAGGATCCTCGATCTATGTACAAGTTTATATTAGCTCAGACCCTGAGCCATGACCTGAAAGACCGCGATATTGAGGCAACACAGGCAACATCCGAGGTCCCTTCAATGAAGCTATTTTCCAAACAGTCGTCGGAATTCCTTAACGAGGTCTGTCTTCGGTGGCGGATTCCGAATTTCTCCAGGATAGTTTTGTTTCTGGATGTTGTCCGGTCCAAATTTGTGGATAACGAAATTGATCTCAATACACTCGATTCGGCTTTCACTTTCGTGAAAGAATCCCCTTCTGCAGAGGGCAGGAGGCGCAGTAGCTTTATCGCTTCTGTTCTTTATGAGAGGCACAGGTGGACAATTCATGACCTTCTTCTGATGCAGCAGATACTTTCCTCTCTTCACGAAGCTCTTCTGCGTGAATTGTATGATGTGATGATGGATTGCTATGAAGGAAAACCTCGGCCCATCGGTCCGGTGATGTACGTACTGGAGAACCATATTGAAATGGATCCCAACTACACCGAAGATTTGGAGGACATCGAGCGTTTCCGCTCATACGTGCAGGATGGGCTTGCACAGAAAGCAACCGAGAAGTATCAAGAGCTTCTGGGGCAGCTGATCCCAGTCCAGCCGGAATCCTGGGAGCTCGACCATGTTATCCAGCTCTGCGATGCCATCACTAAACTTGCGCAGAAGATCAAAAAACGTTACCGGAAGAATCCAGAGATTATGGGGTAAGCACACCTCCAAACCAGGCACATTGAATTCTGCTTGCTCACTGAAAACTAGGGTCAACCCGTATCTGATATTGCTTTCGAACGTCCTCCCAATATTCTCCGAGGATGCCCACGAGATGGTGGTCAGAATTATTGAGATGGAGAAAGTGAGAGGTGAGGAAACCAACATTGAAGATGGATTCGATTTGTATAAGCAACTAGCGGACGTGCGTCGTCTTTTCACGGAGGCACTTCCTGAGTAAGTTCACTCTACCAATGATCATTCTGCGGCGCATCGATGCTAACTGCGCGTGCAGTGTCCCCTTTCCGTTCCACGTTGAAGGCCTGATGGAGGAGTTCGTCTGGCGGTGGATTCGCTTGACCGATAAGAAGGTTGCAGACTGGGTTGAACAGGCAGTCAGACAAGACGCTTTTGCCGTTCGAGACGACGGAACGATGGACGTGGTTCCAGAGGAGAATCGACACAGTGTGTCTGTGATTGACATCTTCCGCTCCTTTAACCAGGTCGTAGAGCAGATGATCTCCCTTGAGTGGGACGATGATTTTCAATACGCCAAGTTTATGACGGCTCTGTCCAGGTCTATTGGGAGCGGAGTGGCAAGATATTGTGAATCCTTGGAACAGATGTTCGCTAAAGAGATGGATCGGCTTTCTCCCGATCAGGAGGCGGCTATGAATCAAACCGCTCAAGAGAGGATAATGCAGTTGGCCAAGGAAGCATGGACGAGCAAAGAAAAGATCGAACCTTTTCAGTTCTTTCCCGAGGTACGTTTGTTCATTGATGCATGACGTCTACCTGGCTAATGAGGAAATTCAGTCTCTGGTCAAGCTGAATAACGTCGAATATGCCCTGTCGCAGCTCGACAAGCTGGAAAACGAGGTGAATGTGGATGGCTGTGCAGAGGTTATCGCAAGACATGCTCAGCCTCAACTTCAGAAGATTCGCAAGTCTACGACATATGTTTTCACCGTCAAGGTGGTCGAAGCAGAAGACTTGAAGGCGTGCGACATGAACGGAGGAAGTGATCCCTACGTCGTGCTGGCGGACGAGTATCAGAAACGTATAGCCAAGACCCGCATTATTTATAACAATCTGAATCCACGATGGGACGATGCTGTTGACATCACCACGCAAGGCCCGGTCAACATTATCGCCACCATTTGGGATTGGGATGCAGTCGGAGACCATGACTATGTGGGTCGGACTTCTATCAAGCTCGATCCAGTCCACTTCAGCGACTTCCTACCAAGGGAATATTGGCTTGACTTGGATACGCAGGGCCGACTGCTACTTCGCGTGAGCATGGAGGGAGAACGCGACGATATCCAGTTCTATTTTGGCAAAGCGTTCCGGACGTTGAAGCGGACGGAGAGGGACATGACTCGCAAGATTACAGAAAAGGTAAGATAGCAAACTCGCCGCAGTACCTCTAAAGCTGTTGCTAACATCGACTTTGCAGCTTTCCGCATACATCAGTCACTGTCTATCGCGCCGGACGCTGAAATCATTGCTGTCGCGCGGACTCAGTATTTCAAGCGTATCTAACTTCCTCAACCGCAATCGAGCGCAATCCACCACCGCCACCCCGTCGAACGCAGACGTGGAAAATGCGCTGACTCCCCTCTTCGACTACTTTAATGATAACTTTGCTATTATGAACAAGACTCTCACGTCGGAAGCTATGAAGATGGTCATGGCACGTTTATGGAAGGAGGTGCTGGCTACGATCGAAAGCTTGCTTGTGCCTCCATTGTCCGACAAGCCCTCTCACCAGAAGCCCCTCACGATGCAAGAAGTGGATGTTGTCTCACGCTGGCTCGTGCTTCTGCTGAACTTCTTCCACGCCATTGACGAAGAAACGGGTGAAGCCAACGGCGTTTCCATCGATATCTTGAAATCACCCAAATACCACGAGATCCAGACCTTGAACTTCTTCTATTTTGAGCCTACTGAACAACTGATCCGCACTTCTGAGCGGATGGCATCTGCGACGATCTCTCGTCAGCAGGCCAACAAGAACCGGACCTCGGCGCCACCACATCTGGGTGCCGCAGGGTCTAGCAGCATGTTAGGTGTCCCCAGCGCACGTCGTGCCAAGAGTATCATGCTCTCGCGCAACCTCGGCACGATGAAGAAGATGAAGGAGGAGAAATGGCGCGAGGCGCAAGCCGAGCCGAATGACGATATGATCCTGCGAATCTTGCGGATGCGTCCCGAAGCTGCGGGCTATCTGCGTGATCGCAGTCGGCAGAAGGAGCGACTTGCGGCAGCCGCAGCTGCAGATGCCATTGTGAAGCAGAGTCTGATGGCAGGGGCTGGGGGAAGGATGACGGGGACGCTGGGGCGGCGATGAAGGTAGTATGACCGACATTCGTGGCGTTCTTCTATGTACTTGTTGACTTTTTTTCTCCCCTTTGCGATTCAGCATAACGCGGCATTGATTGGCCTTGTTTTCTCTTGCTTCTCTTTTTTTTTACTCTTTTGATATGGACGTGATGATTCCCAAATCTAGTTTGTTTGCACTTTAGGGAGCGTTGAGCCTACGGGTTGATCGTTGATTGGGAAGTTGCGTGGTCTTACAATAGCATAATCGTTTAATTCAGCAGCCATGACCGACTCATGACATCGTAGGCCAGGGTTGGAATAGATAGAGATCTTATCGACAATTTATCCATGGTAAGCAGGTAGATGAACCCGGGTCCGGCACGACATCCGAAGTCAGTAGCAACTTATACGTTATTAGTTTATTTTAATTCGATTCCATTCATATACACACAGCTATATAATAGAAAGAACCCACTCTAAGCAAGAGCAATGCACTCAATCTCAACAGGCACACCCTTAGGCAGCTGCTTGACAGCAAAGCAAGAGCGAGCCGGCTTGTGAGCAAAGAACTTGGCGTATTCCTGGTTCATCTCATTGAAGTCGGCCATATCAGCGAGGAGGACCTATACCGATACATCCCAAAACATTATTAGCCCAGCCCAATTACTCATTCATATATATCCATCCCCTCTTCGTTCCTTTCTTGGAGACGGGGTTGAGGGGAAAGGAAGAAAGGGTATATAATACGCACCGTAACCTTGAAGATCTTCTCCACGCTAGAGCCAGCCGCCTCGACAACGGCCTTGATGTTCTCGCAGCAGAGACGGGTCTTCTCGGTGACGGAACCCTCAATGAGGACGCCGTCCTTGGTGAGGGGGATTTGACCGGAGAGGAAGATCTGGCCGTTGACCTTGATGGCTTGGGACTTTTGATGGGGTTAGTGTTTGGTTATTGTTGACGTTGTGGTGGTATTGGTGGGGGGAGGAGGGGAAGGTATGGCGGCGGGGTTTGGATTTCTCTTACGTAGGGGCCGACGGCTATAGTTGGGTTCAATTGCTGTTAGCTTGAATTCTCTTGAGGATGGTCATGGTGGGGGTTATTTCTTAGAAGTCATCCTTTCTCTCTGGGAGCAAGAATACCAGGGGAAGTGAATGCCACTGCGTCTCAAGCAATGATATTGTAGTGGGGGAGAAGGGGAAGAAGCACTTACGCTGGGCGGCGCCAGCAGTGTGGACGATGTCAAGACCGGTGGACATGGTGACGAATTGGTATGGGATGCGAGATGGGAGACGAGAAATGGGGAGAGAAGAGTGAAGAGGGGAGGAGATGAGACGAGAGGAAGTACTGAGACGGGAGAAAAGAACTCGAGAGGTAGCGGAGAACATGAGGGGAAGTGGATGGGAAATGGAGAGATGCTAATTGAAGGTTCCCAGATGTTTCCGCGGAAAAGTCACCAATCCAGGCCCGCCCCGCCCGACATCGGTGGAGCTATGGCCGGTGAACTCTCGGATTCATCTACGTATATCTATTTATCTATCTACGTATTCAGGTGGAGCTGTACAATAAAATATTATTATCAGGCTAGTAATGACATAAGAGTCTGGATAGAATGGAAGCGCGGTAATCATAGTCCAAAGATGGAGGGTATGGTTGGTCATGAGCAGGCGGAAGTCATAGCATCGTGATACAGTATACAAGCAACAGGTGGGGATATCAATGCAAATGTGTATGCCAGAAACAATCAAATCATGTCATCCAGTCAGCCAACTTCTAGGCCAGCCCCTTCGCCCCCAGGTTGCTCAACTGCTGCATGAATGCAGTTGTCTGCTCTGCGGAAAACCCAAAGAAGACAGGCCCGTTGAACACAATGTTGGCTGCTGGTTTATTCGACGGGCTGGAGGGATCACCGGGTAGTTCGCCATTCTTCTTCTCAGCAGGTTCGTCTGCCTTATCCACTTTAACAGGCGTGGGAATGGTTTCCATCTTGGCTGGCGGTTTGTCACCGGAGGGCGCACCATGTCCGAAGGGACACCGGCCCTTCTTGGGTGCGTTAGCGGGAGGAGCCGGAGCCGTGTTACCAGGCGGCGGCATCGAGGACAGGTCTGGAGGCGCGGCATTGGAAAGCTTGCTGGTTACCGCATCGATTGAGGTTGCAACCGGTGCAGGCGGAGGGGATTGAGGGGGTGATGCGGTTGGAGGTAGAGGCGACACCGGAACAGGGATCCCCCAGGGCCGGCTTGGGGATTCGCCGACGCGGACTTCACGCAAGGGCCGGTCGAAATGGCCCTTTCTCTCTTCATCCTCTTGTTCGGCCGCTGCCTCTTCCTCCTGCTCTTCTTTGATGGGAGGATGCATGTCCGACTTCATGTCAACTTCCTGTGCCCATTTCTCCACCCTTTCCGCAGACGAGCTAGAGGGTGCCGTGCCATTTTGACTCGGCTCTGGTAGGAATGCTTTATGTTTGGCAGACAAGCCTTGGATCATATTGATAAGGCTACCGTACTTTGCATCCAGCTGCCGCATGGTCTGCCCGTCCCGCTGGTACCGTTGGACACAGATAGCATGGCTTCTAGGGATCTCATGCTTGTGCCTCTCAACATAGTCGGCAATCTCCTCCGGACTATGTTGGTCTAGATACCTTATGGGACAGCGAGAAACCGGGCAGCGAGTGGCCGAGGACCGCGTCGAAGGAGCGCGACTCGAGCGTCTATCACTCTGCTCGGCCTTGATGGGGTCTAGATCGGCATGTCCGCACGCATCCCCGTTCTGGTCCTTTAATGGACTGTGCGTCCCATTGGACACCCCATTTTCAGAGGTCTTATTGTTATGCTTCGCAAAAGGACAACGCAAACTTCCCTGCGTGCCCTTGGTAGTGAAGTCTTTTTCTAGGGGAGCAGGCACTCCGGCTCTCGTCGCCACAAGACAGGAGTCGAACTCCGAGAGCTGCCTGGACTCATGTGGTGGTATGATAGATTGGTAACATGTCAGCCCTTCCGTTATAGCGGTCAGGGCAAGATCTCCTACGTTTCCAGACTCGGCCAGCGCCTTTACTACGTCCGGAGGTTTAATGTTTGGTTTGGGATTGTGATCGTATTCGGCATAACGACCGAGCATCTTATCCGCGACGACTTTCGTATGACCGTCGACTCCACCTGGGAGCTTTCCTGCGAGTTTCAGATACTGATAACACATTAGCATATGCATTCAAATATAGATATGCGTAAAACAGTGCAAGTGTGTAAAGTCTCATCAGATAATACATGACTTAATCGGTCACCGCCGCAGATGCGACTCCTGATCTAGAGCTAATCGATTTTTCTCGTCCTTTGAGACAGCAAGGTAGGTGGGGAGGGGATGAAAATTAGACGGATGGGATATTTACCTCGTCGGAGGCATATTTCAGCCTTTGCTGCAGGCTCTTCTCCTTGCAGCTGAGTTGTTGGGTGGTGAGCAACAGAGCTTCGAAAGCTCTGGCCAGGGTTTCCAGCCGCTGGTCTTGCTGCATTTCTGCAGCGATGGGTGCAGGAGACATCATGAGTCAAGGTTAGGTGTTACAGTGTGATAGATATCTGTACATCAGATGGTCTGGCAGGGCACTTCTGCACTGAGCAGAAGTGCGCAATGAGAACATCAAAGGGCGAGTGAGCCAGAGGAGCAAAATAGCCTCAAGCCGAAATAAATAGGCGGAAAGCTAAGCGAGTTGGCCCGTGCTTTGCCACGTGATGTGTGCTGTTTTGGGAACAACCCAGATACCTCCGTATATGTACTGCGTGGTGACGGTTGATGCTGCAATGGATTTGGATGACTTGTCTGTGAGGATGTCGAGGGGCGAGTGTGTAGTTGATAGCCGTGAGTAATTCAGAATAACATAAGGTTGGGCAGATCAAGAACGGAAGAGATAGTGTGCTGGTGGTGTGACATCAGGCATGCATTTGGCGGGTCTCGCTCGCGGGCTGGCCCGATTGCAGGCATTGTCGGATGCAACTCGCTGTCTGTTCCAGTATCAATGGCACTAGTAGTCTTGGGCGATTATGAAGTTACTGTCGATTGGCTGGGAATCCTACCAAGAGTTGGCCGCTATCCGGTGCTTCAGTTGTGACATGCTCGTAAGTCGTGTGGCAATTGTAGTCTTGTTGGCTTTCATCTACTTTGGCTTGCAATCCTACTCAGGTATATCGCGAACCTGCGCTGGGTCTGCTGTTTGCACCAGGAGACCGGGTGGTAAATCATTTCCGGGCCATCATACTTGAGGCAGGGTGCGGCAGGACGTGTTGAATAATTGGCCTATTTCCACTAGAAGTACTACAGTTACTGAGTTACTACTATATATATCGTCATCCAAGGGGACATTCATATCCCATGGTCGTGCCCTAGGAGTACTATGTGCATCGTTTTTGATTTACTGGAATTCATAAGAGCTAGGAGACACGTCTCGATGAATGTGTAGTAGCGAAAGAGGGCAGCTTAGGCATTGCGATATCGAGGTTGAATTCGTTGGAAGGGAGTGAGTGACATTGATGAGAGGATGCTTCATATTGGTTTCCAAAGAATATAGAACCATACTGTGCGGCGGCATTCAACGAGCATAGCCCGGCTAGCTCAATCGGTAGAGCGTGAGACTCTTAATCTCAAGGCTGCGGGTTCGAGCCCCGCGTTGGGCTTTCCTTTTTGGTATTATTTTTGATACCCCCACCTTTTTTCTCCCTCTCCCTATCTTGATGCTCCTGTATCAGCCATCAACCAACACTGGCAGGTTCTAGGTTACCCACCACTGCCTCGATAGGTTCAAGATTATTCATATCCGTTGGCCATATATCTCTCACTACCCTTACGCCCCCCACCTACAGTACTGCTTTGGACCTCGGCCTGAAGCGCCCAGTGCACACATCGGTGATGCGGTGGGATGTCCTCATCGGGAATTCCGCACACCCTCGTCCCTACAGCTCTTCATGTTATTAAATATGCAGCATGTAATCCACTGCACTCTGGTGCAACGCACACGAGGATGTGCGAAACGCGACGATCTCGCTGTAGGGTGCAATTCTGGACCGCCTGTTGCGGCCCGGACTGGTCAGGAAACCCCGACCACAAGACGACCAGCCATCCGTGCGTACATGGCGTGTCTGCGCCATGCATTAGTAGCATGCATAATGCTGCCGCACCTTTGGCTGCAGAGTACCTACCCGCCGTCCACCTACGTAAATGACTGCCTCTCACGTAGCTCCCGGGAAGGAGGGCGTAAAATAGGTGCACCATCCGGGGTTCCGGTACATATTCCTGGATGGTGACAGTACAACTACTGTATTATTGTCATACCACAGAAGTCTTCCAGAAGTTCTAGAAGATACACGCTGAGGAACGATGATTTTGCGCTGCGGGATGGAAAAGAGACCATGGGGCATGATGCTCTCCAAGACCAATATCGACGCAGCAATTGCACAGCACACATGCACCAGAGTTTCCGGACTTCCTCGGATATGTGATTGGGATAAGCCTGGTGGAGTCCAATTGATGGTACCTGGATTGGCAAGGAACGTGCGCGTTGGGTCGTATCGGTCGTTGAGACGGGTCGAGGTGCCGTGTGAGCGCATAATTAGCTTCAAATTGACCTCATAATTTGTTTATCGGTTGAGACCAATCGCCGAGCTATCTTAGTTGCCTATGGTAGTAGATACACTAGCTTGCATATAGTCCGAAATTGAAGTAGGTATGGCGAAGCCTCTGCCCACGCCTTCCAAGTTAACGCGGCGAAATATCAGGGACAGGTCCGGCCGCCAGTTGCATCTCCCCCGCGAGACGGGCCAGTGACAGCAACCTTGTCGCCTACCAAGAGACACCGATTTATACGGCAGCCACGGAATTTAGTCGCAATGAGATCAGAGGCAGCTCATTAGCATGGAACTAATTCGGATCTGTTGGGCGAAGCATTAAAGCGTGTGCTAGGATGCCGTTATAACCGCTGCACTTCGAAAAATGGAACCTCGACAGATATTGGTCTAGGTAACTCCCGAACCCTGGGCCATAGGGCGCTGTGAGCTAATGGGGCTAGTATACCACCGGGGTGATGCGCCGGAAACGCCGCAACATCCAGCCAGCCTGCAAGCAACGGGCTCCTCGAACTCGAGCTTCTTTAGCAGCCCTCGCCTACCAAGCAGGAAACCCGCACACCTAGCTAGGACATGTGGGAGGGACCTCAGCGTGCGTAGGCAGACGCGGCTGGCATGGAGAACCTATTCCAACAATAAAGCGCGATTCCGTAGCAGGCTGATTGTCAGCCACCAGGGCTTCGTCACTAAGACAAGGCCGGGGTTATTTAATAAGCCAAAACAACTCAAGGAAATTGGCCACAGACAGCACCCAATGATCAAGCCATGTACCCCGAAGAGAACGCTCGTGCAGGCAGCATGCCACAAACGCGAGTGTATGGGAAAGATAAGTGAAATATAGAACAATGAAGGGAAACGAAGAAGGGAATTGCGCCGATCAGATTTGTGGCATACTTGTCACCTAAGGTGATGCAGAGTTGATAGGTAGCGGGCCCGACTGAAACATGCTCAAAGGGAGGCCGATGAGAGGACTAGACTAGATAAGTATGAAGGTAGCCTATCCCAAAACAACCACCGATAATTGCAAGACCATTGGCGAGATGGTGATGCTGCAGGTCCAAGTTGTCACCGGCGGCGGTCCTAATTAACCGGCGATCCGGTAATTTACGAGCCTTGAGGGGGGAAGGGGATGGCGGGCCAGCCCATCCCAAGTTCGATAGTTGGAGACTATCCTGGATGAATCCTCTAGCGCGTCCGTCGAGCCAGCAAATCGCCGGGCTTATCGTCTAGCGTGAGCGACCACAGCGGTGTGGCCAACCGGTTCTTGATCGTTCCCGAGCTCCATTTGGATGGCCCAGTATTTTCACGTGTGGCCTGGACGGGGTCTAGAAGCCGGTGCTTCGATCGATGGTGGTTGTGGCTGTGAATGCTGATGGCCTCTCAGACCAGAGGAAACCTGGGCTGCCACTGTCACACCACGGGTGAGGACGTAATGAAGCGCATTATTTATAGAATGGGATTGCGAACCGCGGGGACGATCAGGCGGTGGTGAATAATGTACGTAGTATTGCCCGTGCCGGGGAAAAAGCAGAAATGCTATCCGCTCGGCTTAAGAATGGAGTCAGTCCAGCACAGCATGACGATCCCCGGCGGTGATTAACTCCACCGATAGACAATGGTCGGTACAGAACAGTCAGGCCCTGTCTAGTGGATTGTTTCAGGAACCTCGTAGGTGCCTTACTACTACCCACCTGGGCAGGGAAAAGAGGTACAAGTGGCAGTAATCAGCCATTTACACCGTAAGTCGCTGCAGCAGAAAAGAATGGTAGGGTAACAAGGTAATGAATTAGTAGCATGTTGTATTGAGTAGATAGTATCAGGTCGAGGTCCCAGCGCAGTTGACTCGACTTGTCCACTGGCAGACAACTCTGGCAAAGGCCCGATAGAGAGCGGGTGAACCAGTGAGAGTAATGAATAGCGCGAGGGGTGCATAACCTGGAATCAGTGACTTGCATCATGGCGCCATTGGCGTAGTACGACTTTGGACTGGCTTTAGACGGTTATACGCGATATAGTTCAGCCCAGGAGGGGGTGTCCCTCTCTCCACGGATGAGATTGGACTGTTCTCTGAAACAAGAGGCGGATGATGCTTTGGATATGAATGGATGATAGTGCCAACGGATCACCTCACTGACTCACGTTCTGACACCCTCCCAGATGGGCTGATTATAACCAGTTGAGTCTGGATGCTGGCAAAGAAAAGAAAAGAAAAGGTTCTCGACTTCATTGATGGAGGAGGGGCAAGTCTGTTCCGCCGCTTACCATACATACCACCATGCAGGTTTGTTTCCATACAGTACCCGAACTGCAGGTAAGTCGTCTGTCCAGCCATACTGGTTCTATATGCCTTGTAGCTAGATTTCATGAAAATCGGATCATGGTATTGAGTGATTCTGATAATCTGTATAAGCTTTATAGTGTTTGAAGATATATGTTGGGGGATAAAAACACCCAAGGTGATACCTTCCAGCAATGATGTGCAGTAACAGAGAAGAGGAACTTACAGGAATATGACAATACCACAGAGATAGATGACTGTAATGTCAATACCACCAGATCTTCACCATAATTTTCTTATTTCCTGTTTGGAACATTTTTCCTCATATTTTCCCCTCCTTCGTCTTTTTCGTTTCTTTTTCTTTTTTTGCTTATCACGCCGATTTCACTATTTTTACCTTTTTCGATCTTCCTCACCCCTCACCTCCTGGTCTGCTTTTGCTCCCCTCCTTCTACTCCTCCCCCCCTTTTTTTTAGTCTCTCTTATTTCTTTCTCTTCCTTCCTCTCCTTCTCTTTCACCATGTCTCAACCAACTTCTACTCCCCCCGTGCAACCTCCTCATGCCACCACCGCCGCCCAAGTCGCCGGACAGTCCTCCTCCTCTTCCGCCCGCACCGCCGAACTCGCCAGTCTTAAAGTAAAGCTGCGCGAGGCCCTGCGCCAGTTCCCCGACTTCCCGTCCCCGGGCATCTTGTTCGAAGATATCCTCCCGATCTTCGCTGATCCCGTTCTGCACGAATCCCTGCTCCGCTGCCTCGAGCTCCACATCCTCGAGAGCAACGGCGGCCAGAAGCCCGATGTCATCGTTGGTCTGGAGGCCCGTGGCTTCCTGATGGGACCTAGTCTGGCCCTGCGCATGGGTGCTGGCTTTGTCCCCGTTCGCAAGCAGGGCAAGCTTCCTGGTCCTTGCGACACCCAGGGCTACGAGAAGGAGTACGGCACGGACTTCTTCCAGATGCAGTCTGATGCGATCAAGCCCGGTCAGAAGGTGATTGTGGTGGACGACATCATTGCTACTGGTATGTTTACTATTTCCCCTTCTCTCTTAGTGTCACATATTGTGTGCGAGCATAGTTGCTGATCAACTGAACTAGGTGGTTCGGCGTATGCGGCCGGTGAACTCATCAACCGTAAGGGTGGTGAGCTGATGGGCTTCGTTTTCCTCCTCGAGCTCGAGTTCCTTCACGGACGGGACAAGCTGCCTGCCCCCGTCTACACTCTTCTTACTGGCCAGGAGACCAAGGCTTAAATGACCCTATGACATGCATTCGAAAAACATTCTTACCTGTTCGGAGGACTGCACGCACAAAAAGAGAAAAATCACATACACGCTCGCTCGCTACCACTCCTGGGAAGTGGTCGAACATGCCGCAGACACTGCGGCAGCAACCCCACGGGGTTTCGCCAGAGATCGCTACGGAATCGATCGCATCGACTGGATGGTCGACATGGGACATGATAGAACAAGCAATTGAACTCCCACCCGCCGGGAACGGCACCGAAACGAACCTGACGTGTTCTCTCCACCAGGGCTATAAAAGTTAATATACTTGATGTTTACTTTTTTCTTACACGAGTCGATGTCAATCAGGCGTGGCATGGAACTTTAACATTTTTGCATAGACTATGAAATAGCAATGACACCATGAAATGTAATAATACGCTATGCTTATATTATAGAAGATCTAGCACAAGATCTATGTCTAGTCTATACCAACCCAGCTAGTTCAACGGAATAGCCGGCCTCATAACCTCCTCTGCCCACTTAGCAGGCAACCCAAGGACCACCGACTCACGAATCGCCCGATTCATCCTGGGCACATACTCCGCCTTGGGTGGACCATTCCGCACCCTCACCTCATCCACATACACCAAGACCGGCACTGTCTTGGCCTCATTCCCATCAACATTCATCCACTTAACCACCTCCGCCTCGACAACCCACTTGTTATAACTCCCATGACCCTGCTCCTTCTCCCTCACCATGCCCTCCACCATATCTTCCTCGGCAGCATCCGGAGCCGAATAATCCACGCCCTCAAACCCATCGAGAATCCTCTCATCCTCCTCTCCCATATCATATAACACACCGTACACGGCATCCTCGTCAGGACCGCCCGCAACACCCACCTCGCCGGTCGAGATGCACTCGGCTTGCTGCTTCGAGACGCACATCTCAGCGGGGGGCACAACGTTGGCGTAGCCGCCCTCGTGGATCAGCCAGCGCCATTTTGGGAGGCGGGCGATGGCGAGCGGGATGGAGGAGGAGGGTAGGGCGGTGCAGCGGGAGGCCATTTGCGTGGGGGAGAGGTTGGAGCCATAGGCGAAGTAGAGGGGTTTAGCGGTACCACTGGTGAGGGCGGTTGTGGGGAGTGGGGATGGGGTTGTGGAGGTGAGTTCGGTAAGAGTTGTTGTGGTGGTTGTAGTGGGTTTGGTTGCTGAAGTGGCGGTGGTGATGTTGATGAGGGTGGAGGGGGTGGTGGTGGTGTCGACGTCGAGGTCTGTGTGGAGATGCATTTTGTATGTATTGAGGAGTATGGTTTGTGGTGGTTGTAGAGTAGTAGTAGTATAGAGAGGGATAGGACTGGTATATAGATGTATACTCGAGAAAGAGTGAAAAGTAAGAGAGAGAGAGAGAGAAAGAGTGACTGGAATATAGTACCCCAACCAGTCCAGATAAATCTTCGATCTAAATAAAAAGAACAAGTGTATCTTGCTTTCAAATCCTAAAGACCACCTCTACAGAAGAAAGAAAAGAAGACCAAGTATTTATACCTATCCATTGCCCCCCTCTCCAAATCACAAATCAGGGACACATTCCAAACCACGTAAACCTTAAACCTCCTCGCTTTCAATTTCGCCATCCCGCGCCGTTCGCCTTACATTATACTTTTTTTCGGTTCTAAATCGGCAGGGGTCTTTCTTTACTTGGGTATCGAGTCGATTTTCTCCACGGGGTTTTACCGTTTCGACCAATCGGCAAGTAAATCTGCCCCACCGCCACTTCTTCAGCCTGAGGCTGAGCAACGCTGAGTCATCTGTGCCCCCCCATCCCCCCCGTGGCAGCCACAAAGTATAGTACCTACAACCAATACTTTTCCTAACCATTAATCTTAATGGCGACAGTTTGACGTGACGGGCGGGATCTTCGGTTGTGGAGGCTGGAAGGGGGGACCCGAACGATTGCCGATCATTATTTTTTTTTTTTTTTTTTCTTTTCTCTCTTTCGTTTCGGGGATTTCCGTGTGGAGGTGGCGAGGGTTGGTGAATGGGAGATACGTAGATCTTCATTGTATGGTATGTGCGTATGTCATGGCTAGGGCTTTGGTATGTTAATGTGCAAGGTGGTGGTGGGAGGAGTGACGTGTACTGGGAATGCTACTATGCCAATGTTTTATTATACTAACTAAGATGAGGGAAAGCTATGCTATGGTGCTATCGTATAGGTAGGTACTCGCTGTAATGGGCATATGCTAGGGTAGTAACATATTTCGTCTTACAAAATATACAAATTATTGATGGGAATTCCCTGCGATCGTACCGAATATCGCCGTTTGATTCCCACTCCCGTAGCCTGTCGCAGTAGCTCGTATGTCTCTTGCCCTCCGCCTACCATGACCACGCTGAGAAGCTGGCGCCGCGGGACGCCTGCGGCTGTCATTTGCGTCTCGTCCAGATGAGGCCGCACCAGATAGGGTTCCGCGCGGACCGCGGCTAACCCGGGAGTTGTGGTGGTGGTGTCTGATCCATCGTGCTGGTCCTCGACTTCATCGTCGTAGGAGACCATGATGACGAGTTTCAGGGCGTACCGGGAAGGCGGATACGCGGCGATGTTGCGCAGCTTCTGTGAAAAGCTGCATCCGCCGCGCTTGATCACGAGCACCTGGTGGTTCTGTGCAACTTCTCGCAGAATGCGGTCGTCGCAGAGATCGTCCGCGAAGTAGATGCTGTTCCAGGTGAGGCGTTGCTTGGAAGGGTCGCCTGTGATGGAGACGGTTGTGGCGTCCTCCACGTCGGGGAGTGGGGCGGAGCCGAGGCCCGTGGAGATGGCGGCCGGGAGCAGGAGACGTAATGAGGTTGGTTTCTTCTTCTGCGGCAGGCTGGTCTGGCCTTGCATTTCATCCCGGAGGAGAGTGGATAGGGTATTGACCAGCGAGGAGAGGACGGTCTTCATGCTGGAGGTCGATGCATCTACGCTGCCGACTTTGCTGTCGACGGCGCTGGAGCCGTGGACGATGGCTCCATTGGCACGTCGAGGTGCAGCTGGTTCAGGACTATCATCTGAATCATTTCGTCGACGGATAGACTCTGGGATAACGTCAATGACGATGTCAACCATGGCGGTGTCGCGAACCCGCGTGAAGTTCGGGTCGGTGGGGTCGAGGACATCAAATGTGATTTCCCGTAGAAGATATACCTTCTCGTCTTTGCCCAGCGGCACGTTGTTGATCACCTGGACTCGGAATTCGTCCCCTTCTGCGCTGCCGGTTTCTCCTAGCACAGGGACATCCTGGACCATACTCAGCCGTAGGCCCCCGATGGCTTTAATGAAGATGCCATCGCGCACTCGTTCCAGTGACCCGGGCCCCACGACCATACCGGGAAGCGCGGGAAAAGAGATGTCAAGCGTAGGGCGAATTGTCATTGGTGCGCTGGTCGCGTTGAACGGTACCAGCTCTGGAGGCAATGTCCACGGGAAAAATGTGTAGTTGGTGGGCGACGACAAGTCCGACACTGATACGCTCGGGTGGTCCCGTGCATAGTCCAGAAGGGGGCCTTCCGCTGCGCCTCTACTCGGCATAAGATGTAGACGTGCCAGGTTCGCGGCGTGGAACAGATCGGACCGAGCCGCAGTGGATGAAACTCCTAGTGTTGGAGGCTCAGGTGCTGTTGGGCAGGTCAAACTCTCGCTCTCCACGGCGACCGGTACCTGCTTGCGCTCAGCGCGCTGTGACGTGCTGTTTTTGGGTATGATAAGAGGGTGGCCCTCGGTGGAAAAGACAAACGGCTGATCGAGCTTGTTGAGGGGATGGTCAAAATCGTACAGCAGAAACATGTACTTGGCAGTTTCACCCAGGAAGAAGCTCTCCATGCGGTCATTGAGCTCGCCGTTCCGGACGTCCTGAATACCAGCCCAACCGCACTTAGTCCAGCATCGCCGTTTCAGATCTCGCAGAACCATCTCACCGACATGCAGATACCAGGGATCCTTTGTCGCTCGGTAGAGGTAGTAAGTAGATTCAACGAACTCAGGGCGGCCACCGTACCAGGAAAGGCCCTGCTCAATGTCACCGGTGGCGACATTCCATCGTTCAGGCAGTCCGGAAAACCGAGTCCAGACTGCTGTCGTCAGAAGATGGATGCCGATAGCTTCGTCCACCTCTCCCGCCAGAGTAAGAAGCCCGGGGTAGAAGGCGCTGAGACTGTCGATCCAAAAAGCACGAGTCGCTCCGGTGAAGATGTCTCCCTGTATCAAATGCGGATGCTGATGGCCCTCACCGCGGTACAGGTGGCGTTTGATCGAGGCATGAGACTCCTCCCAGACCTTCAGAAAGGCATCGGCGGAGTGCTCATATTCCGATAGTGGTAAGAAATAATCATCCAGAACATGCCATGGGCTGCTGGTATTTGCCGGGGGTCGATCCCCTGACGATAGTAGCACGTAGGACTTGAAAGCATACTCGAAGAAGCTATCAATTCCTGCGCCAATCTGAGACATCGTATTGTTAGCCACGTCTAGATGCACTTGCCTGAAAACTCACCCCAGTGTAGGAATGAACCCATCTGCCGGATTCGGCATCAATGCCGGACCCTATCAGTCCAATATCACTCCTCCTTGCCCAAACGGCCCAGAATGCCCGCTTGGCAAGCTCCTCATACCGCCCATCGCCTGTAAGTCTGCTCAAGACCGTAAACTCTAGGACCAGACTGCCAGCGCCAGCGCTGCAAGTTTCCGTAGTCTCAAAGGTCGAGGAGCGGCGAGGCTTTTGGCACTGATCAGGATTGGCTTTGTCACACGTAGGGGCTGCATTGAACGGCGAGTTTGCGTAGTACGGCTGCCGTTGCACTCCATATTTCAGGTTCACTCGAGGATAAGGGAGACCAGTGTCCGTATAGAACGCGGGCAGAATTCGGTTCGCAAGATCGACAGCTAGTCGTAGAAGTTGGCCATCATAGATAAATCCGTTGTCCCACTCGATGCCGTGACTACCTTCAGGGAAGGAATGCTTATCCCAGGCTCTGGCGAAGTTGGCTTCGGCCTCCGGCGGATTGTATCCGCTGATAGGAAGATCGCCCACAGCAAAAAGATGAGCGCTGAGTAGACCACCTAGAGTGAACCATTAATCGATGCATACTCTCCATCCACAATATCCGATGCCTACCTAATCCTCGAATCACCGTCTCGAACACCTGCACTTTGCTATCCATGTCGAAGCCTCGACCCCTCTGGCCCTGGCCTGCGGGGCCATTGGATCCATCACCGTACAGTGTAACAAAATCCTTCACTCCGTTTTGAAAGTAATCCCACGCCTTCTGGCCCTGGTCGGGACTCGAGGAAAGTATGGCCAGGGAGGACAGACTGTCGATCAGAGTCAAGGAATAATTTCCCAGGACATCGTTGAGCTCTGCGTGCGCGGGATTATCTCGGTCGCGAACCAGCGGACGGCATGTTAGAGGGCGTAGTTCGTCTTCAGGAAAGGCGTGCTCGAGATAGTTGTCGAATCCGTGGTAGAACATATGCTCTGTCTCCTTCCTAGATATCGAAAGGTGTCAGTCGATCGGCCACAATATCAGGGAGGTTAGAGATCTCAGTTATGGGTGGTGAGATTTACCTGAGTTCCTTAACCTGATCGGTCCGCATGCCCTGGGCCATGGTGAGCCACAGCGACAGCTGCAAGACCCAGATCAGGATCCATGCTGAACGGAGGGCGGACATCTGCGAGTGCCAACATCCCGAGCGCATTACCGCAGTAGCGAAACAGTTATCAATGGCATGGGAGCGCGTTGATGAACTGTTTAATGTGGAATCCCCGCAGACCGGCGAGCTGAATTGCCTCCAGAGAAGGGGTTCCTGGAGGGCAGAGGCTTGAGGGGAAGTTGGTGGTGGCAGCGGCGCCGCACGTGAGGTCGTATTCAATCCGCGGCGAACCAATTTGCGGCCAGATATCCCGTTCACATTCTCTCCACTCCCCCCTTCCCTTCGGACTACGGGATCCCTTAATTCCACTATAGGGGACGTCTATATCATTAATAATACTTTTTGATGAATCAGCTTGCTTACGGTGGGCCTCGTTTCCCAGATATTTTCACATTTAGACGGTCAAGATGTACTTCGCAGTGGAAAACCAAGCTTAATGAAATAGCGCTCAAACAATGCTGGCCGGATAGATCAGTGTGTATATGCCAATGTAACTCCCGCTTCATCCAAAAAGATCAAGTATAAAAGTAAACGAAAAAAACAGCATATGGCTGGTGATGAGAAAGTCGCCAAAAAAAGGAAGGAAGCAAAGTCACAGGGGATATCTCGAGCAAAGGAAATACAGATGAAGGTGATCACAGTGCCGCTATATAAAGGAATTTTGCGGATAACGAGACGATTATGGATGTCATTGTGTCGGTGAATCCAGCTTCGGTATGTCGAGAAAAGAGAGAGGGATATGTACGGTCACGGTTGATGCCCTGATTCTTCAGGAATGCGCCATTGTGTGAATGATCGGGGTTGCGCTTCTATCACATAGTCGACGCCGTTGTCAGAGGTGTAGCTAGGCGGCCGTGGGATCCGCGATTTATTGCTCCCATGCCTGCCAACGCCCTTTGGTGCGTGTGCATTGTTATTCTCGATGCGCTGCCAGTACAGCAAGTCGGGGTTAATTCTCTGCATAGACAAGTCAGCGGGGCTGGTCCCCATCAAGGAAACATATGTCTTTTTGTAAAAATGGCGATACTTACCACACTTTCTCGCCAAAGACCGTAGGCCGGAGGAGGTGCCGTAACCTTTTCGCGCACGGCATTCGGGCTCGCTGCTCCAACGTCCTCATCGCCAGCTAAAATAACGTGGATAGGACGTGCTGGTTGCGCATAGCCGGCTGGCCCTGCCCTACTGGGTATGCGATTCGTAGCGACATCAGAGTCAGGCCGTCGTAACAGTGCCATCAAGAAGCGCGTGAGAGAATGACAGAAAACAATGCCAAGAATTAAGATTCATGAAGATGAGAAGAATTTGGAGCTCTCGGCCCAATGTCGTACGGGAAGCAGCGAATGCGAGGTAAATGGCGATAACGAGTATGAGAAAACATGCGGATATAACTAGTGTGATCAGTCGCCTCCGCAGTTTCTTCTCCTTCAGCCGTGATACGAACGATTGCCTGCATCGGAGGTCTTCAGGGTCTGGCGGGGAGTGTGCTCCATGCGAATCTCGTCCTGAGCGCGCATGCGACCGTGCTTCGCCGGAGCTTCCTGCTGCTGCGGACTGCAACTCAATTGGGACATACGGTCCTCTTGGCGCATATTGAGATGCAGCAGCATTTCTCAGAGAACTATGCGACGGTGCTGGTCGACCAGGTAGACGCGATTCGCGACGCTCAGCGCGGTCACCAAGGATTCGCTGTTCCAGGTCGAGACGATGGTCGGCTACCCATGATGTGAATCGCTCCTCCCGATTGGGAGCTCGTCGGAGTTGTTGGTCATCTGCGATTGACCCACTGGAATTGACATGCGAAGAGCGATCGGGCGAGAACATGCCGGGGATCGAGCTGGAATGTGTTGTCGATCCCGAACGAGACAGCTGAACCGATTCCATGTCAACTCAAACTAGCAGTCGTACAATGACATCTGGACAGACGTAGGGCGCGACTTTAAAGTGCTTCGCAGAGATCACTGATGAGTATTATATGCGTCGATAGCGGGAGCTTCAATCGCGTATATGATATGTTCTGCGTCGATATGTACTGCCGACTTCCGCATTCGTTGAACAACACACAAATAAGCGTCGCGGGAACGCAGAACCGGATGCAAACCGCCTGGAATGAGGGCCTTTACGACGCAAAGCGGATAATTGCTAGCGAAGGCGGATATCTGTGGCCGAACTGGGAAATTGGTTATGATTTCGGACGCTATACATTCATAATGAAGATCGAGCCTGGGGTGTAGGAGGGGGGCCCAGGGGAGAGCAGCATCAGACGCAGGAATCCCGATCGCGAAGTCACAGGACACGGGCGATGGCGACCCAAAGGCGATTAGATAGCAAGAGGGATTGGTGGAATTGTATCGGGATAGAGTAGAAGAAAATTGGATGTTGAAACGAACGCGCAGAAAAAGCGAAGGAACAGGGCGAGCACCAGGCCAGCCGGTTAGGAGAGGGCGATTCGGTTCAGCACGGAGAGAGCGAGAGCGAGAGAGGTTCGACGAACAGTAAACTATTATACCCGAATGATAGTCCGGACGGAGAGGGGATAAGATATCACAGGGGAAAAAGCAAATACTAATGGGCAGATGCCGATAAGGATGAGGAGGTAAAGATGAAGAAAGTGGAAACCAAAAGAAACGTTGGAAAAAGATACTAGTAGCAGAGCCTCAGATGTTGTATGCGAGCAAGAACGAAAGATCCATACTATGAACCCGGGATAAACAATGAGATGGGGAAAGCGAGCGAGAGAGAAACAGAGAGAAAGGAAGAACTGAGAGGCAGAGAGTAACGAGAGAGTAACGAGAGAGTAACGAGAGAGTAACGAGAGAGTAACGAGAGAGAGTGACACTTCCCGTTCCCCAATGGGTAATTATTACGGGCGACTAAGAGAGGGAAGTGGTGCTGCTAAGCAGCTTAGTTGGTTACAGACAGTTTCTCTCTCTCACACGCAGGCCTTTCCTAAACAACTTTGATAGGAAGTAACTTTCATTCTGCCCTTTTGATATTATTATTAGCCATCATTTCCCTATCTTACCCACTTCTCTACGTACAACTGACGGAACTGGGATCCAATTTGCACAACCGGCCTGATCCGATAAAATTATTATTAGTAGCTGGTTAGCTGGTTGATGGACTGCCGAATGCTGATTTGGCGTCTCTCCTCGTTCTTCTGCTTTAGGGGCTGACCATTTTACCCCTGGATGACCCACGTTGCCCTGATATAGACACGGACACCATTCAATACTAAGTATAGCCACAGCTCCCCTCCCTCCGTCGGCCCCCAGCTGCTGCATAGCTATTGATTGTACGCCATAGCTGTCTTCATCTAAGATTTGAACTATCCTAGTCCACTAGTCTGATTTACAACAGACCTGTGCACCGGCAACTACATCTGTGCTCCTTGACACTATTCCCCGTGGCATCATCAAATTGATCGGACTCAACTCTCACTTTCGGTTCTGACGGGCCGATGCTTGGATGCGGGTAAAGATTATACTACTAATACTAGTACTACTAATATTAAGGATGGCTGTGGCTCCTCGCGCCTGAAGGAAGCCAACTGTTTCGGTCTCACAGTCAGTTCCCCCTCTTAGGACCCTCTTCTCAAGGGGGCCAATCGAGCGCCAATAAATCCCTCGACGCGCTGGTAATTTTTATTAAAAGCGGCTACCACAGCTTACTGAGACAAAGCTGGCCCGTAGCTAGGGTCACTTATCGCCATGATCTTCCAAGGTTACACAAATGGAGTGCGAGCCATTATCATTCTGACGTATATTATTACACTTGTAAGGCACTGAATATATGGATATACTGCGCTCCACGGGAGGTAATCTAATAATGGTAGTAACCATTTCCCCGTCATGCGGCCGGCCGTTCTCCCCGGTCTGCCCATAATCGGCTAATCTACCAGCCTTGGTTGACACATTTCAACCGGCAAGCAGGGTTGATGCTGGAAGGTTCTCTTGCCATCACTATTCGCCACAAGTCTAACTAAACTTGATGGAGCGGGGACCCGGAATTTGTTGTCATTGATAAATGCTGTTCGTAATGAGACGGATTAAATAGCGGTTGTGTTGACTGGGTGTGCTGCATATGCGCTTCCCCTCACTTGCCAAGTTCACCGAGCATGAGCGTTCTATCGGACGATCCCGAGACAACTATAGACAGACATTAGTATACCAACGACTTTCCCCAGACCCGGTGTGACTTACTGATGGGCTCATTGTTTGGTGAGAACCGGACGTCATTGACGGTCCCCTTATGTCCAGGGAGCTTGTATAGAATTTTGCCGGACTTCGAATTCCAGACTACGACACTTCTGTCACCACTGCCCGCCGCAATCTTCTCTCCACTCGGGTCCCAACTGGCCCGGATGAGGTTCTTCTCCAGACCGACCGGCGCACCGTCAAATGTCCTGACGTGTCGGTTGGCCGGCGCGAATGGCCGGATGTCCCACGTGCGTACGGTCGAGTCGTGTGAGTTGGAAAGAAGAGTTTGCGAGTCGGGTGAGATTTCGAGAGAGGTGATGGTCTCCGTGTGTCCCGCCATGGAGTAGACGATGCCCTTCTTCCGTAGATCCCAAGCATGAATAGTGTTATCGATGCCGCCACTGTAGATTTCGTTACCCGCCTCCGAAAGCGCCACTGCCGTGATGGGCAACTCGGTTTCCAAATACTCGATGGCATCCTTCTGCCGGGGATCCCAGATGCCTATGCAGCCGTCGTCACTTGCGCTAACCAGCAATTCCTGGCCTCTTTTACTTATGTCAAGACAATTGATAATCTCCTCGTGCCCAATGTGCCGGCGTATCCTTTGTCCGGTCTCGAGATCCCAACTAGCGAGCGTCATGTCGGCCGATGCGGAAAATAACGTTCTGGAGTCGCGCGACCATTGAAGATCAAGAACTGCTCCCCGGTGGCCTGATAGCGCACCATAGTTCTCGCATTGTCCGTATGTGTTCCAAAGCACTGTTGTCGGCCCTGCGATTAGCCTGTACCCTCTAGCCACTACAATCAGAAGGAACACGTACAGATAGATCTATCCATTGAGCCCGAAGCAATGTGCTGGGCAGTGGGATCAAACCGCACCGAAAAGATTTCACCAGAATGACCTAGTATTATCCATTATATGTCAGACTTAGTCGTAAGTCACCGCGGTGGTGCAGCTCACCATTCATTTCCATAATCGGTGCTTGAAGCCCGCTGGTGCGGGGAACCTATAACCAAGGTCAACAATAGAACCTGACAAAAACCTCAATTCTCCGATGACGCGGGATAAAGCATACCGATTGAATCAGAGCTCCATTTTGCGACGAGCTTTGGACGATGGCTGTGCTATCATTGAGACCGGCGTCGGACTTCTTTCGCTTGACGACAAGCTGGTTCGATGAGCCAAAGGCTTCTTGCGCAGGTCGCTTTTCCCCCGACATCGTTGGAAGTAAATTCAGCGGCGAGTACAATCAATGGGTATGCGAGTCAAAATAGGGATGGAGGCTGAGCGTAGAAAGCAATCAAGCCTAGTAGCTGGGGAAATCTGGACTGGACGCGCCGACCCGGACTAAGTCTTGCGTCCGAGGCTCTAAGCATGGTTTCTGCGTAAGCGCCAACCAGCCGCGCTAGGCGCCGAGCGCTGGTCCACCAGGCGCGTGAAGCTCCGCCTCAGGCCCCCTCGGTCCACCGAATCAAGCGGGGAAGAGTGCGCATTGCTCTTGTCATTGTTTACCAGCCGCTTGCAAACTTGAGTTCTTTTGAAGTTTTGCATCGTTCATATTTACTTACTTTGACTTCGGGCTTAACGAGTGTGATTAGCAATCATGTCATCTGCAACAAAAGCGTCTAGGATTGGGGAAGAGTAAGCTGTTCATTTACCTCACTTGACCAGTAACCCCTTACTAACGTTCTGAACCCGACAGGCTGTGGAAGTCAGTAAGCTGCATGCGCATAGTTGGCGCTCGAAGGCCCCTTAGGAACCGAGCGAAGCCAGCTTGAAACGGATGGACAACTGACATACTCCCGACCTTACCAGGACGAGAGTTGACAAAGTGAACGCCGAGTTGGTAACATTAACGTACGGTACAATTGTCGCGCAACTTTGCCAGGACTACGATGGAAACTACCAAGAAGTGAACAAGCAACTGGAGAAGATGGGCTACAATATTGGAATGCGACTTATCGAGGACTTCTTGGCCAAGTCGGGCGTGGGCCGTTGTGCTAATTTCCGGGAAACAGCGGATATGATCGCAAAGGTATCTTGAGTCCAACAGGCGGAGCACTTGGCCGAAACTATATGGACCCCTGTGAGCTGACGAGTGTTATGCCAATTGCAGGTTGGGTTCAGGATCTTCCTCAACATCGCGCCCACGGTCACCAACTGGACGAGTGACAACAACCAATTCTCTCTCATATTTGAAGAGAACCCGTTGGCGGATTTCGTTGAGCTGCCCGATGACGGACGGGCTCAAGATGAGCTGTGGTTTTCTAATATTCTCTGTGGAGTTCTGCGGGGTGCATTAGAGATGGTAAGACGGCGTGCTGCAGGGAGTTGATCTGTTCTCTGCTAGCCACTTCCATGCATATCCATGCTAATTCTGGGAACAGGTGCAAATGCAGATCGAGGCGCATTTTGTGAGCGACGTTTTGCGGGGCGATGACACAACGGAAATGCGGGTATCACTTGTAAGGTACATTGAGGACGAGATGCCACCCGATGAGGAGTGATGGCGCCCGCCGCCTGGTTCTGAAATTGTTTATACAAGTAGAGGCGTCTGGTGTTATGAGGGTTTAATCCGCCGATCTGGAGCTGCAGTTACCAATGAATACTACCTTTATTACGGTTTATGATTGATACTGAGTCTTGCATCTGTAATTCCAGTGTCTAGATTTCTCGCACTAAACCCCGTTCACATAGAAGGTCTCCTGCAGGTCACCAGTTCAAAACACCAATCCATTGTCACAGACGGACAAGATGAACAATTGCATGAAAATGGAACTAACGAGAAAAGCAATTTACGACGATAATCTAGGTCTAGAACATGACCTGTCAACATAGTAGATCTCATCTTTACAAGTAGACACTCTCCGAAGCCGGAGCATGGGGATCTACACGGGTGCCATTAAGTATGACAGGCGCACTGGTACCTCATCAAGGCGGTGTGAGATTCTGCCATCCCGGAGAAGACCACCGACGCGATTCAAGTCCCTGTAATAAGCCCGCAGAGAACAAGCTTCACGGTCATTGCATTTCACAGACTTGAGAAGTGATTTTAGACGTTCTAAGACTACAGAATGTGTATAGTATATAGTGTATTGATTTTCCGGTGAATCAAGAGCGGAGCAATCTCAATATGAATGTCGATAGATTCTGGCCAACACATCTCCCACGGAGGACGGCCCGCACTATTCACGACTCGGCAGTGATCGGAGACTGACGGCCGTGACCTGTACTCCGTCTGATTGATACAACGCGATCCAGTCTGATCCTGCTGATCTAGCTACGGAAAAGTGTAATCACAGAGCGGCAGAGCCCGAATCTTGTCCCGGAAGAGCTAGAATAGAGATACCGTGCGCGGGGAAGGGTAGAGATCTCAATTGATATCTAACTCGTATGATGTGCAACATCAGTATCTAGACTGCTAACATTTCACCACAGAGTCCGGGGAACGGCAGGATGGGCAGATCGGCGCAGGAAATCCTCACCCGGCGGGAGAGGCACCACGTGATGCGCTAGACCACAACGGGGGCAAAGCATCCCATCATTCCCAGGGTGTGCCAGGATATACGCGGTGGCGAGTCTGCGATTCAGGAAAAGCAGCCTCAAACTGTCAAATAGAGAATAAGAGAAGGGGGAATCGTGGTGTTATTCACTTCTTATTAAGAAAAAAATCTTCTAGTGATCTCGATGATTTGAGAAAGTCATTGAATACGAATTGTCTATTTCAAATCTATAGTATAACATTCATTTGTGTTAGTGGGTTCAAATCAATGAATCAATCAATTACATTGTGAAGGGTCGCGGTGATTTCCGCTGTATCAGATACACTTTATACACCACCAGATCGGGTGGATCACTCGGCGCGTGTTAATGCTTCGGACTCCAAAGGGAGCAAGAGACTGAGAGTGAATTAGTTAGAGAGAGACAGGTATCTTATATAACTTATAACCAGCCTCTTTGATTTATTTGAAATTTTTACCGGCATCTTCTCCTTTTTTTTCTCGTTTCATCTCTCTCACATTGCGATCAAATATACTGGTAAGTTGTTGCTTCGATATTCTTGAATCTTTCATGCTCGTTCTATTAGAATAGTCCTTCATGTAAAACATCATCTGTTGTCTTTCTATTATCTCATTGTGTCAACTCTTCTCTCTCTGTCTCTCTCTCTCTGGTTACAAATTTTTATTTTTTCCCATCGGGATTTCCGCTGGAACTGCATGCTGAGATATACGCGAGCCAGCCGCATCTCCCAGCCCTCCCACGGCGTTCCGGACAAGATAATCCGCGCCGAACAAGCGATTCACGCCCGGCCGGCAGTGATTGAGCAACTCCAGGCACCGCGCCTGATATCCACGTCCTCCCACCCACCAGAGAACACCTCAGATCCACCGCTACACCTTGTCCTAACCTTTGCCTCTCTCTCTCTCTCCTCCCTCCCCCCCCCTCCACTTCCTCCTCTCAAATCTGCCGGATCTCTCCGTCTGTCCCCCCTTTCCTTTTGCTGCAGGGGCTTTTGAGGATACTTCTGTTGCTTCTGAAGTCCTCTCACATCCTTGGCTCTGGCTGGTACCCCCCGTCGGGTTGCGTCTGGTCGGGTTCTCTCCTATACCTCGTTCCCGTCCTTTGCCATCCTGTGTCGCTTGTTCGCCGCCCTGCCCCCCCGGCTGATCTTACCGCGCATTTTCGGTCAACTGGCTTCTGTGAACAAGTACACCAATCCTTTCTTCTCTTAATCTATTTTCTCTCTCCTTATCCCGTCTGTCTCCTGCTTTCAACTGGACCGTGTCTCGATTGAAAGTCCTTTTGCCCGCTTGTGCTCCGTCTCGCCTCACCTTGTGGAAGTCACCGAAGATTCTTTCTCTTCTTCTCTCCCAGTTGCCGTATGCTTCTGAGTGGGCCACACTCGCCTTCCCTTGTTGGTGATCATCACGACACCTTTGCTCTGCGTTGTCCTATCCTCTCCGTCAGAGATACCCCCCTCTACGTCAGTTAGCGTGAAACGATATCGCGGGTTCAACTTCCGCCTAGATTAGTCCCGGAACCCGGCTTACTCCCTGGCGATCGCGCATTCAGGTCTGGTTACGAAGCCGTCCTCAAACACTGGGCTGGAAGCATCTGTGACCCTGCCTTGTACATTCCCTCACCTTGGGACCTTGATTGCCGCGCGCTGCGCCTCGTCGCTTCCTTTGTGGTGAGCTCCCTCGCCGCAAGACGGTGGATGCGCGTTGAACGTTCTCGGACCCCCCGACGCTTTCCCATCGAAGACAATAACTAGGTGAGGGTGGCTGGACCCTTCTTTTGAGTGCCACCATGAATCAGATGAACCAGATGAATATGGCTGGAATGAACCCCGGTGCAGGGGGCCCAGTGGGAGGTGTGCCCATGATCAACAATGGCTCTGCCGCCCCCCGTAACGAACAAAACATCAACATTCCTGAAAACATGATCAACAACCTCAACACTTATATCTACGATTATTTCTTGAAGCGCGGCTACCACGATTGTGCTAGGGCGCTTGTGAAGGACGAGTCCATCAAACTTAATACCGAGCCGCCGATCAAGACGAGTCCGGGTCATCGTCGCGATGCCGACGTGAACGGTGTCGACGGTGATACAATGATGACGGATGGGAAGGATGGAGATAAAATGAAGATTCCTGATGACCTCCCCCGCCCTAATCTCCCTAATGAAGGACAGCAGTCGTCATTCCTCCTTGACTGGTTTAGCCTCTTCTGGGATTTCTTCTGGGCTCAGCGCAAGAAGGGAAACAGCAATGATGTGAGGAGTTATCTTACACACACCCAGGTACGTGCTCTTTCTTTCCTCTTTGCCGCCTGTCCGAACGTCTAACTGAGGCTTTGTAGAATATGATGCGCCTCAGGGAACAACATCAGAATCAATTATTACGACAGCAGCCACTGATGAATGGACAGATGGGCCAAAATATAATTCGCCGAAACGGCATGGTCCCCCCTAATCTTCAAAAAACTGTGTTGCAGAACAATACTTCTGGCCTGTACGCGCCCACCTTCCCTATCTCCTGCGCCACCTCGCAAGAGCATTCTGACCTTGGTACTGACTGCGTCTTTCACAGGTCGCAACAACAACTCGCCCAGATGCATAAAAACCAGCAGGTCCAGATCATGCAACAGATGCAGCGAGAGCATTCGGACATGGACATGAACGGCCATCGACCCCAGTCCCCCGCATCGGCAGAAAATGCCCCGTCTCCGTCGAAACGACCTCGCCTCGAAGGTGGCCCCATGAACGGGCAGCAACTGGCGCCTAACGGACGCGGTCAGGCCCAGGGTATCCCAGGCCAGCCGACCCCGCAAGCACTTTTGATGCAGAACGGACTCAATCGGGCGATGAACCCCAATCAGTTCCAGGCTTTCCAGCAGTCGGGACCGGCTGCGCAGCAGAAACAGATGCAGGTATATGCTCACAACTTGGCCGTTCATCACACACGCTCAGCATTGACGAACCAGGGCATGCCGAATGGTATGATGAATCCCGCGAATGTCATGGCAAACCCGCAGACGGAAATGGTGTCCATACCGGAAGGCCAGGTGTATCCCATCAACGGTGACTACTATGGCGCGAATGGTCAAATGGCCCAGGTTCGGACGGGGATGCAGACACCTGGCGGTCAGCACGGCAACCACGCTCTCCAGGATTATCAGATGCAACTTATGCTGCTCGAACAGCAGAATAAGCGGCGTCTGATGATGGCTCGCCAGGAGCAGGACAGCATGGCTCGGCCTGATGGCCAACCCCCATTGCCCGGGCAGCAGTTGCCACCAGGCACCTCGCCCCAAGGCAGCAGGGCTGGCACATCGCCGAATCCCAACGACCAAATGAAGCGAGGCACCCCGAAGATGCCCCAGACCGGCCTCCCCGGATCACCGAGCGCTGCCGACGCGATGGCCCAGGGCCGTGGATCCCCGGCATCCATGAACTTCCCTGGTGGCCAGATGCCTCCCGAGATGGCGGGTCCCCAGTTCTTCGTCAAGAACATGGCTGATGGTATGGCGGCCCCCAACGGCATGCGTCCTCCGAGCTCCAATCCTGCGTTCAGCGCCCCTCAGATGGGTCAACCGATTCAAGCTGGTGCTGGCAATCGCATGCCCAACGGAGGTTGGCAGCCGCAGCAAGGAGCTCAGGGCCAGCCGATGGCGCCGCAGCAGTCGCCCGCGACCCAGCCTCAGTCCACGGGAACGCCTCAGGAAAGGAATGCCATGCCGCCGCCCCAAGCTCCCCCAGCACCTGGTGCCAACGTCGGTCGAACCCAGCCTCCGTCGCCCCAAACCGCCGCTCCGCCGACGCCGCAGCAAGGCAACAAGCCCGCTCCGAAGAAGAAGGAGACCAAGGATAGCCGGAAGGTATGTAATCAATGCTCTTGGTTGTTGACCCCCCTTGTCATCTCATATTGAACGCAAATCTTAGCGACCGAAGAAGGGCGCTGCTGCTGCCGCCGCCGCCGCCCAGGCGAACACGGCTGCCACGCCATCTTCCGAAGCAGAACATCCGCCGACGCCTACGCCGTCGACGCCGATCACGCCCCAGCATCCGAACTCGTTCAACAAGGCCGGTGCAAATGCTACGACTAGTGCTCCGCAGCAGCCAACGTCTGCCCCTGCACCTCCGCCACTTGTTCAACAGCCTCCGGACCAGACGCAGCAGCCTTTCAATGAACTGAGCATCCCTGATGTATGTTCCTTGCCTCTTTCGTTATGTTCGGTGGATATTATACTTACATTATTGAGCAGGCATCGGCTTTCAATCTGGACTTTAGCGCCTTAGAAAACCCGGACATCCTGGAGAATTTCGACTTCGATACGTTCCTCAACACTGATGCAGACACTGCTGGATTTGGATTTGACCCCAACATATCGTATCCAACCGATGGTGTTGAGACCGGTGCCGGTGATGGCTTGTGAAATGAAGTCCGACGGTTGTTAAGTCCTTAACTCATATACCCTTGTTCTGTACATTTCCATAAACTTGAGTTCGTGCTTTGTGCTTTGCTTTTTGCTTTTCATGTGTCATTTTTTTTCTCTTCCTTTTCTCTGCTTGTTTTCGCATCGCGTCTTCTCCTATCCTTGTGTTCTGTCGACATGATTTGGATATGTGCCCAAGTGACTAGGCGTTGGTGTATCCTCTTTTCCTTTTGCATATCCTTTCTTTCACTCTGCCAACCACAAGTGTCGACCGGCTTCCGATGGGATTTGCTTGATTGCCCTGCTTGTATTCAAGCTACGTTCCAGTGGCCTCGTGTGACTGCTTTTTATATCCTCTTATCACTATTACTACTTGATTAATCTGGTCATCAAACTTCCCAAAGGGCCATCGAGTGATGCGTTTCTCCACCATCCTAGCGTTAGTCATGCTCCATTTAATGCTCGAGAATACTTACATCACAAGATGCGCCCCTGGCCCTTTCTTTCTCCTTTCCTTTTCTTCTTCAACCAATTTCTCTTTCCCTTGACAAACCTTTTCTTTTCCTCTTTGCGCTTTGATTCCATCTGAATCTTCTTATTTATACCTTCTTCCTTTACTTCTTTATATTACTTATTTCCTATGTTGATCTCTTTACCGTGTTGTGGCGTTATAATCAACGAGGCTCTAGTCGTTATTGACTCCTCTCAGGGAAATGGTTTCATGAAATCGAGAAAGATACTCACGTTCTTCTCTGCTGTTCTTTTTTCCTCTCTTGACTGACTTAACTCTCATGCTACCGTATCACCTTAAATCGAACTGCCTGCTTCCTGCCGTACATTTCACTGCGCGCTGCTATTTAAATCTACCTTTACTGCCTGCAGTTATTCATGCTTTTAAACCAGATCCGTCCGGAAGACACGTCTCGTCTCTGTTTGATATTGGTTGGTGTGTGAGTGAGTGAGTGAGTGATTGTGTGTATAGGGAACCAGGCCAAAAGCGAAATTCTGGAGTAGTTTGAACCCAAAATTCAGCTGTCTGTTTGATTCCCTCCCTTTCGTACATATCTTATTATATAGCTAGCTAGCTTACTTTATATCTGTCCTCTGAAGGGTAGAATGATAACCAACTGATTACTTGGTGTTGGCTCTATCATTGCCATAAATACTTCGCAGTATGAGTGAACTACGCTATAGTCGAAGGAATTAATCGTCAACACAAGCTGCTTACTGCTTACTGCAGCTAGCTAACTAGCTGCATAACTGCACATCTGCATGCATACATGTAACAGGTCAAATCAAATCAAATTCCTTCACACTTAATACTAAGTTGCCAAAATACCATGCCATCTAATTCACAGAGTTGATACTTACTACCAAACAATCGCTTGGTTAACCCCTTCCCCCCAAACAAGGTGAACTAGGGACGCTGCTGGTATTATCATTATAATTCCTTATATCAGCTACTAACAGCCAGATTAGTTATATTATCACTGATAGTAGCTTCACTCCCTATTATGTTATGATAATACCTTACTTACACCATCTATGTATGTAAATCTCTGTTATCCCCCTTACACTGTCTTGGGCTAATCAGCTACTAATATAGATAGTAAGTAAGTACTTGAAGTAAACAGGTAATATCGTATTGTATTGTGATGGTAACTATCCCCTTCAACACCACCAGATGTATACTTACCAAAAGGGTACGGGGGATGACACTGCGAGCTTGTTTCTGCTGACGAGGAAGTCAAGTGGGCAGGTAGATGGTATCGATTCGTATGCTAATGATTACTGGCTTACTTCAGTTTAGTTTTATTTCTGGACGTTGGTAGACGGAAAGGAAGTGTAGGTGATGTGAAGTCTTTGCATGTTGGGTAGGTTGGTGAAGAATATTATCGCCTAGAATGTCGGGATCGTGATGGGCGAAGACATGGCTCTTGGACACCGATGTCTGATAGTGGATGTATCATTGAGATGTTGGGAAGGGCAAGGCATTGATTTTCACTGAGCAGGAAAAGTGACATGAACAAAAAAAGCAGATAACGGAAGGCATGTAAAGAAACAAAGGACTAGTCGTTTTTGTTAGCTATGCAAGATCTCTGAGGATGCTGGTCTGTGGATTCTGCAAGCTAACACTCACTACCCTCCTAGCTGCTGCTATCACCACTAGAATAAGTACATTGAATGCTAAAACACAACATCCTGGGCTGAAAACATGAGTACTGACACATCCACACGTTTCACCCCAAGCAAATTCAGTAATCGTAGCAATTGGTATAAGGTAACGAGAGTTCATCGGTCATGACTGGACCTCAACATCGACGCCCTATGTTAAAACTCGTTAACAGCCGAATCGATAAACAACACAAGCTGACGAAGTAGGGAGAAGAAGCAAGCAGTGCACTGGAACTAAATGCCTATCTTGACCATATAAGAATAATTCCATCATTTCAGTGACTGCTACAGTGCTGACCCAGCAAGCTGGGGCCTAGAACAAGGCAGTCACCAAGCCTAGCGTTCATAAGTGGATTCTTGAGCTAGCAGAAAACCGTGTCACCCTAGGAAATGGGAGAGACCTCTGCACGGGCAGAACCTGTAGATAACTTGCGGCTGGACCGAGTTGGGGTTTCCACACCTCCGCTGGTACGCACTACCAGCTTGGAGGGGGTTTCGCGGGACTTGTCGTTCACTTTGAGCGGCGAGCCCCCGAGAGATTCATTGTCCTTACTCTGGGACATGCCCTCCTTGCGGCTTTTGACGCGTGGGCTAGGGGTAGCATGAATCTTGGTAATTGCCGCCCCCTCAGCCGCCTCCGAAGCAGCGGTGGATTTAGTGCTGGACCCAGACGCTTCTCTAGTTCCAGGCAATGATATCTCCTTCAAGATCGACGTGCGGCTGCTGCCTTTGGTGTAGGGTGCAGAACGCGCTTCGGCAGCTGCAGAAAGCTTATTCCCCATGGGTAAAGCAGTAGAGGGGCTATTGCTGGGTGCAGCAATGCCGAACAGGGCCAGTGGCTTGGGCGGACTCAATGCTTCAATCAGCTGCCGGTATGACTCCTCATCGACGGGGGTTACTATGCTGGGATGTTTGCTATGCTCGTAGCTAATGCCCGTCATGCTGGAGATGGCGCGACTACTTCCGGAGCTAGAGATATAATCGGGCATGGGAACATCCTCGCAAGATGATCGTGCACCTCGATGCCGGATAACAGGGTCGGTGAAGGGATCTGGCATGCATTGGCCTTGCCACTGGGGTAGAGGCATCTGAATCGATCTTTGATAGTTTCGATATGCCCAGGAATTGCCTGAATGGCTGCTTACTTGGCTTCTGGGGGCCAACACCCGACCCTGGGCACCTTGCTTACTGGGAGAGTGGGCGTGTGAGTCCTCTGCTGTCAAATTAGCAGGATCGATGCCCGAGTTGTACTTGAAAAGTCGTGGCTCCCGTGTCCACATCGAAGGGTTCGGCCAGGCGATGTTTGAATGCTCCAGGACCTCTACACTCAACGGGTCAGTGCATCTATGAAGATAGATCTTCTAAAGTAAGCACTTACGCAGTGGTGCATGCTGGAAGGCAAATGCGACGATCTCCTTGACTCTCTCGAAGGGTGGATAGCGGTGTGGGCGACAAAAGCCCTCAGCAATCACAACTCTAATCCTACCGTATAGCTCAGCTGCATCCCAATGTCTCTGCTCTAAAATTTCCTGATGGAACGGAGGGAAACGGAGGCTATCCTGATTGCCAGTCTTATCGACGTCTAGAATCTTGCTGTTAGATGATGTCTTGTGAACAAAGGTGGAATTCGAGAGGATTGATGCAAAGCATACACGAACTTAGGTCTAAAGACGAGAACGTAAGGTCAGCTATAAATTTGACAACAGAAGGATCACTTCTGCTCACCAATAACATGGGGCCATCCCGATCTCTGATGGAAAACGCTACCCCTATGGCACACAAAGGCTCAGTTCATAGCCTCCGGTTGGAGGCTCGGGCAAGCACCTACGAGACACATAGGCCATCAATAAAGACCCGCACCTCGAAAAGCACTGCATCATCTGGCTGCAAGAGGCTTTCCATCAACCGACTGGGTGTGGGCTTCTGCCAGCTATGAACAGACACACGGAATGGGGTGTTGTGACGCAAACTTGGGACGAAAGTAGTGAGAACTGGCAACTGGCCCTCATTGCTCTGTGGCAGAGGACAAGTAGCCGGACTGACAAGACCGGGACTATGCAAGTAGGGTGAATCTGGTAGATAGATTGGGGGTCAGCAATAGAACAAGCCACGAATCTGCTCCAATCTTCGCCGACACTGACCCTTATCCTTCGTGACGAAACATTGGGTCTTGAATTCCTGAATGGGCACCTTGGACGACTCGGGGAAGAGAATCACGTCCCAGTCTTCGTACCGCATTCTGGCTGCCCCAAGGACTATAGTCTGCGGGTTAAAATGAGGAAAATGGAAGAAATTGAACCTCGATCAGGGACTAAGATACTAAAAGTAAAGAGAATTGAACCGATCCGAGTGGAAGGGAGGGGGTTCCTAAGAGAGAAGTAGGTATCTCCTCCACCACGACGAGGAGACAGTAGCATGAAGGTATCAGAGGGCGAGCAGGCAAAGGAAAAGACCTACCGGGGGTCGCACCTGCCAGACTGGCTAGATAGATAAGGGAGTACCTGCCTCATGAGGACATACCCTTCGAGTTGAAAAGATTACAGACAAACCCGAACCGGATGACCAGATTTGGGAGGGCAGGTACGAACCACAAGACAGACAGAAAGAGTACTAAGACAGGAATGAAAGGAAGAGAGATATATAGGTTTGAAAACTCATAATGCAGACCTGGCGACATGCGCCCAATTCAGATTGTTTAGGCATCTATTATCGAGTCCCATGTACACGAGGGAGGAGCAGATGCGAGCAAACATGCTCCAATCTGCCATGCTCGCAATCGCGGTGCATACACACAAAAGGCAAAGTAGTCGGGGAAAGGAACACAGAGCTCACTGCAGAGCGAAGGGGGAATCATCCGTAAGAATAACGACTAAATGAACATGCCAGTAGTGGAGCTGACGCTGGAAACAACACCACCCTCCTCGGTGACACAAGGAAAACAACCAGACTTACGAACGCCCCTCTCCCAAACCGTGATTTGTTTGTTCACAACAGGATGCCGTCATCAGTGCCCGAGGATAGGTAGGAACAGAAAAACCACCCACCACCCAGTAACTACAATTTAAACGAAGAGATAGACGCATTAGGAAGAGCCCCGTTCTGTCATAAAATCATCAATACCAGCCCCAAGTCCCACACACCCGGCAGGGGGATAGAGAAAAGTACACAACCCAAGCCGTCCAAAACATCCGCGGAACGCGCCAGACGCAAGACGGGGGAAGGACCTAGCAAAGGACCACCGCATGGAAAGAGCGAGAGAAAGAACTGTGCTCCATAATAGACTGAATTGAGAGAAATAAAAGGCGAGGTGGAAACATGTTGTACAGGCCGCCCGGTCTAAGAAGCACGACGTAACATCCTCACAACGAAACAAGAATACGATTGGATTGCTTCATGAAAAAGGACTTCAGCAGAGGAACTTTTCGCAGAAAGCCTGCCCAGGGAATAAAGGGGGGGAACACCGCACGCGCATTCAACAATTCCGATTGTCGTCATACGCATAATAACATAGACCTAGGGCCCGAAGACGTGAGGAGAATGTAAAAAGCGGACATGGGATAAAGGGAAGAAACGGGGGAAACATATGAGAATTGGGGAGAGTGGCGAAGGAAAATTTGGGGGAGGTTTAAAAAGGGGGAATGGGAGAACAGAAGAATAGTAAAACGTGAAGATAGATAACGATGAAAATCAGAGCTCAAATCTGGCTAACAATGGAAGCGCTCGCATATGAAGTACGTAGCACAGGAGAAAATGCCCATCCAGAGCTATAGAGGGTAACTTTCGCAGAGATCATGGCAGACTTATAACACAAAAGACCCATCGTGAAATGACAAAACTCCTGCTGGTTCTTTCAAACTAAAATGGAAAGCTCTTTTACTAAGTCTGGGCGTTAGTGATGCTCTGAACCCCACCAGCCTCGGAGGGAGAGTTCAAGGGGAACCGACCTTCATAGGCGCGAAGCCGCCGTATCCGTGAGCGGGGGGCATGCCCATGGAGGGGTACATGGGAGGCGGAGGGGGAGCAGGACGGTAGGGGCTGCCGGCAGGGCCAGAGTTGTTCTGAGAGCGACCCCAGCTCAGACGCACGCGGGAGTTTCCAATGGGATATCCCTGCATCTGGTTGATGGCCATCTCAGCAGCATGGCGCTGGACGAACTGGACGAAACCGCAGCCCTTTCCAGGGGGGATCTTGACGTAGGTGATTTCACCGAAGCCCTGGAAGAAGGAGCGGAGCTCATCCTCAGTGACGTAGCCAGAGAGGCCGCCAACGAAAACGGTGGTGTTGTTGGGGTCGGTGAACTGGTTCATGGGCTGGGGAGCACCGTAGAAGCCCATGGGGGGAGCGCCCATGGGAGGGTACATGCCCGCGGGGCCGGGCATGCCCATAGCACCGGCAGCACCAAGGCTGGGGCCCTTGTTCTTGGGAGTAGCAGTAGAGATGCGCATGGGACGGTTGCCACAGTAGACACCCTGCATCTCGCTCAGAGCACGCTGCTGGTCGTTCTCATCGGAGAAGCGGACGAAGCCGTAGCCACGAGACATGCCGCTGATGGGGTCGGTCATGATCTTGGCGGACTTGCAAGACGGGAAGCGGCTCTGGAACAGAGAAACGAGGACGTACTCGTTGACCTCAGGGCCCAAGTCACCAACGAAGATCGAGTACTCAGGGCCACGGTCATCACGGCTATTTGACATGTTAGCTTGTGACCTCAGATACTATATGTGACATCTTCTCCTTACCTGCGGTCGGCAAGACCACCACCGGTAGCCCAGTTGAGCTTGAACAGACGGTTGGTGTTGGGCATGGGGGTGCCGTTCAGGGACAGAGCCTTGGCGGCGGCGGCAGGGGACGCGAAGTCGACGAAGCAGTAACCGGCGTTGCTCCTACTACCAACATTAGGATCGCCTTCATATTGAATCCAGTGTGATTATGTACTCACCCAGAAAACTTATCGCGGATCATTTTAACGTTGACCTGCTCACCCATCTGGAACCAGAGGTTGCGAACGAAGTTCTCATCGATCCAGGGCTCAAGCTCACCCATCCTAAACGGCACCAGTCAGAGACAGCACGGACAAGAGATACTGCACTGGGAAAACTTACCAGAGGGTAGTCTTTCCCTCGTTGGCCTGCTGGGGAACAGGGGCAGCAGAGGGCTCCCCGGGAGCAGGACCCTGGAAGGGGGCGGTAGTAGGGTCAGCCTGGCCGGTCATGGCGGTGTCCGCGGTAGCAGGAGCGCCAGGAGCGGCAGCGGCGGCGTCAGCAGCAGGGTGCTGGTTTTGGAAAGAATCAAAGTTCTGGAAAGACATGTTTGACATAAAAATTCGACTTTCGTAAGAATAACTGCGAGATAGGTATCTGGAAGTCCAGCATGAATATTAGTAACACTTTCAACGAGTGAAAAGGATCGAGTGCTGGCCAGTCGCAGTTGCGCGTACCTTAGTGCAGGTAAAAGAGCAGAAACCCAAGCAAACAAACTTTTCTATACCGAAATTGGCCCGTGCGAATGGGGTTTCGTAGGATTCGTCAAGGAAAGAACTGCGTGCGATCGTTCAGACTTGAAATGACTATTAGTACCAGAGAATTGACTTCAGGAACGAAGGTCCTTGGGTAGCAACAAGAAAGAATTCAAAATTGGCGAGGCAGAAAAGCACGAGTAAATCAGAAATAAAGGGAAAAAAATGGGAAAGATGCCCGATCCACAAGTTCGCGGTAGCTCAGATGGAAAGCATTGACAGAGCGGAAGATAGTTGAATAGAACGTGAAGAATTCCCCAGGATGGCGGCCGGCAAAAAAATTGATTGAACGAGCGACTCGGTGAAAGTTGGGACAAGTCGAGAAGTTGGGTTCAGCCTTGACTTGCAGGCCAGCTCCGTCAGGTGCCAAGACTCAGGTTCCTCGGGTGGTTGCAATGGAATAGCCGGAAAGGTACAAGATCCATGGAGTGAATCGAACAAAACCGGAAGAGGTGTGGTAGATCTGAGGTGACAATGCGTGAATAGCCAGAAATAGGCGTTGTCACCATAGCATGACCGCGTTCGTCGAGGATACACCCAGAGAAGGCCACATCCGCTCCGGTTGCGACCGACCCGATCGATCCACCCAGTCTTCAGCGGAGCTGCAACACACAAGCCATGCAACAGCCGAGACGTATTTCCAACCATTCAGAAAGCGAGGCGCAGAAAGGGCCATGGACGAGTTGATGGTTGAGCGACCGTCCGAAACTCATCGTGAAATAGATCAGGGCGAGATAATCGTAAGGCGCAAAATGGTCGCTGACAGACCGTGCCGGACGGAAGTGGAAAGTCATTTTCGACGACCCGGATGCAGAGCAATCGGTGGACATGTTCACCCACAGCCGACTAATTCAACCAACGTCGCCTCCAGCGAATCGGTAATTCCATGCTTCTGAATGCATGAGAAGCGATGATGGACCCGAGACAGTGGTAGTCGATTTTTCCGTCGCAACCACACACAGCCAGGCACCGGAACAGGGAGGGAAGGGGAGAAAGGTGAAAAGAAACTGGGGAAAGGAAAAGAAAAAAAACAAATATGGCATACGAGTCGATGCGAAACTCAAAATAATAAGAGAACAGTGACAACTTACCAGGTAATGAAAAGCGAAGCGTTGAGTTGCGTTGCTTTGTGGATGGCGCAAATAGCAAGGATGCGTGGAAGACTCGGGCGTCAGAGAAATCAGGAACTGTAGAGAACTCAAGATAACTCCGGCGAGGTGGAGAAAAGATAATAAGAAATTCAAGAAAGAGAGAGGAAAAGGCACAAAGAAGAGTTACAGAAGAACTATCCGCAAACCAACTCCGTCTTTTCCGATAAGAACAAGGGAACGGTAGAAGGACTGGAAGGAGGGAGAGATATTATGGGGGGAGGGGAGGGAAGAGAGAAAGAGAAGAGAGAAGGAAGAAGAGAGGAAGAGCCGAGGAGGGGTAGAAGAAAGATTATTCTTCAGGATGGAGGGGAGGGAAAGGGAAGGGAAGGGAAGGAAAACGAGGGAAAGAATGGCTACTACTACGTACTACTGCTAGGGCAGACCAGGGACGGGAGAAAGCAGAAAATCGTTTAGACGAACAAACCAAAACCCAATAAGAAAAATGAATAATCAAGCACACAAGCACCCAAAGCACGCAGGAGCCAAAGCAGGTCTTGGGTTTGGTTTACTGGGGCCTACTTTTCTTGCTGCTTCCAGCTACTGCTTGCTTGGTGCTGCTGCTGCTGCTTAGTGCTGCTTCTGCTTGCTGCTTGGTGCTGCTACTACTACTGCTGCTGCTAAACTACTTACTGGGACTGTGAGGAGATGAGGGGCGGGCGCAGCAGCAAGAAGCGCTGCCAGCTGGGTGGGACGAAAGTTTGCCGACTCAGGAAAGGCTCTGACGGGGTTTTTCTTTTGGGTCGATTTTTCTTCCTTATTTTCTTTTTTTCCTTTTTCCTTTTTTCTTTTTGGTATTTTATTTAATTCTTTTTTATTCAAGTGAATTTTAATTTTATCACTACTTTTATTTCCACTTTTGTTTCCCCTCTGTTCCTTGATAACATTTTTCTTTACTTTCCTTTTCTTTCCTCTGAGTTAGTCAGTAACTAGCCAGCAGCAAGAAAACATGAATAAAAAAAAAAATAGAATAACATAGAAACAGATAAATAGAAAAATAGAAAAATAGAAAAAAACAATAGAGGACCGGGCCTTGTCGATCTGGATTTCATCCTGGTGGGAATCGTGTGGCCGTGGCGGGAAATAATGATGATACATACACAGATACATACATACATACACCCGCACCCACACCCACAGTCTGGAAAGTAAGTATCTATCTAGTATTGGTATTGTCTTGGTATCCAGCATTCAGGTTGGAATTGGATTGTTCTATCGGGTGTACGACCTTGCTGGATGTATGTTTTAGATCATGATCCAGATATCGACTGCAGAGTTCAACAAACGAATATTGCTAGAGTCTTATCTTGACTCTTTGTTTCTTTAGATGATCTCACCCATACAGTAGTTTTCTCACAGCCATACATAGCCATGTTTAATTATCCCTTCCCATTGAATCATTCATGATGAACCAAGTGACTGCTGTATATTAATGGATCTTGGTGGTAAGTTAGAAGCTACTTAAAAGTAGTACTTTACCTATAAAAGGTACGTACCTTCACCACCTACGGATACCTGCCTACCGTGCTTGCTGCGACAGACCCAATACAGAGAAGGTGTTAATCCCAGGGCCATGCAGTGGATACATCCACCGTCGACGGACCCAACCCAACCAAACAACCCTGCGACCAGATGACTGCTGCAGCCTGCGGGTTTGCAACCTGACATGGTCCTTATTTCCATCGCATGCAATAATTTTTGTACTATCCTCGAGTAGTTGAACAACCCTAGGCAATAATGTCTGCATTCTTTTCTTTTTTCTTCTTTCCTTTTGTTCTAATGTTTCTTTTTTATTTAGGTCATAGTTTCGCTCTTTCTCTTTATCAACTTGCTTTGCTTGATATTGCTGGTGAATGGAAGATGCCGATAACTTGGAAATCAGTGAAGCTTGAAAACCGCCGGGCTTTCTGTAAATGTACCCATGGCTTGGGGTTCTGTCTAAACCAGTGTATACATACCACAACTTGATCTATCTGCCCATAGTCTCGTTCCGATACGTCAACGAGGAACACGAGATTTGATAACGATCTCTCAAGAATCATGTAGGGAGGGCAGCATGTTGCTCATTATATTGACATTCTGAAAAGAAAACACCAACTCCCCGACATGGAGGGAAATTGAAGGGTCTTTATCCGCAAGCACACCATCTTAAGGTAAGGGGAGGGATCAAGTACACACAAAGTATGGAGTACAATAGTCCCCCCTTGAAAGGGTTGTACATATACTTAGTAATGATGGTGGGAATAAGTAACTAACTAATCAATTGATACATAGCAACCAGGAAACAAACTAACAAAGGGCGGGAAAAAAAAGAGAAGAGGCAAAAAAGTAGACGAAGGATCGTGATCGACGTGTACCTACCTTGAGGATTCATAAATATGGCCGAATGGCTGCACGAAATCTGCAAGGACCTGAGCGAATGCACATGCAGAGAGAGAGACCAGAAAGGTCGTGAGGCCTTTTCCCTGCGTGGTGTCGCGTTGTGACTCGTCGGGTTCCATTCGCGTCCCATGGGCCCTTATCGTCATAGGTCCTGTCCCGTTCTCCGCCCTGGCCCTGGTCGGGAGATGGGATGAGCCGAAACTCGACGGTCATTCATTCATTCATTCATTCATTCATTTACTTCGTAGATCGGTTGCCGTTTGCAGCCACACTCTCAGCCCTTTTTTCATTGTTCAGTCACCTTTTGGATCGACCATCTTTTTTTGCCCTACAGTACAGTACAGTTGAGCTGGGCGGCTGAATGGCAAGTAGATAGATGTTAGCTGAACTTTATGGATGAATGGGGAGAGGCGGGAGGGAGGATGGGGGCGCTGAAATGGCGGTCTTAATGGGATTACTTATTTTTTTTTTTTTTCTCTTCTCTTTTTTTCTAACAGGGGATTAAATTGGCCCGAAGAAACTCTCAACCACAATCAAGAACCAACCAGACCGACGACCCGGGTAAAACTGGCAGCGCCTGGACTTGTGGGAAAAGTTCAATGAAAGGAAAAATGGCCCCCACCCAATGCGCCCCAGACCCATGGATCGTGGAGCAAGCTAGCCTGCTACTTGTCTATGACGGAGGACTAATCGGGTACCCAGGAGACATTCGAGAAGCAAGAACGGTCCATGTGGAAAGTGGATGGTGCTATACTCTGAATAAGTTAAATTGTTGATTTTTTTCTTTTCTTTTACTCACTAGCACACTTGGAGAATTAATTGATCAAATTGCTGGGAGGTATATTACCTATTTACACACGTAGTCTGTGGTTCACGTTAATAATAGATAGATAGTGGCCGACGGGGAGAAGATGGTCAAAGCGAGCAAGACTAAAAGAAAATAAACGGAAATCGATCAACTGATTGACTTCCAAACTAACTAAATACAATATGTAACTAAATAGATACTAGAGACAAGTATGCTTGCTGCCAGATTGACTTCTAGTGAGAGAAAGTGAAAAAGGCAATCAACAACATTTCATTCCAATTGAGGTCATAGCCCAGGAAATTCCGCACGCACACACACACATACACAAGGTTTGTTGTGGGTGTGGATTAGCTGCGATTATATAAAAAGAAAAATGGATGAGCCCAGCAGTAAGTAGTAAAAAAGGGCGACCATTCATTCCATGTGAGGGCGACTCCACTGGGGGCAGCTCGAACCATGGAAATGAGGTCCATGTGGTGCCCATTGGTCAGGATCCGGGCACCGGCGGCTCGTATGGTAATTTTGGGCCACCGCAGCCTGTCATTGACATTACAGGTTTACAACCAGTACCGTCTGCGCCTAATCGGGCAAGTCAGATTGCGGGTTCTGGAATCCCACGAGTTGATTTTATTTTTTTTTCGTTTGGTTTTTCTGAGACAGAATTCCTTCAGCCTCGTGAAGGGCCAAGGGGGGCGCTGGCTGGCTGATTCATGGTTTTTTCCCATCGTTCCAGATTTTAGCTAGTTTGTTTCAATTCACAATGGGGACATGTGGTGGTATTATTCTCATGTCTATGATCTAAACTCTAGTGCTTGTCTGTATTGATTTAGTATTTACATTAGCACTTACTTAGTATAAGTTCTAACTCTCAGCTTTGCCTCGACGCGCACGCGACGCGACCGACCGACCGACTGACTTGACTGCACTGCAGGATCCCGTGTGGGAATCAATAACTTTACCTACTTGGGTGTTGGGAAGAACCAGTCAACGCAACTTCAAGTGGCAAGAAATACGAGCGTCATCAATTTTGGGAAAAGGAAGGGAATTGAATTAATTAGCTCCAATAAGTCTTGGGAACGATCATCATCATCAACATCATCATCATCATCATGATTATCCCATGGAAAAGGTCATTGGCATGAGCAAGGGAGCTGAGCTCTCTATCTATGGATTTTCATTCCCTTGATTCCATGTGTATCGTGAGCAATTTCCGAAAGATGGGGAAGGGAGGGAGGGAGGGAGGGAGGGAGATAAAGAGATCGATCTACTATTGATGAAAAGTCATAATAACTACGGATTATTCTACCAGGAATAAGGCTGCCTAGTGTTACCCTTTCCTAGCTTGGGCCACCCTTACTTCCAACTACACGGAAAAGAAAAGTCGATGATGATTATATCAATACGTATACACCACCAGAATCAACACTTTCATTATCAGTAACATATTTGCCCATGCAGGTATATCATTTTAAGATACCACATATGCACATACATGAGAAAGCAAGTAGTAGGGTCGGGGTTGGGGTTGGTTACACTATCATGCCGCTTGCTTGTTAAGCAGCCCCGTCCGTCCCTTGCAGATTTCCGCCCTCCTTCTCTCCTTGCCTTTGCACCTGGCCGTTATCGATGCAAACATCCCACCCACCACCAACCTAACCCTTTCTTTGCTTCTCGGCTGGAGAAACCCTCAACCAGGGATTCCTCCTATAAGTACCTTGGGCTGGAAATCTGATACAAGACAGGGCCTTTGTTGTATTCTTTTGTCACTGAAATGGAGTGATCCATATATTGAACCATGGATGTCCCATATCCCCGATACCAGACATGTCCCAGGGAAGGGGAAGTTTCTAGCTGTGTTTCATATAGGGTGAAACCGGGCTGAAGCTGAATATTCTCATAGGGTAATGTATATCAGTTTTTCCAACGCTCTACTAACAAACTAAGAATCTCTTCTACTGTGTTGTGCAGTGTACAAGTACAAGTTCGTACGAACCGTTCAACGATCACCTCTCAACGACCCACTCATTTCCACTCCTACAGCTGAGGTAGGGTGGGTGATTGTCTGGATCTCTCACCTGTTCAGCAAGCAATATCCCCACTCACTCACTCACAGCGATCCGGTCCCTCCGAACAGCTACGCGGTCAAAGCCTCTTTCTTGGTTCGTGTTAGCTTCTGTTGTTAGGGACGCGGATGCGGCACATTTGCTCTGCTGGAGCAGGGCTTATTATTATTAATATGGCCTTTTGTCGGGCCGGAAATCGGGACAAAGTCACTGAAGTCTAGACTATTACTGTTGCCTCTGGCATGGTGTAGTATATTGTGGTAGTTAGAGAGGAGTGTTGAACCAGGTGATAGCGACTGTAGCGAATGATAGAACCAAACAAAGTATGACTCCAACCACTTGTCATGCACCCTTAATATCAGATATAAAATCAACAACCCAAGTGTCCTCATTGTCCTCAACGCCATATCCACCCGATACACATAACACCACATCCCATCAAACCAACCAAAAGTACTCCGTACAGAAGCTAGATATCAATCATCATCATCCTCCTCCTCCAACTCCACCACAAAATCCCCCGTATCACAAACCGCTCCATCCCCAGCGGCCAAATCCTCATCACAAAACTCACCCACATTCCCCAACTCATCGCCCAACAATTGAATCGTCCTCTCATAAACCTTCGCCGTCTCCATCTCCCACTTCCCAGGAACAGGCATATAATCCTCCAATTTATTCGCATCCCCATAGACATCCTCGAACTCTTCATCCTCATCCTCATCATAATCATCCTCCTCTGCCCCATTAGCATCCTCAATCTCCTTCTCTCTCTTCTCAACAACCAACACCCGACACGACTCCGCAATACTCTTAATCCGCACCTTCTCCGTCATAGACACCACACTCTTTTTCTCCCCGTTACCACTACTACCACCACCTAAAAGCTCCGCAAACACCTCATCCAACTTCCGCAGTAAGCGAAACGTAGGCGCCGCTGAGAAGGGATACTCGGGCAGGTAAGAGTTGACTTGAATGGCTAGGGAGATGAGGTAGGGGATTTGGAGGGATGCTATTGTTCCATATTTCATATTAGCATTCGCACATTCTCTCGAACAACCACACCAATCCCCTCCGGGAATCTAAAGTAAAAGAATGGGGAATACTCACGCGTCCCACTAACCCAAAGCACATCCACCAAACCCTCCAAATCCCTTGCTACTTCCTTGAAGCTTTCGTAGCCCTGCACCTCTCCTTCTCCCCCATCATTCCCTTCCCTGCCCTCCCCGCGAGCTGAGAACGACTCCGGGGAATAACCCGTCGCATTAGAGTTGAATCCATCATCATCATCATTAGGCTTATAATAAGCACTACTGAATTTCTTTGCGTGCCGGCGCGAAATCCTCAGTAACGTCGTATCAATGTGGTTAATCACCGTTGCTTCTTTGGCGGACCCTGCGCGCAGAGGATGCGTTCGCGGTTTGGGGAGGAGGGAGGGCGTGCTTGGTCGTGGGGTGGAGGGGGCGGGGGAGGGCAGGGTTGGGGGGAGGAAACCTCCTGAGGTTTCTCCTGTGATTCCTCCGGTGGAGGTCATTGCTTTTGTTTGTGTGGTGAGGGGTGAGGGGTGAGGTTGAGGTTGAGGTTTTTTGGAGTTGCGATGGTTAAGAATGGTGGGGTGATGGTGGTGGTGTGGGGTAGGAGATTGCGTGCAGGTACGAGATAGATAGTCTTCTGAGTTCGATATGCTGCTGCTGATGCTAGAGGTTATGGGTATGCATGTTGTTGGTTTTCTGGGTGGGCTGATCTGATCTGATGCTCTTTGGTTGCTTCTGGATTGTTCGTCCGATGCGATGCGATGCGATGCGATGCGCCGACGATGTCATCGCCAAGCCGGGTTGGTCTGTGCGTTGCTATATTGAATTGTCGACGACTGATACAGTAGAGAATCTACAGATTACAACTATATGTGTAGAATAGGTTATGGACATCAAATAATCATGTTATATATTTAGTCTACAAGAAGCGAACATATGCCTAAACCAGAAGCAAGTCAGCAATGCATCCAGAACTCATCTAGATAAGCAAAATGACGAAGAAAGAATTGCTTCAGTAGGTGAGAAGATTGGATTATGCTGGTTTTTGTAGACATAGCATGACATCAAGCAACAGCTGAGTCTTTCTACTCTGGCCCCAGCGGATTCATCATATGCAGTGTAAACCATATAAAATTAGAAAAATGTCAAACTCACATCATCCGGCATCCCTCCAAGCCAATTCTCTATCGAATAAAGCACTTTTGGACGAACCCCCCAAACGCCATGCTAAACCGACCCAACAATGCCAAACAGGACGAAAGAACAAGATCACTCAGGCTGAGACACCGTTAGCACCTACACATACCATATCCAAAGAGGGAGTAAACTTACTGCAATCTTCCCCTTCCGCTTCTTCATATCCGCCAACTTCCTCCTATCATCATCAAACTTCTTAAGCAGCTGGTTCTGCTTCTCCTTTCTCTTCTCACGCGACTGGAACCGATAGAAGTCCTCCAATCCCTTAGACTTCTCCTTCTGCTTCTCAACCAACTGCCTAGCCTCATCCTCATGAGCCGCCTCCGCCAACTTCGGCCCAGACGTGACAGTAATAAATCCATCCTCGTCGGGTTCCTGCGCCCTGCGCGCCTCCTCCCTCTTTCTGACCTCCGCGACCTGCGTAAACACCGTCATGTAATCATTGACGGTGCGCAACAACTCCGCCCGATCCGGATACCTCAACTGCTCGTGGGTCATGTACCTCTGCAATCCCAGGGCAGGTACCCGATCACCCTCAACACCCTCGCCCCAGACAATATCCGTACCCTTCTTCGCGGCCTTGCGCGCCGCTTTCAGACTCGCCTCCATGCTGGGCTTGTCGGCGAAGACGACGATCGCGTGCGACCCGCTCTTCTGGAGCTGGCGGTCCCAGGTAGCGGGGAGGTCGACATCGTCCAGCTGTGCTTGGAGCTCGTCGGCGGTGACGCGCTTGCGTTTCTTGCTGCTGGCGATGTTGCCTTGCGGGGTGGCTTGCATGCCCTTCTTCTTGGTCGGGACGGCTTCAAATTCCACGCGCTCTATGCGGCCGGCGGAGAGCTGGGTGCCGAAGAGATGGCGCAGGTGAGTTTCGGTCGTGTCGACGGGGATATTCACGATGAACATGGAGCGCGGGGTGTCGGCATCTGGGATGCGAGGCTCGTGGGCGCGGAGGTAGAGGTAGTGTGTTGCTGGTTTGGGATATGCTGGGGTTGCGGGGAAGTGTAGGGGCAGGATTGAAAATCCTGCGATCTCGAGATCTGCCTTCATTTTGTCTGGTACCCTCGGAGGTATTTGGTTTTAGGTGAGGAGAGAAGGTGAACAAGTGATCAGACTGGTAGGGGTTGCGGAAATTGTAGCGCCGCAAATTAGTTGGCGGAGAGACTTTTTTTACTTTAGCGGGAAATTTTGCAACGGCAGTTTGGAAGGCGGAGAGAGCTGCTTGCGTTACCCGATGTATAATTTGGACAGTACTTAGCCTCAAATACACAATCAAATTGTTGCTGGCATTGTACTACATTGATGTTGCAGATAGATCGATTCAGCAGAAATAAGGATAATGTTCATTTCTAGCAATGCGCCACATGGCCGTTGCCCAGTTCTTTCCATGCTCCGTCTCGAACCATATGTTTATCGGAACTACACCTTATCAGGATCGTTGATCCCACCATTAGTGATGACATACGTCGCCTCTCTTTCAGGGCAGTCTGATGACAGTTAGAGCATTAACATGAGATGTGTACACTTGACAAACCTGGCGAGTCCTGGATCTTAGCCACTCGCTCCTCACCACGGCCCTTGCGGAGGAGCACTCGAGTCGCCGATGCATGTGCCAGGACATGACCTCCAACGGGCTTGCGACCATCGGCTCCAGCGAAGAGTGCACTAGCGCCAGGGTCACTCTGGACCTGGTTGGTCTGCATTGCATTAGAGTATATCTGTCTGCATATCAATGGGGAACGTACCATCAGAACACAGATGTTGAATTCTGCGAGCGGCAACGTCAGCCCTCTACTAGTAGCACTATATATATACCACGAGTCAAAAACATACCTTCAGCCATATGAGCCAGCTTCATCAAAAACTGATTCAACTTCTGCTGACGATCAGCAAGCTCTCCGCGTCCACAATAATCGACCCTGAAGCAATTCATGATGCTATCGATAATCAACAGCCTGTACTCCCCACCAGCGAACTCTTTACTGAGAGTATTCAACAACTCCAGCTGGTGCTCGCTGTTCAATGCTCGCGCATAAGCAATATTCTCCTGAGCAGCATCAGCATCAACACCAAACCGCTCCGCAATCTGAGCGATGCGCTCAGGTCTGAAAGTTCCCTCGGTATCAATATATGCCACCTTGCCGTCTGCGCCACCCAGTTCCTTGGGAAGCTGGGCTACGACGGACATGGTGTGGGATAACTGAGTCTTGCCGCATCGAAACTCGCCGAAGACCTCGCTGATGCTCATGCTTTGGAAGCCTCTAAGCAATTCCAACTTAGCCTCCCATCGTTACAGTAGTATATGGGTAAAAGGGGAGAACTTACCCTCCCAAGATCGAATCAAACTGTTTACTCCCAGTAGAAATCCGAACAATCCTCTTCCGCTGATGGCATAGTTCCATTGCCGTGATGAACCCCGAAGCCGAGGGCTGTATATATCGACAGTTCGTTAGCACCTCACCCTGGCACGAACAATAACCCCAGACAAGACCATCATCTGGGTGTATGTATACATACCAAGCTCTTCTGAATAGCATCCTTAATCTTCTCGACCTTGACCTCACTGAATCCCTTTATCTTCAATAGGTTCTTGCGGGTAGCACCGTGAACAGACTGAGCAGGTTAACAGCGAGGCTCTCTCCAAACTTCCAATAATAGACCGGTCAATCCATACAGCAACGGTGTAGTATCCATTCGTCTTCAGCTTCGTAATATCCGCTACTCCGATGCCTAGAACATACTATCAGTATACTGATGTGAAAGGAAGCGGATAGTGACAAGTATATATACCATGAGCTTGGATAGTATCGATATCAACGATGAAGACCTATCAATGACAGACACAATGTTAGTTCGATGTTGAGAGATAGATAGACCATGCCGCCAAAGTCATTGCTCATAGGGAATAAGAAGAATGGGGGTAAGAGGGGTGGCTACATCATCGTTGAACTCGTCGCTTGTGTCTGAGCCGGGCATGATTGTCTCTTAGTTGTAGTTGCAATTGAAATTGAGATTGGGAGACGTGGGGATTGGACAGATGATAGATAGATACAGAGATGATTGATTGTTAATTGCAGCTGCGAGCATGCAGTTGAGTATGGAGGCAGCTGATATGAGGAATAGACTAGCCCAGCGTCACGGGGTCTGCTCGTGGCAGAAGAGCAATGCTAAGCCCACCATACAATTGAGTGATGGCTATATTTCAATTCCCTACGACCAGATGCTGAACAGCATGGAAAGGCTACGTTTTCCACATCCAATCAATCTGTTGGCTGTACCCTGTAAGCTACTGATACGACAACATGAAGGCTTAATCCCACCCAGCTCTTAATACACTGCAATGGACCACTTTTGAATCTGAGATAATGCTTCTTTTTGCTTTTGTCTTTGTTTGTTTTGCTTCCCATTTGACGAATATCTGGAGGATATAGTACGAAAAGATGAGGAGGTAACCACCGCGCCAGGTACCTGTAGACCATTCACTATCTTCATCACACACAATCCCATCCGTATCAACTTGAAGCCTCTTCCCATGCATATCAACGCGCTTGCTTCGGTCCACCAATGTCTCTGCTGCGCTCACTTCACCTTTCACCTCGCCTGGCCTCGTCTCCCTCTTTTCTTTGCCGCACCTAAATTTTGGAAATGAGAAAGATACCCGAGGAGATCAATAGACGCCAACCATAAGACCCTGAGCCGTGTATAGGATCCAAGCAATAAAGGAACCTAAGACTTCGTGAAACTTTTGTTCGTCGTATACATAATAGGAATAGAAACCGGTCGGTGCCGAGAAGTGGAACAGGAGGGGCGCAATATATGCAAAGGAAGAAACCATGGGAATAATGAAAAAATGAGACCGATATCGGCAAACCCTATTACAAAAAAGAAAGAATGGAAAACAGACTCCCAGAAACTGGGATCAATCAGTCATTAAATTCGTCCTCTATGCGACAGCGGTAGTAGGAGCCGCAGCAGCAACGGGAGCAGCCTCCGCGCTGACCTCGGCAGCTGCGGCGGCAGGGGCAGCAGGAGCAGCAGCGGCGTCAACGGGCTGCTGAGCGACGGCCTCGTTGTTGGGGCAGTCGCGGGAGATGTGTCCAGCCTGGGAGCACTTGTAGCAGACCTTGCCGGCGGAGCTCAGGGGACCGCCGTTGGGGGCAGTGCAGTCGCGGGAGATGTGACCCTATAGATTCCGGTTAGCCTCCATGTCCGTATCGTATCAGGTATAACAGGAACACCTACCAGCTTGCCGCAGGCGTAGCACTTCATAGCCTGAGCCTGGCAATCACGGGCGAAGTGGTTGGGGCCACCGCACTTGTAGCAAGTAGCAGCACGGGGGTATCCGTATCCACCACGGAAACCGCTGTTGAATCCGCCGCGGGGAGCAGGGGCCCGGGGAGCACCGGAAGCAGGAGCGGGGCAGTTGCGCTAGGAGAAGGTCAACGATTTTGCCCGGCGAACAAGAAGTTAGGAGCGACGAAAAGACGTACGGCAAGGTGGCCGGGCTGGCTGCAGTTGTAGCAGCGGCCGTTGGCACCGTTAAGGCGCAACGTAGGACAATCGGCCTGAACGTGGCCTAGTCCCTGGCAGTTGTAGCATTGCTTGGCTGGATCGGAGATATATCAGCATTCCGGTGCGTTCCAACCACGAGGGCCGAAAACCTTACTCTCAGTCGTACGAGGACGCGGGCAGCTGCTGGACTCATGGCCTGTCGATTGATTGATCAGAGATCTCGTTCGAGCGACGTGACACACAGAAGGAACCTACCAGGCTGCTTGCCTGTTGAACAACGTAATTGAATCAGCAAATGATGCGCAATGAATAAGCTGCCAATGAACAGGGTCTACTCACAGTTGTAGCAGAGACGCTCAGAGGAGGAGCAGACCTCTACGTCAGCCCGTTAGCAAATTCCAGCATGGGCCATGGCGTTTCCTTCCCAAAGCAACTACTAACCAGCGTAGTGGCCAATGTTGCCACACTTGTAGCAGGCACGACGAGACAACAACATTTTGTCGGTAATGATTGAGCTATAGAAGAGGAAGTCACTCGGTCAGCGCTTCTGGTCCATGCTTGTTAAGAACCCGCGGCTGGAAGAGCCATTCGCATCAGCATAGCAAGTGGGCGTCATAGAACACAATTCGTCGGCGGCGCAACTAAACGGAAATCATATATTCCATGCGCTCAGCTGCCGCGGACGAAGTGTAAGCGACTGGTTCCTCCACTGCCGAGTTCATAATGGAGGGTTGTCTTCCATGGAAGTAGGATGCGGACAAAAATCGGCCGAAGAATGGGTGGAAGGAACTGAAGTCGCGAAACGGCCACGGGAACGTATGGAAGTCACGAGGAACATCTGACAGCACTCACTCTTCCTAAAACCAACAACAGATCTTCTAATCTCCTTGTCAATAGGACTGTCCGGATTGTCAGCTTGAGAACCTTGGAGGAGGAATAGCAGCACTTCCGACAGCCCACTCTTGAGACTCGAAAAAGTGGGCTGACAAAGCCAAAAGCGACACCGAATGGGGAATAACGATAGGGAAAAAAAGACAGAAAAAAAAAAGGAAAAAGAAAAAGGCACACAAACCCAGCACTGAACACACTCCAAACTAGACCTCACAGCAACACCAATCCCTCCGAACCACGAGAGACGAATAAGCAAAAAATAGATAGCTCTTGAACAAGATTTCTCCTGACACACAAAGACGGATGAGTAGAAAAGGATTTCGAATGCAACAACTTAAGCGATGAAGCTAAGCAAGGAAACGGAAAGAAACCAGTGTCGCAGGTTTCTTTTTCCGTACGGTAACGAGAAAGATACCGGTTCGAATCGAAATTTACCATGGTCCCGGTTGTTCCTGTATCGCGTAAGGTAGTTGATTCAGTATCTGATTGGTTGTGAGCTCTCGCGTGCGCACGGCCTGAGGCACACGTTCCGGTCATGACTTGTATTGTTTCGATTACTGGGGACTGGCGGTACATGTTCGAAACCGTCCGTCTGGCAGTTGTCATTCTCGATGACATGCAGCTCTGTGGCGCGGCCTCTCGAGTCTGGTGCACTTTTCTTTTTTCCTCCTGGAGCAGACACGTCCGAAGTTGGGGTTGGACTATTGCGAGAAGGCCCAGTCTAGACCTGGCCCTGCGAAGACCGAGCTAGAATTATGTAGATATAATCGGTCTGTTGGAAGTATACGAGGAAGCCAGATCGGCGAGCTGTATGGCCAGTGTAAAGTCCAGCGGTAGTGAAATCTATGACCGCATCTAAGCTGGCTGGTACTACTAATCAAGGTCCCCGGCGTGCAAATCATGGATGCTCTCTAAGCTTTCCTTGTCCCCCTCCCAAGGTTCGCCCACGGGCTTTCCTACGGTACGCCTCGATCGCGTCGTACAGAAGAGTATCTGGGACGTGAGCTATCAACATATTTGGCTTCAAAAATGTAACCCTGCCTATACACAGCGGGCGGTTGATTTATGCATTATTAATAGTTCCATACAAGCTGTCCTAACTCCCGCAATATGATGATTCCATTTACTCTTCCTTCTCAACCACAGCCGGAGCCTTGAGCTCACGGCCCTTGAGGAATTCCAGCCCTTCTCCACCCTGTAACTCAAATGTCAGTCTGGTTTCAAGCACGCATGTGATAAAGCAATCGATTTCATTGACGCAAATACGGAAATACTTACGTAGCTGATCAGAGGTGAGACTTCCACGCCAACAGCCTCGCCTTCAGTGACAACGACACCACCGGCCTTCTCGATCCAGCGCTGGCCCTGCTTCATGATGTCGGCCTTGCTGGTGTCGGGGTCGTCCTCACCAGTGCCGCGGGCGTTCTTGAGGGGCGAGAATTCGTCCTCACGACGCACCTCAATGCTGGCGAACTTCTCCAGAGGGGTCATCGGGAAAACGTCAAACACGAACTGCTCGAGCTTGATGCCGTTGGGCTTCTCGGGCTTGAAGGCCTCGCCGGTCTCGGGCTTGATGCAAGGGATCTTCTTGCGGGCAACGTGGTGGGGCAGCTTGTGAGACCAGCTCTCGATGGATTCGAAGAAACGGAAGGAGTAGTAGTGGTTGACAATGTTGGCGGCACGGAACTTCAGGACATCGGGCTGCTTGGGGTCCTTGGCCTCAGCCGTCTCCTGGTCGATCTCAGAGTATTCAACGACGTCGGGCTTGCCGTTTCTCTGGAGGATCAGACCGACCGACTCGGTGGCGTTGCGCTTACGGACAACCTTCGTAGCGATGTCGACGTCCTTGGAGGCAGCAAAGCCGATGAAGACAGGGTCGGCAACCTTGACCAGGCAGTTGTCGACGCAGTAGGTGTGAATGTGCTGGATTCCACGCTTGCGCATGTCCTCCCTGACTCCGGAAGTCAAGAGAGCAAGGTAGATACCACCGTTGCCATCAGGAGCAACAGCCGCCTAAAACACAGGGTCAGAGTGGGGTTGGGGGAGGAATGTGAATGCTTGAAACGCACCTTAGACTTGCTCTCCATCAGGATCTTGCCCTCGTTAGAGATGCAAGGCAAGACGCCCTGCTCAAAGATAATCACATTGCTCTTGTCGAGGCCGAAGTAGTTGTGCTGCTGGAAAAACTCCTCCGTGGGTTTACGAGTAGGTCCGCTGGTCATGACATACCAAGGGATGACGGCATCCTTGCCGGAAGACTTCTTCGCCAGGAGCTGGAGCTTAGCAATACGCTCGGCCTGGATCTGGAAGAGAGACTTGTGGCTGGGGAGACCGATGTCAAAGCAACCCTTGGGGGCGGAGCTACCCAGACGAGTGCCCTGTCCACCAGCCATCAACACCACAGCGACCTTGTTGCCAGCGACCAACTGCAGACCCTCATCGTACCACTTCTGAATATCCTTGGGGTCCGAATCCAGGATCGATGCGGTAGCCACTTCGGGGAGGGGTTCGAGGGAGACGGGGCCTTGCTCGGCCTTGGGAGGGTTCAGAGCCTTCTCGGCCAACTCGTTGATGCGGATGGGGTCGAAGTTGTTCAACTGGTGGAAAAGCTGGGTCTTCTCGGCGGGCTTCAGCTCGTCAACGAAGGCAAAGACCTGTCCTTGCCCGGCATCGGTGTACTTCTTCTTCAGCTGCTCGAATTCCTCGGGGGAGGGCTCACGGAGAGCGGGCTCGGACTGGCCATGAATAAGGTTGGAAACGGTTTCTTTGATTGCAGCAGCGGCCATGATTGCAGATGATGGATTAATAGATAGGATAGGTTATATGATGAAGACGATGGAGAATAGGATGGGGATGGAGTCTGAAGGAAAAGGGAGAATAGTAGAGGGGTATAGAGGGGGAAAAGAGGATGGGAAGAGAGCAAGGGAGGAGGGGTGTACAGGGTGTGAAAGCGCGGGGGATCTGTCCGTCAAGAATAAATATAACTAGTTAACTCAACATGCTACGTAGTCCTACTGCAGCGCAATATTATTGACCGCCTGGATCCCTGAGAGTTTCAATTGATTATTTTTAGACGGACTAGCGACTGCCGCAGATACATTATTATGACTTATGAGGGGCCACTATTCCCTCACGCCCATGAATTGCTCGATCGCAGCCCTCCATCCAGCTTGTTGCAGCCAATCGTGTCTTCCGCTGTTGGAGGGGCCGGCGGGGCTCGCCGTGGACCCGGTTTCAGGCTTTCAGGCCTCCAAGCTCACCGACTGGCGCCAGTTCAGATCTGCTCGTCCACCTGACCCCTGAAGAGGTTCCTGGATCGGGTCTGACTAAGAGGATGAGAAAAAGAAGGGGGAAGAACCAAGATGGAACCTAATCTACTAACTATGTATGGAGTAGTTTAAAGTGCAATGGTAAAACACACACTTTCGATTTACAGAATGATATACCCATAAGGTTGTATTCACACATCCGTCATACTTCATGACGGTATCTTTTAGAATGGCATTATCATATGGTTAATTTACATTATTTACCCCAAAGCATCAACGACGCCGCCTTTCCCGGTATGTATCGTCGTCTCGGCGCTCCCGTCGCCGTTCACTGTCGTTATACCGACGGTCTCGGTCCCCGTAGGAATCTCGCCGTGGTGGACTCCGGCTGTAGGATCGATCTCGGTACCGATTACGATGTGAGTCCCGCCGAGGACTCCGACTGACTCGCCTTTCCCGTTGTGGCTTCCGCGGTGGGCTTCGACTGTAGGATCGCTCGTCCCGATTAGATCTCGCCTTGGGCGCATTCTTATCGAAGACCATGTGATAATCATCGTCTCGTTGACGAGTGTTCTCTGTTGCTCGGTACTGGCGCTTCTTTTCGAGGCCAGCAACACCACCAAACCCACCCCGCTGGCCGCTGCGCTTGGTGATCGTAGCATTGCGCCAGCTCTCGGACAATTTAGATACCTATTTTTGTCATCATTGTTAGCCCATGTTGGATAAAAGTGCGCGGATAATAGACTCACACTCTGAGAGAAGTCAACGTGGATACGATGGTCATCAATCAAGACACCCTGCATCTTGAAGTATGCCTGTTCGCAATCCTTCTGGTTCTCGAACTCGATGAAAGCGTATTGTAGACTGTCACCCGTACGCTTGTCGCGGATGACCTCACAAGACAGAATGGGTCCGAAGCGACTGAAGATCAGGTTGAGGTCCTCATCTAGTCAATGTGTGAGTTCAGAGTGTGACCAAAAGGCGCGATTTAGGATGCATACCTTGAGTGACTGGATTCAACTTGCAGACGAACAGGACGTTCTCTGGCGGCTTGACCTCGGCGAAGGGAAGATCGCCAACCATTTCCAGCGTCAACGCCTGTGCCCTTGCTTCGCGCTCCCGTCGCAACCTCTCCATTGACTCCTCGTCCATGTCGTCATCCAAGTCTTCATCATCGGCGATTCTCACCGTAGCCAGCTGCGCCTTGGATGGCACCGGGCTCTCCGGTGGCTCCACCAAGCCTTCGGGGTCTTCAAAAGGATCATCGAGGATGACGGTATGACGAATACGTATGTCTTTGAGTGGCCGGCCGCGATCATCAATAAAGGCCTCGTTGACTTTCTCCAGGACGTCAAATCCCTCCACCACTTTCCCGAAGATCACCGCCTTGCCGTCCAGGTAATCAAGATTGTCTCCAAGAGTGATGATGAACTGGCTGGCGGCGATGCGCAGATCAGGGTCGTTGGGGGACGGTACGGTGGCCATGCTCACAGTGCCGCGTTCGTCATGCTTCAACTTGGGCGGGAGCTGGAGGGGAAATGTCCGCTGGGAAGGGCCCTGCAGCAAGCCCCATATCGACGATCCACCATCGCTTTCTGAGGAGTCGGGCCCAATCGGATCGCCAGTCTGGAAGGTGAAATTCTTTTGAACGCTGTGGACGGGCGAGAAATTATAATATTTAACTTTGCATAGCTTTAAAAAGCTAAAGCGGAAAACCACAGACAGCTTAGTTCCTGTTCAGCCACTCGATTTGTACGCGCGCAAGAAAAAGCACCACAGCAAAAGGGAAATCGAAGAAATAGGGGAGTGCTCACTTTTCGCACGCTTTAGGGGACTCATTGACCAGCAGGTCGATGACAATGTCACCGAGGGAAGTTTCCAGCAGGACACTCATGGCAAATACCCGGCCGCTGCGGGCGATACTGCGAGGATCGACGATGCGTTAGACAGGAAGAGGAAAATGGGGACAAGGACAGGACAAGGTCCCGGAAGAAGATGAGGCGCTAATAGGCCCGAACGATCAAGGGTTGGGATAGTCGGAGAAAGAGAGGGAGAAGGTAAGGTGAGTGAGTGAGTGCGCCGGATGATGCAAAAGGACCAGGATGGATGCCGAGGAGAAGCGAAGCTCAGCTCTACGGGGCGGCAGGAAGACGCGAGTCTGTTTTAGTTAAGTTTTGGCCGGCCAACGGGTTCAGCATCGACTCTTTGCCTTGACTGGCGCAACAAATGTCACGAATCATGCGCACTCAAGTCCCTGCTGTCCAGTCAGATTATTCTTATTCTTGTGCTTCGTTATTATTTGTTTCATTAGTTTTATTCTACCAATCTTTTAAATTCCGGTCAAGTCGTCGATCAGCTACCAGCTACTTTTGTACTTTGTACCCAAAGTACAACTAGTCTCTCTCTAGTCTACCTACAACTACGCTAGACATTATCTACTAAACAGCTGCTAGATCTCACTCCCATGATCAAATGATCAATCAATTACCACCTCAATGCAACTAAATTATCCAACTGTCGATCAACCAAACCCCGGCCAGGTTGGTACTAAACTACTTATGGTCTGGCTCTGGCCAACGGGGTAGACTAGACTATATCCTGGTCTAACGGCAGAATGACAGCAAGATGACGGGCTCACGGACCCTGAAGCATCGTGCGTTGCTTCGATCATTCTCGGCGCCTTTCGGGGTGTTCCCAGTTCCCACTGTCGGATGGTCGAACCGGCGCTTCCTCCTCCCGTGTAACCGCCGTCTTTCTCAACTGAGCGGCATGACTTCCGGAGAACCCTGTTGGACGAGAGCAATTAAGGCAAGAAATAGGTTTACACTAGGCTTGGGCCGAGATCCAGCAGGCACTGTTTGTTGCTGTGACGGAGCTGTTGCCGTTGGCTCCATGCCACAAGTTACCGGCTGTGCAGGCCGTCGGCTCTACGGAGCACAAAGCAGAGAGCTTTGGAAGTAAAGGGGACCAAAGGGGCAAAAAGGCACGAAATTCGGGCTGAACATGCTCAACCAAAAGTCAACAGGTACACCGCAGGGAATTGACCCGGCTCAGCAATAGAAAGAGAAGAGATGCAATTGTCGGATATCAGATGCTTTGGGATGCCCCGTTCACTGCCCCGAATCTCATCTGCTCTGCGAGTTTCACTACAGGGGCGTTGGAAAAAACGGGCGGTCTCTTGCAGCTAGATCCAACAATCGCTCAATCGTCCCATCAATGACTCGGTGCAGCTATGCCAGCAATCCTCTGCTATCTACTAGAGACACGTGGTGTACTTTACCTAACCCGGAGCCCCTTTACAATAAGGATCGACTCAGGACGCCGTTAGGGACCGAGGAAATAAAATGGGATTCATGATCTCCGAAGGGATTTCCTATTCGGTGGCTGGTCCTATTGCCAATGGCAGAGGAGTTGACCCAACCACTATGTGATAGTGAGGTGAAAGAAGTAAAGTGGCTATTCCACCTTTCAGCTTACAGCTAGGACTTTGTTCTCGTCATTTTCCTTTTTCTTCACTTTTAACTTTCTTTTTTCTTAAGTTTTAGTTTTGTCCCTCTGCCCTTTCAAGCTGCCCCCTAATTTCTCCGCGTTAACCTCTCGTTTATCTGTATCTATCTCACGTTCTTTGTTTTTTTTTCAGCTCATTTCGTCGGCTACTGATCTTGAAACATAAGATACCGGGTCTTATCTCTGTGTGATCTGCCTTGATCGCCAACCAAAGACACACTAACCATTTTAGCTCCGTTCGCTGATCTTGTAGTTTCCGTGATATTCATTACTTTGCAACTACCTTACAACTGACAGGTGGAAACCGTTCCGATCTGGGCCAATCGTTGTTTAATAAACTGATGGGTTTGAGCGCCAGAAGATGCTGACACTTTGACAGCCCCTGCCAGGCAGTGAGGATATGTACCGGACCCCGTGCCCCTGAACCTCATGCATACTAAGATCTCCCATGCCCCACAGCCCTTGTCAGGCCTCGTCGGGTTCAGGAAATACGTCGCCATTCTCTTATTCGCCAGAGAGCACTTCCCTTTTTTCCTTTTTTCTTTTCTGCTTTTCCTCGATGAGGCCAGACTTTCCATTTTATTGTTCAGGTCCCCATGGCAAAACCTGGAATCCAGAAGCCATGCATACTAGTGCAGATCCAGTCCCAGCCCGGTGACCGGGACACAGTTTTAAAGACGGTCCATTATATACCAGGGCTATTCTCTGGTCCAGTCTTGGCTGCTAAGCCACATTGTGATGCTTTACTGGAAACGAAATGATCCAATCGAGCCCAGAGGGTGCTGTGATTTCTTGTAATGAGATAATGAGAATTCTAGGAAACCAAGCATCCTGAGAAAATGGGGCGATCTCATTGGAGCACGTCCGTTTGCACAGCAAGCTCAAGCTCGGTCATGTATCCGCCTTCTCCTTGCCTTGACAAGGAACACCAATATCTAAAGTGACTCGTGGCTATGATGTTCATTCGATCCGATTCGAGACGGATGCTGTATGCCAAAGGTACTGACTATTTTAGACGTGCAGGTCATAGTTAAAGGGAAGAAGAAGAACGAGGGTTGTTTGATACCGGCGGCTGCGGCCAATAGGATTATCTTATGTCGACCATTGTCCTATCATTGGCAAACATGCACACGTTCATTGCTTCCGCAACCCCCCGTCAGTAGGGTAGGTAGGTGGGCGCATCTGAGAGGGTTCCTGCAAACGTAGCCGGCGGCTGTCTGCTCCGCGACCGCTTATTCCTGATGCCGACTTGGCCTGTCACTTTGGACGCCGTTTCTGTTATGAGAGCAGCATGTCATCATCCAAACACTGGAGTGGCGGAAACAGAAGCACCAGTGGATGGCCCATTGGGAGGTGATTGGATGAAACAGCTCAGAGACCTCAGGCCTTCCTTACTAGGCTTGATAGGTCTTGCGGTAATGACTATCAAATCAGGTCACTTGGTGCAACGTTACTTTTGTGAAACAGAACCTCTAAAACGCCGGGGTATTTTGGCCTGCCTGGTCTACTATCAGCATGCCTTGAGGGTCCTCCAACTCACAAATTCTTATTTTCTTTCTTGAATAGTAATGCAACACGGAAAATTGCATGTTACTCCCCTGGTACAACCAGAGCAAGAACAGTTAAAGTATCAAACTAGAAACCCATCTCGAATCAGGACGTGACGTTAATTCCCCTTAGAACTGGGGAAATGCTCTGGTGAGGTGATGATCGGTCTGAGAATGTATCCCCAAGGCTAGAAGCCAACAGCAGTGGCCTTTCCCCACACAGAAAATAAAATGGAAATTAAAACAATTGAACTTTGAAAGAAAAGGGCCAGGCCTTCTTCTAGCAGCAAGACTACGCACCACTGACACATGGACTTAAATCTGGCCTTGCTTCCGGCTAAAACCCCCCCTCATCCCTCCCGGTTTCTTTCTGAATATTTGATGGTAGACGGAACATGCTGGTCCCTATCATCCCTGATCTACCGACCTTTTTATGCTCGCAGCAAACCTTTGAGAAGTCTTTTCACTCCTTAGTCTTGTCTTGACTACATGTGAGTCTTGCAATAGAAACCATGTTTTCCTCCGCGCTGAATGATCAAGCTGTGATGGCTCAATCTTACTACTCTTCCGTGGACGAGGCCGGCTTCTGTCCACAGTCCAAGCGAGACGCCTTCTCAATAGCACACTCCGTACGGAGTGAATCTCATCATGACATGGTGGATAGAAGCTCTGCTTGTGTGAGCCCTAGCAGCGAGCTAGATAGCAAGAGCCGGAACTCCACCAGGCGTCGGATACAAGTGGCAGTAAGTTACTTATCTAAAGCTGAGATGCGATTGCAGAAGGGACAGACACTGATCATAACCAGTGTAACCGATGTCGGAAAAGAAAGATTAAATGTAGTGGCGACAGTGGCAATGGACATGGTTGCTCTAACTGCATCAATGCCGGAAATAAGAATTGTCAATTCTTGAGGGTATGTACTGTGTCTCCATCCAAGACCTCAGCTCTAGAGACAATTAGCTGATCAGCCATAGGTAAATTCGGAAATGATGCAGCCGAGAGCCAGCGAATGGCCCCAGATCTCAGGAGCTACTACGATGTCTCCGTCTCCAAGATCCGGTCTGTATGTACCGACGACCTCACCCAATCCTCGCATGGCCCCTTTTCCGCGGGCCTCTAGTTATGATCTCGGATCAGCCGATCCTCATAGTGCATATCATCGACACCCCTTGGGGGTGGACCACGGGTTGCCCTACTCAGATGAGGCTTCAGTGTATTCATCTCTGTCGTCTGGGTACATCCTGCCGAGTGCTCCACCGAACATTTTCATGGATCACTGCGGGCAGACATGGAACCCGAAGTTGTGGAATCAGAGTGTTCCTGTTGGCAGGAGTCCCAGTGGACCAGTATATCCAGACAGCGATGCCGAGGCCGCGTTGAGTCAGTCGGCGTTTTACATTCCTCACTCGACGGAAGGCCTACCGATCGTCCCAACGATGAGCTTTCCTACCGCAGAAGGGCAAGGGACGGACCGAACGCTTCCCAATCCCAGTCGGAACCAAGCTCAGATGGGGATGAACACCTTCACGACAACGACAACTGAAGAGACACTCTACGGGATACCATACGGGTACCGGACCAGCAACAGCTGCGCCCACAAGAGCGTCCTGTTAAACCATGGCCGCATGCAGAGTCCAAGCGAGGCTTACAGAAGCGGTCCTATCAACCGGAGTAGATCGGCACAAGATATGATGTTTGGGTACTTGCCGTCGAATGGCAGCTCATCACCTTTAGTCGCTGCTGGTTCGTTTGCTTCTGCGTTGGATGACGCGGTTGAGACGAGCGACGCCAGCGACAGCCACCAACCATCGCGGACGTTCTCCCATGACCACCTTTCGGACTACGGCTCCGATACCTATGTGTATAGCAGTAGTGAAAGGCGCGATAAAAACCACTCGCACACCGACGGGGCAGGGTCGATGTTGATGAGCGGGCTCACGTACACGCGCCCAGTGCCGGGACATCCCAGTCCTCCGCCGTTGGTTCACAGCCCAGCGTTTCGAGCAGCCACGGAGATACACCACCACCACACCGCCATGCCGTCGCTGAACAGTTCGAGCGAGTACTAGGGACTGAAGTGTCCATGCGTCCCGATGAACGTCCAGGGTAGTTTACAAGCTATCTATAGAGCGTTAAGCGCCTTGGCAGCGCCGATCCCCAGTTGGCCACCAACAAGGGCCCTAATCCTACAAACAGCGACGTCGGCAAACAGCACCATATTCCAAAGCCGAGTGCTTTAATTTTTGTGGCCTTTTTACATATGCCCACTCAGCGAGAGAGAAAAACAAATAACTCAAATGTTACACTACTAATCTTAGGGACGGTTAGCTCTGTGTTTTGATTTGTTTCTGCCCCTTTATTTTTGTGTTCTTTTTCAGCCGGGTGCTATTGATTACCTTGTCAGCCTGACAAGATCCCCAGGGTGGGCTGGCTGGTTATTCTTTGTTCGCAGGTGGCTTGTTGGGTTTGATAACCCATTGCTTAATTAATTGTCTCGAATTGTTTCATTATTTGTTGGGCCACGGAAAAGAGGGGGCGCCGTTGTTACTGCTACTATTGCTATTGCTGCTGTCATAATACTTTTGCTGTGTTTTGATTACCCCATCCATTATTCCTGTTTTGTTTTACACTTTTACTCTTACGTTGACTGGTCTTTGTTAATGCTGCCTGGCAGCCTAATGGTTACACCCGCGTGACCTTAATATGGAAGGGAGAGAGGGGGGGATGTATGAAAATAATAAGGATAGCATTTACTTAATTGCATACATACTATTGATCTATACCTTTAGACATGCTGTGAAATAGCTGTAGACACTTTGATAAATCATCTACAGTATCCCTATCTCTTCAATTGACCTCTACCTAGCCCCAACTGACATTACTTATCCTCCACTAAACAGAGAACCCAGCTCCAGCCCCAGCCCATAAGTATGACCATCTTACACAATTCAACTAATCTAAACCAAACGAAACTAAACTACTTACTTACCTGCTTAACTTAACCCTCCCCAACCCACCCTAACCTCCCAAGTAAACCCCACATCCACATAACATCCACATCCCCGCCAAGCCGTTACCCCAAGTATAGTACCAGACTATACTATAATACTACCTACCTAGAGTAAGTACAGGTAGCATAGTATACTCCTAACTATAATAAACTCTCGTACACAAACACTAAACTAAATCATTACTACCCCAACCCATGTAACCCTTAAACCACACCACTGGTCTCCCGGTCTCCCGGGTCCAGCTTCCGCTCGGGTGTAGTATGTAGTAGTATGATGTGTTATGTGTACCTGTACCGTGTCTATGGGGTGATGTTGGGTAGGACAACGGGACAAAGAAAGAGATAGTTATTACTACGTAAGTACTTACTTACCATGCTATCGGGAGGGATGAATGGATACTACCCTAATCTTTTTATGTTTGGGATATGTCTTACTGTGGTGGTTGATAGTGATAGTGGGCTTAGGGGGTAGGTAGTATGTGTGTGTGGTGGGGGAATCTCACTACACTACTGGTAGTATCTGATAGGGTAGGGTAGTTTAATTTAATGATGATGGTGGTGGCTGACTGGCTATATACTAGGCGCGTGGGGATAGAAAGAAGGAAGGATTGTTGGATGGCGTTGGGAGGAGGATGTAGGTCGGATCGGATTCCTGAATTATGGATTGCCTGTCTTTTGTCTTTGTCTTCTGGGATCTGGGAGGTAAATGGTAAAATGGTAAATGGGCATGTTGTTTCCGGACGGAAGATCGACCGGGGGCAGGGGAGATTATCAGCACAGACAAGGTACGTAGGTAGGTATCTAGTGGTTATCGTGCTGGAAGGTCATAAGGGTAGTAATAACAAAAAGGGATATATTTAATTTTAATGAACATCCATCCCGAATATCCCCGGTACGCGCGCGCGAAAGAAGTAGAAGAAAGAAGTAAGAAAAAACGACCAATCCACACTCATCACCTAGGCATCTTGTCTTGTCTTGTCTTGGGATTATGCGTGGAAAGTGAAAAATGTTTAAGAAAGTCTTCCCTGATCTTTTTTTCATTCTTCATAAGAGGGAGGGGGAATTCGTGATATGATAGAGGGAAAAAGAAAAGAGGAAAACGAGAAAACAAGGAAAACACAGGCGGGTTATGCGGTGCCCGCCCCAATACGGTAAGTAGAATAGAGGGAGAGTTAAAAAGAAACCATGAAACGAGTTTGATGATAACGCCCTCATTCACATACACACACGACAACCACACACACCAACCCAGTGTTCCCTTCCTTTTTTTCCTTTTCCCCCTTCATATCCAGCAGGGAATAAGTAAAAAAAAAATTGTAACAATTTTTTCCTTTCTCCATTTTTCACTTCAGGCCCGGGTCCGCGTGTCGACGATCGTCTTCTTCTCCATCTTCTAATTCTTCGTCGTCGTCCGAGTAGTAAGGTATCCGATGATCCGAAAGTGAATTCGAATCCTGCAACGACCCCCCTCTCTCTCAACCGCACGGAATTCCATCGTGACGATCCGCTTAGTCCTTGTTCTTCTTGGGGCCCTTGGTCTTGGCGGTACCGCGGAACTTCTTGGAGCGGTTCTTCCGTTGCTTGCCTGTAGGGGTTGTGAGTATTGTTTCGGCGGGAATAGATTGATGGTATAGATGGGTGTAAACATACGCTGCTGTCTGCTGGGCTTCTCGACCTTTGTGCCAGCACCGATGCGGACCAGACGGTAGAGGGGCTCGAACTTCTTCAGGGCCTCCTGGGAGTCGTAGATGAGAGCGAAGCCAGTGCTCTTACCACCACCGTACTGCGTACGGAAACCGAAGACGGAGACCTGGTCCTTGTTGGACTTGTACAGGTCGGCGAGCTTGTCGCGGAGCTCGTCCTTGGAGACGTTGGCGCGGTTGGGGTGGAGGACATCCCTGTTGGAAAGAAATCAATCATCAGCATGCCGTTATTCCTTTGCTGGTTGCCTCCAATATTTCTCCTATTGATTGTTTAATATGTCCGGATTTCAATATTCGATATTGAAGCACACACACAAAATATATAATATAGTATATATTCTGAGTGTGCTCAAAAATCGATCATTTCCATCCGAACATATTTCCTCCTCTTATTCCTCCTCTTGTTGTATCCGTCCGTATCCTCTCTGCATTTCCTCCTTCCGATCCTTCCAGCTCATGGTGAAGGGAGCTTACACGACCATCTGCTTGCGAGCAAGCAGGGGGTTGCGGATGAACTTGCGAGTCCGCAGGGTAACGGGAGCGTCGGCCATGGTTGCAGGTGCAGTTGACAGCGAGAATCTGCGTGCGACAGGGAGAAGCTGAAGGGCAGAAACGGGGGGGCGCGGGTTGTCGAAGTCGCTGTCAGTCGTTGGCGGGCTCGAGATGCGCTCGATTCAATTTTGGCAGAGTTTCGTTGTGCATCGCCTGTGGGCTCGGCTAGGCTACACTAGCCGGATGGGGTTAGAGTATTACCCTTTGTGGGTGTATCCTTAGTAATACATACCTTACCAGATACAGTTAGAGCCCTCCAACTAAATACAAAGTAGTTATGCTAGGGTAGCGCATTGATTACTAACCTATCCAATCCACTAAGATAACCACTTATCAGTATCTACTATATCACTTTTTAATCTCAACTACAGCGACTCACTCCAATTGCACATCCAAAATGTCCCTCTCCCTCCTAACAGCCCAATATTTCCAACAACTCGACCCCCACCTCCTCACCTTCCCCGAAGACAAGCATCTCCTCCACCCCACCACCCAAGAAACCATCTACAACACTCTCTTCTCCGAATCCCACGCCGCAAATGACCACCACCAACCCCTCCCCCCACCCGCCTACCGCACGCGCGTGCTCAAACGCCTCATCACAAAACTAGAATCCCTACTCTCCAACCCCGAGGAGGATGTACGCTGATCCTGATCCATATCCCTTGAGTATGCGCTGCATACCCTACCCACACCCACATCCAAACAATTATCTAAACCACAATCCCCATATAATAGGAAATCAACGAATCCCTCCTCGAAGAATACAGCACGCTTCTCACCCTCCCCAGGCCCTCTTCAATCGAACAAGCCCAACAACTCACATACATTACCTATACCGCGCCACCAGAAGAAGACGACGACGACCATGACTCGGAGACTAATAATAAGAGACGAACAATCCTCACCTCCGAATCCCGCTCCGCAATCATAACAGCCGGCACAACCGGCCACCGAACATGGGAAGCCGCATTGCATCTGGCCACGTACCTTTCCTCCACGGCAGCAGGACGGGCGCACATCGCCGGGAAGAAGGTACTTGAGCTTGGCGCCGGCACGGGCATGGTGTCGATGTTCTGTGCGAGGTATCTGCAGCCGGAGGTGGTGGTTGCGACGGATCGGGAGCTGGGGTTGATGAGGCAGATTAGGGATTGTGCGGGACGGAATGGGTTAGTTGGGGAGGGAAATGATGGTGGGGTGTTTAAGGGGTGGATTTGGGAGTGGGGGAGGGAGTTGTCTAGGGGGAGTGGTGAGGATGATGATGATGATGATGATGATGAATTGGAGAAGGTGGGAGATGATGAGAAGGTAGAGTTTGATGTTGCATTGGGTGCGGATTTGGTATGTTGTTCTCCTTCCTTTCCCTTCCGTATCTTTTCCTCATCTTTGTTGCTTCGTTGGTCTGTGGTTTGTGGTTATACCATGGATAGACAACGTGCAACTCTGGCCCGGAGTACTGGGTGCAATCGCCTAATCTGGCGCGAATTTCCCGAGCACTATCCATTCCTCTGGCTATGGTAGCTACCTAGCTACCTCTGCACCAGATGAGATGGTATGCATCATGTCGTGTCGTGTTGTGTTATATTAAGTGCTGTTGTGTCGCGTTGCACTACATGCCTACCTACCTCTTCACCTCCTCCATCCCAAAACCGAAATCACTGACAAATACTCTCCCTCCCTATCCACCAGATCTACGACATCGACCTCGTCCCGCTCCTCGTACAGACCGTCAAATCCCTCTTTGAGAAATACGCCGTCAAGGAATTTCTCATCTCCGCGACATTGCGCAATGAGAGGACTTTTGGCGCGTTTTTGAATGCTTGTGGTGTGTTTTCTTTCTCTCCCTAAATACCCTGGTATGGGTTTGTGTGTGTGTGGAACTGATTGACTAACTAACTGTATTTGTGATGGGCAGAGCAAAGTGCGTTGAAGGTGGAACGGGTGCCGTTTGAGTCCCCGGCGGAGGAGCATCAGAGGGGGTTCTTTCATTCGACGGCTATTCCGATTAGGACGTATAGGATTACTGCCTGATTCTATTTCATCGGTTGTAAGAGGGGTTGTATATAGGTGTGGGTGTATAGACAATAGAAAAGAGTGACAATCTAGATACAAAATGTATACTATATAAATCAAAGGTATGTATTTGTATAATTCCATTAGAGAGAGTACTAACTACCTTCCCTTCTAACGCTAGTAATATAATATTCTCTGTATGTGTATGCAATATAGACATCGCTCATGGGTATCATAATATATCTAAGGAACGCCCCCCCTCCAAGACAGGAATGAGTGAATAAAAGAGTAGTAAGTAATGAACCACATAGGGAATGTGTGCATACACCACAATAGTGTATGCTGGAACCACGCTCAACAACACTAAAAGGTAGTAACTGAATAGAATGACAGCACCGTGATCAACAAGATACTCTCGACATTAAAACAATATACCAGTGGTGTTTCACTGGCAGTCGGCCAGACTCTCCCGGAGTAGCCCCTCGTCCACTTGCTCTGCGTGCACCGATACCGGCACTCGTGATCGCGACGGAGGTCGGAACCCCAGGATCGGTCCCTTCTGGTTCACGCCCGGGTATCGGAAGCGCAAAGGAGGGGCCAGCTGAGGCCGGTGGTGTCGGCTCTTCCTGGAAGTGGAGCCAGCGGACGAAGGCCTCCGGCTGGGTGTGTTGGAAGTAGGAGCAGAGGCTGTGGCAGATGTCTCCTCGGCGTTGGGTTCGTTGGTCGAGGTGGGCGCCGTGCCCCAGTGTCCGCGGACCCAGCCGCCGACGCGTCGGCCCAAGGAGAATTTGCGGGATGAGGTGGTGGTGTCTTCGGGGTCGTTCTCAACCGGGGTTTGACTGCGACTGCCGGCCACCGAGGCAAGGAGTGTTTGCGGGCTTTGGTCGGTTATCATCGCCAGCTCGCTGCCCGCTGTGACAATACTGGGAGAGATGACGGGAGGCGTGGGGAACAGGTCGGCCCTGGAGGACATGATCCGGCGGGGAATGCGGACCGGGACAGCACTGGAGTGGAGGTCGCTCAGTCGCGAAGGACGACGGCTGGGCGTGTGGATGTCCATGCCAGCTACGGAAAAGAGACTCTCATGGGAGGCGCTGCGGCGAGGGCCGCGATAGGGCGTGGAAAACATGCCCTCCTGGACGGCAGGAGAGGCAGCCCGCTCGGACTCGGGATAGTTTGTAGATCGCCCATCTTCCCTCTCCTCCGGAATGACGGACTGCATCGGGGCTCTGCCTGCGTAGTCGGCGCTGCTGCGACGCTGGAAATAGTCGTGAACCAGTTCGTCGTCAATGCCCGGGATTGACACTCCATCGCCATCCAGCGAGCGATATGCCGCATCGATCTGCGCCTTTTTGAACCGGCCGTTTCGCAGCGGCGAAGAAAAGACCGTGCTATCAGGGCTTGTCGGTTGGGAAGAATCGAACCCGCGGTCTACCCGGTCAAAGATGGATGATGGCTGGTATGCCGACTGTGGGGAGCTGGCCATCGATTCCGTCGCAGGGGACTGCACCGACCAACGGTGAGGTACCGTCGGAGGAATAGATACGGAGGTTTGCGAAAGGATCGTGGAAGCGGAGGAAGTCGAGGGCTTGGAGCGGTGATTTGGTCTGAGAGGGAGGGATGTTCCTGCAGCCGAGTGTAGCACCGTCGCACTGCCAAGGGAGCGTCTCTTCTTGTTGCGACGGAAGAGTGACCCCCGCTCCTTCTTGATGGCTGGTGAGTGATAGTGGTGATGGATGTGGAATTCCTGCGACACCCGGCGCGACTCCTTCGACTCCAGTTCCTGACTGAGGGTCGTGGACGGCCGCATCTCTTGCTCTTCGGGCCCCAACGGCTGGTGCGACAGAACCTGATCCCGCAGATTCTCGACTTCCTGGTTGGAGCTTTCTAGCATCTCCCGCAACTCCATGATCCCCATCTGTAGGTTGGCATTGTCTTGTAGGATATCGCGGACGAAGCGGGATACCACCGTAGCGCCGCCGCGATTACGGCCCAACTCCTGGGCCGCTGCGGCGCCCTTCAGTCGACCAGCGGCGCCATCAAGCTCCCGTTCCACGGTCCGCCGCCGTTCCATACGTTGAACCAGCTCCGCATGTCGGTCCCGTTCCTCGCGGGCTTCCTTCTCGATGCGATCCACCTGATCGTGCAGGTCCCGCAAGGTACATTCAGCTTGGCGCCATCGCTGGACGGCCGACTTGGAGTCTTCCTGTGCGGACTGCAGGCTCTCCTGCAGCTTGGATTGTTCCGCTTCCATTTGCGCCAGTTGCGCTTCGAGATCGGCGGCGCGAGCCGCCGAGTGCGTGAGTTTGCGCAGCTCCGCCTCGGTGCTTTCAAGGCGGGTTTCCAGCGACTTGGAGTGGGAGTCAGATTCGGCAACGGCCTTGTTGAGGCCATCGAGCTGTTCTAATAGGCCGCGATTCTCTTCAATGATGCGGGCATTCTCAGCCTGGACTTCGCGCTTCTCGCGTTCTAAATTCTCAATGCTGACAAGTAACCGATGGCGGTCCTCTTCCGCCGCGGCCATGTAGGATTCATGACGGTGGAGTAGAGCCTGGAGAGCAAAGGTTAGCGATGATGAGCTGCTAGTGGCTGCCGCCATGGCAGCTTTATCTGGAAAAACAGTCATGACGGACAAAAACGCAATGGGAGAGTACTGGGGACGACGCCAGCATGGAGGATGGTGGTGATGATGGCGGCGAGGAAGCCACGAAGGCATCTCCCGATCGACTGCAATCTATTGCATTCATCTTCGCGAGCCCGAGCGATGATCAAATTCCAACGGTGGGCACCGATCCATCCAAAAAAGGTAACAAAAATGTGCGGGTAGACAAGAAGTATGTGCAGCCCGAGAGAAGTATGTGGGTGGGCGGGTATACAGGAGAGAGAGTATAAGGATATAGATAGATAGATGGATAGATATAGATATAGAGGGGCGTCACGCAACACGATGCAACGGTTAAATAAAAGCCAATGGGCAGACATGCAGAAACGAGAAACCAAGGCAAGGCAAGATCCCTGGCCGGTCATCCTTATACAGCAGGGAAGTAAGAGGCCGGTTGTACGACTAGAACTCCCCCGCGGCCGGGAAAACCAGGGTGACGTCGGCGAACCATCCAACGAGCGAAGTTTAAAATGCAAATGAATAATGCAATTAATCCACCGACGGAAAAGCACGGGGAGAAGGAAAGTGTAAGAGACGAAGAAAGTAAAAAAAAAGTCGACTAACTAACGTACCTGGCCCAGCCTCGCGGCAGTTGCCAAATCCTTTTCGAGCCCCTCCAAGGCAACATGGTTATGGAGCAGGAATGCGCAGTCATCGCGGCCACAGCAGCAACGGGGAGAAGCAGAAGAGGAACTGGTGGCCGCGTGGGAGGGAATGCAGGGCAAATGATTAGCGGCTGGTGGATCGGAATCCATGGCTGGGAGGGAAAGTAGCAGCGGCAGTAGCAGCAGGATTCTTCGGAACAGGTGGAGGAAGTTGAAGCAGAAGGTGAGTTGGCACCCCTACTAGTCGGAGCGATGAGCTGGACTGGAGACGCCAGTTCATCGAGAGACCAGAGAGGCAGTCAGTGAGAGATAGAGGAGAGTGTGAGAGATTAATTTTAGGCGCTGAAGTGGAGATGGTGTCTTTGCTTCAGACACAAACCAGTCACTAACTTAGTTAACTAATTATGATTAGGGGGAAAAAGGAGGAAAAGAATCCGAGGCAAGAAAGGGCCCTTGTCGGGCCTAGGAAGAATGCAGAGACCGAATCCTGCAGGTCCAATGGCCGACATGCACGACCGGGGATGGGAGAAATGGATTGAATGGATGGGATGGAATGAGTTTCACTGGAAGAAGAAGTAAAGCGTAAATAATGCATTTCGCCCAGTCGATGATGTCGAACAAAACACAAAAAGATGTAATCAAGGCGGCAGCTGATTTAGGGCAGATGATTGGCTCGATCAGGGAAAAGTTACCCACGACAGCGAAGTTTATCGGTACTGCCATTACGAACAGTACAGACATACAACACACTCTCATACGTAGTTTCATTCTACAACAATCATCTACTATGAGTATCAACATATGGGAGAAATTGGAGAATTTCCCTCGACACTCACATGAAGATAAAAATAACTCATTTCTGAATAATGCACTGACAACTGTTTGTTCCTTTCCCCGATCTGATCCGGAAGAGACTCCACTCCCCGATGAAAATGATACGCAGCAAGCAAAGCAAGCAAGGCAAACCAGGGAGGCTGGTCGGTGCCTGATGGATGCAGCATCCCGTGCCAGCTGGTCCTGTCTCCATCCACTGCTCCATTCGGTCGCCCAATTCCCATCCATCCTCTCCTGGCTCGTTTCATCATCAGCATCAGCATCAGCCTCGTCTTCTTCTTCATCGGAAAGCCCAGAGAGTGGACCGGTGTGCATTTGCATATTCCGCTATTCCCTACACTTGCTGTTGTATGTACTACTACCTACAGCGCCCTTTTTTTACCTTCTTTCCCTCGGAAGGGAGAGTAAGGAAAGAGGCATAGCCATCCCCCTCCCAAAGAACTCAAACCCCTGCTGCAATCAATCCATCATGAGATGCAGGTACACAGTCTTTCTTCACATGCCACATGTAATCAAACCGTTCACATAAAATACTCCCGAGACTACCCAGATCGCCCGCTCAAAGTAGAAAGTCATTACGCACATTAATAAACGCCCCGGCGCCGCCCTCCTCGCTAATCTCGTTCACCAGCACTTCGGTCTGTTGGTAAAGTCGCTCCAGCGCGGCCGATGAGGATTTACCCAGAGACACTGCTTTCGATTAGTAACTGAACTGTGATCAGTAGATTTCAATTAACATACCGAGAATGGCCGAGTTCAACTCTTCCGCCACGGCAATTCGTCCCGCAGGGTCCAGGTAGTGGCCATGCACTGACCGTCGCGCGTCTTGGTAGGCCACTAGGGAAAAGATGTCGTCCAGCATCTTCCGATCCCCACCCCGCTCCTCTGGTGGATAGTCCAAGAACAATTGCTGTCCGTACTGCACCGCCTCCGTGAGTAGCTCGTTCGATCGCGCTGTGCTCTCCGTTTCCTCCATGTCCATGCCGTCTGCCTCGTAACCATCGCCTTCCTGTAGCTGCTCGTCCAACTCCATCTCCTGGTCAAACACTGCGCTGCTGTCCGACAGCCCATTCGACGACTTGCCGCGCTTCGACGGCGACGGCGACGACTCGTTGCACCGACGCATCATCTCCAGGAATTTGCGGCATCGTAGCTTGAAGTGGATCTGCGGGTATGTCTGCAATACGTTCGCGTAGTAGGCATTAGTATACTTGAGTGCCTTGTCAATATCGCCTTCCAAGATAGCCGCGCGGATCTCTGTCGCCAATCAGTACAGGAAGAAAAAAAACAACTACAAGGGTGTAGAGAGTCATACTCTGCCGATTGATGGCTTCAACATCTTCCTCCACCTCGTACTTCTTCAACGGTGCCTGTCGACCGTTCTCCAACGCCGTCGACTCTGCCGCTACCTCTTCGGCAAACGCGCGGGCGGTCTCGACATAGCCATCATGAGCAAGAAACTGCGCCACCAACTCCTGCAGCAGGCCCGATTCATCCAACGGGGGTTGCAGATTGGCCGTGCTGGTCAGAGCAATCTCCGAATGGATCAATGACTTTTCTTTCTGTCCGAAAATGTTAGCTACATAACAATTCAAATACGAATAGCGCGTGGGTTGGCTTACCTTGACCATATCATCGATATCAAACATGAAGGGCTGTTGCCCAAAGTTCACTACCAAGTGGACGGGCGGTTGCTTCTTCATGCCCACCGACGGGTACACCTTTAGGTTTCGTAGTTCCCGGAATGCATTTCCTGGTCGTGGTTAGCTGAGGTAATACTCTCGACATTGTGAGGCAGCCAGCATGGAGGTACCTAAGAACACGCCATTCTTGGTGAAGAAAGCACATCCCGTGGAGAAATTCACACCACATCCCACAGTGTCATTAGCCCCAAACGTCGGACCGTACTGTCGTCCCTGCCCCTGACTTTCTCCGAAGAAGGACTTCCCATCATCGCCATGGTAAGCCCATGATTCCTGTTCCCATCCGGGCAGTCGCTCTACCGAGGCTTTCTTGCTCGAGAATCCGATTCCGATCATTCTATGTTCCCAGTCAGCATTCTGATGAACCATAACGGGTATAGAGTGGCCTCCGCGTACCCCTCTTTGGGTTTGGATAAGATGGTGATCTCAAAGTAGTAGATCCCGCACTGCGGGGGCATGGGATTATCTGCCCGAACGGCAGCAGCCTCATGTTCATGCTTGTTGACCGGACCGGTGTATCGGACTTCTAACCCTCCGTTCCCAAGCTCCAGGCCGGTGAATTTGTCGTCGTCGCTCCATCGGGAGGGGAGTGGTAGCAGATGGTCATCGTCGCTGGGGGGTTCTCTTTCGATGATATCATAGGTCATGCCCCGATGAGAGGGTGCGATCCGGGGCAAGCTAGCCTGGCTGGAGGAAGTGGAGAGGTTATTGGAGGTGGAGGAGGGAACGGCGCCATCGCGCTGGGCTGCATGCTTTGCCCGACGGGCGGCATCGAGACGGGAGACATAGCGGGAGTTTTGGAGATATGAGGGGGTGAAGGAGAGTGTGGCCGAGTCGGTGAATGCACCGGGGTTGTGATAGCAAGGGTCAAAGCGGGCGAGGTTGGCAAACTTCCGAGAGTAAGAAGGAAGCGAATCGCCGGGCGACGACCTCCATGAGGAGTTCATTTGCATCTCGGCATCCACGGCGGCGGATGGCCTCAGCAGGCGGGCTTCGGGAGAGAAAGGCGGCGGCGGGGGATACGAGGCGGTAGAGGTGGAGAGGGAGGGGGAGAAGGGCGAGAAAGGATGATTGCTAAAGGTGGGAGGAGAGAGAGCGGCGGTCCCCGACAGCACTGAAGCGTAAGAAGACCGACGGGGGATGGAGGAGATACTGGGGACGTTGGAGTAGTAGTTGTAAGTCGAAGGAGTGGAGGAGGAGGTGGTGGTGGTGGTAGTAGCGGCAGTAGTGGAGGCAGTAGTAGTAGTTGAGGTAGTGAGAGCAGCAGCTGCTCGTGGAGCTCCACCGGAAGGGGGAAACGATGCGTCAGTCATGGCTGCTGCTTCTGCTGCTGCTACTGCTGCCGGGTACTAACTTAACGCTTGCTCTGTTAGTTTACTTAGCCAGTACTTTCAAATAATGTTATTTCATTCGTACCATTTGTATCTGCACCGTAAATTGTGATGAATTTCTGCTTGCTCGCTCGTCCGTTATTTGTTTCTTGTTGATCAGCAGTTATATTCTGCACCAGAATTACCCTCGCTCTTTGTCGTTTTCCCCGTTGCTCGCGGGTCTGGCTTTGGCTCACTGTCTCGTGGAGTATTAGTTAGTTCTGGGGCACTTCCGTAACCGGGGAGCGTAAGTGGAGCAACATAACTCTCCCCCTAAAGGGCTGATCGATAGTAGTAGTAGAAGACAAGAGGGAGATACATACATGAAGCCAACGATCAATCCAGAAACGCGCTTCGTGCTCACTCACATCAACACAAGCATTCGAACAAGCAGAAATGCCAGCACAAAGCCAAAGTGAGAACAAAAAAGAAAAACAAAAGAACAAAATCCTCAAGACGGAAAAGAAGAGAAAGACCAGAACCGCGTGCAGTGAATGACCAAAAGGGCACACCTCGCGTGACCCAAGGAGAAAAGTGAGCAGAACAGACCAGAAAAGCACTTGTTTAGTCTTTTAGTATGACAGACAGAAACATGACGGATGGCCTGACCCGAGCCATAGTTCATATTTAATTATTATTATTATCACTAATAGAATAATCCTATTAATACAAAATAAGAAGAAAACTGCGGGGAAGAAGGGCAAGACTTTCGGCTTCTGTCTCCTTCTCCTTCTCCTCCTTCTTATGATCATGATCATCCATCCATAGAGAAAGCAAAAAGAAAAAGACAGGACCGGTAGGCATACAACAAATCCCCGGGTATTATTTACTCTTAGTTTAGCTCCTTGTCAGAATGAGGAGAAGGGGGGAAGAATTCCCCCTCTCTCCCTCTCTGGCCTATTCTCCCCGCGTTTCTTCCCCCCTTTGCCCTTGCATTCATTCATTCATCATCCGTTGTGGTCCAGCAGGAATGACGACCTGCTGAGCACTTACTTATTTTTCCGTTCCCTTTCTACCTATCCGTGGAGCGGATTGTGGGGAGACTCTCTCTTGATGTCAAATGTTGGTATGTCTAGACTAGAACTGGGCGGGACTATGATGCCAGGGTTGTGTATGACACCCCCGGCTCTGGCGCCATGGGGGGAGGGGGGGAACACCCCGGGACGGTCCAACCCACGATTCTTCCTTCGTCCGGGAGCATCCTGGGACTGGAGAATTCGTCAGTAAGTATCTACAGTATAGTAGATACCCACTCCGTAGCTAGGATACGAAGTCTATTGCTCTACAGCATGGAGACCTTTGCTATTCTGGGGGGGATGGAGGCAGCACGACGAATGCTGACAGTCTTGGCTACCGGAAATCTCCCCCGTCTTTGCTTTTTAGGCGTCGTGGATGTAACATCACCTCCTGCCACATTGTATCACCTAAATATATCCTATAGTGCAACGACGGAGGCAAGCATTCGTTCCTTGATCGTAGCCTAGAGATGGCTTTCCTAGCTGGTAGTCATGGGATGGTGGTTCCTCCGGTTATCTACGGACTACAAGACAGCTACTAGTCTAGATGAATATAGTGAGCACGTGCGGCCATTCAGGTGCACAATCAGCCTTCGATTCCATGTGGGACAATGCAGACAATGCTGCCATTCCAGTCCATTTTGGTATCCATGTCTCGAATATCCGGCCTATCGCCGAGAAAAAGAAAAGAAAATTCCCTCAACCCCTTGTCCAAGCCCAAAAGCGAAATTTCTACTGATACAGAACAATGGTAAGTAGTAAAAAGAAAAACCGAGCAGTGAAAGCAAGCAAGCATCTCACAGAGAAAGAGCCCATGAAATGTGCAGAATGCACCGCCACGTCCCCATGCCAGAGCCTCAAATACGTCTCTCATGCGAGTGAAGCGCTGATAAAGTCCGGTAACCGTCAAACCCAACGCCAACCCGAGTAACACGCAAGTGCAGAAACAGAAAAGCCATCACCAGGAACATCGAAGGAATAAAGGTAGTAGTGTGTCAAAAAGTAATGTACAGGAAAGACAATATGTCGTTGGTGGAGGAAGCAATAGCCGTTGCATGATTCTCTTCACGCAGTCATGGCGATGGCAGGAGAAGACGCTTCCGTGAGGTTGGGCGGAGCGGGAGTAAGTTCACCGTCACCAGTGCTCTTCTCGCTGGGAACGCCACTAGCACTCTGGTTGGCCTTGCTGTCGCTGTCACCAGTCTCAAGAGCCATGCCCTGGGCCTCGTCGTTCTCCTCGGACTTCAACGGACGGGGAGTACGCCAAGAAGGCAGCATCCATTGGATACCGGTGAAGCTTTTCAGCTGAAGAGGCTTACGCTCCCAGCGACGGCATGGGGCCCCGGTGCGATCTAGAGCGCGTAGACCAGCATTGATGGCACCCAAGTTAGCCTTGGGACCGAGCTTGTGAGCGGCCACCAACTTGGCGGTGTCGACAGTGCCGTCATCACTAAGAGGCAGTTAGCAGATGCACAATAACCAATTGACCGGGTCGGAGAACATACAGTCGGGGCTTCTTCTTGGGACCCGGCTTGCCTCTCGGCTTCGGGGTGGTTTCGCCCGTCTGGTTGAGGCCTCGTTTGGTGCCCGGCTTAGGGCCCGGAACGCCCTTGCGGCGAGGTGTGTCTGCAGCCGAGGTGCCTGCGGCGGGGGTGGACGCAGCATCGGAGGCATTGTCCACGGACGAGGGAGGGAGAGGTAATTCGGCGGACGAGGAAGCCGGGGACGAAGGCTCCTGGATCTTGACGGGCGAGTCGGTGTTGCTGACGCTACCCCGTTTGCTCTTCTTGTCCTTTCCCTCGGGCGGTGGTGTCACGAACTGGCTCAGCAGATCGGTAGACAGCTTGAGGACAACAATCCTTTTGGAAGGTCCAGATCGGCTGGAGCGACCGTTTGCGGTGGAGCTGGCAGAGCTGGCGGCCGGCATGGTGGATCGTCTCGACGTCGAGATCGTTGGAGTTGATGAGGTAGGTTGGGTTGCCCCTTCAGACGATGCGAAGAGGAGCTGGGAGGAGAGTGAGATAAGAAGGGACCCCCCCGATCGGGTTGTTTAGGCAGAGACCACAGCCAAACGTAGGCGAAGGTGAGGTGGGTGAGGATTAATAAAGCCGCAAGACTGAGTTGGGGCGAGGAGGTGGAAGAATTAAGTGACGATCGTGACGTGGGTGTTGAGAGATTGGTTGGTGGGATGGAAGGGAACCGGATGAATGGTGGTGGTGTTAGTCGTGGGCGGCGGCGAGACTCGGTCAGAGAGAGGCGAAAGTCTGGCAGGGCTGAAGAGGGAGGCAGTGGACGTGAGGCGCTGGTGACATACTCCGGTGGTGAGGATAGGGCGGTGGTGGTGTAGGTGGAGTTGAGGGTGAGGATGATGATGGTGATGGGGGAGGAAGATGGAAGGAGGGAGAGGAGAAGAGAAGGAGGGAGACGGGGAAGGGAAGAAAGGGATGGATGGGGATGTCGAGGCGCCGAGTGGTGGTTTCATTGTGGTGTGTGTGTGTTTCTCACGCTCCTCGTCTAGGGAACGACAAGCCAGACTTTTCTGGTGCGGTCAGTCCAGGAGAGAAGCTGAAGGTCAGTTCCGACTGCCTACTGACTTGCCCTTTCGCCGCCCGCCCTTTCCGTACTTACTTACTTCCTTCCTTACGGAACGGAGTACTTTACGGAGAAATCCCCCCATTTTACTGGGTCCGGCGCGTTACCGCCGCGTCTCCATACCGTCCAATACGCGTCTTGTTCTTTAGTAGATAAGCAATTTACTACAGTGGTAGCTAGCCAAGTTGCTTCTCTACACCCAGCAACAGAACGGTTTCTGTCTGGTCAGAAACAAGTCAAAAACACCCCCATTTGGACGGTTACCAGTACCATACCACGCGCATCACATCATCTCCTGGACTATCCGGAGCCGTAAGTCCGTATGAATGCCTTCATTCAGACCCATGAGAACCATGAACTGCAATTTCTCTATGAGAGTAATAGCTACATCTATTCACTTCTTAAACTACTATTTGAATACACTGATACCATTCAATAGACCAACAATACAACAATCCTTATATAAATAGGAATCAAGAGAATACACATATCCCATTCATTCACTACCAGCCACATTCTCTCATCCATATCCTTCCCAGTCCGGTCCTCTCTCCCACTCACTTCTTCCCTCTCTCGTTCCCTCTTCTCCTATCACGAATTTGCAAAAAAATGAAGGAAAGGGAATGGGTAAAAAAAAAAAAAAATATGGATCGCCCGTCCCGCCTGGCGCCGCTTAGACTTTTGGGTCAAAAAAGAACGAACGAACCGCAGCCGCTTCCGGCTTTCCTTCCTCTTATTCCCTTTCCCTTTCCTTTCACTTTGGAACTAAATTTTTCCCATTAATTCGTAAGCGTTCAAAAAATCAATTTAATTTACAATTTAGTTTACTCTGGATGATCAATCGATCCATCCGTTTGCACACCTGATGCAGGATACTAAGATACATATACTTTGGAACTAAAAAGCCATGCATCGTGCATCAGCTGAGTCTTATTTCCAAGGAGGAAAGGAAACTGTACAGTAGGGGATAGAAGAGGAAAGAAAGAACCCAAACCAAACCAAATCTTGGAAATGGAAGGAAGGAATACAGTAAATAAATGACTCGACTTTTTCTTTGGATTAGAGAGACCAACTAACCTATCTACTAAATAACAACTATACTTACTAGTAACATCTAGCTACATGTTTCCCCTCCTCTTCCAGCCAAGTATCTAGTTAACAAGGATCCGGAGTACACTAAAATGCCACTATCCAGGGGGTTCAGTTACTACAAAGTGCAAGGAAGAAAAGAGGGGGTAAAGAAGGGAAGCTCGGAGCAATCAATCAATCAATCAACCAACCAACTAGTAACAACAACCGCTGCACTAAAGGGATTGATTCCATCCATGAAATCCCTCAACTGTGAACTACCAGCATATCTGGCCCCGATCGGCCAGGCTGCCTTGCCTTGGCCATAATCCATTCCATGGCCAACTATCTTTGACATTTAATTGTTAACAGTATTGGAACGATTATATGTATAGATGTTATAAGACTCGAGAATCTGACAATAATGACACACGTATATATATACGTAGTATCTACATGGCTATGTATACAGTATGTATAGGCTGGCTTGCTGGAAATGAAACAGGCCACGCATTCACCGCGGCAACTGCCAATAAGGATGCTAATCATTTTGATCGCCTCATGGCTGAGTTCTAAGCCGGACATTTATTCACTACTATTGTGTAAGATCGACACCACCATCGTTCAGATTAATCTACCGGGTGAATGTAGGGAGTAATACAACAATCATACTACTATGCCACCACTCCATTCAAACTAAATATATATTCAACTAAGAAAAGAAATGTATTCTACTACTAAAAAAAGAAAAATACATAATAACTTCACTCGACCTCACTTCATCACTTCAATCCGCCTTCCCCTGCTTCTTCCGTCGAATCACCTCCCCAACCGCCTGTTGCACTCCCGGACTAGCCCGAACACTGCCCAGCACCAGCGCCTCCTTCATGCCCTTCCGCAGCGCCGTCACGCCCTCACGATCACCCTTGAACGGCGCAAACCCCAACTGCAGTAGCCGAGTCGCTTCGCCATCCGTCGCCCGAGAGAGCTGCGCCAGCTGACCCAGTTTCTGCATGGTCTGCGGATGCAGACGATCGCCCGGGGCAGACGACGCCCGTTTACTAATCTCCGGCGGCGTGACCTGCGAGATGAAGATGTGCAGAGTGACCGAGGCACGCTGAGCCAGCGTCAGGATCTGGAACGGCAGGAGATAGAATTCGGGGCCCTTGGACGAGAATCCCAGCAAACCCTGCAATCCGGCGGGGATATAGCTCCACGGGAGTAATAATGCCGTAGGACGTGTAAGTAGGATCGACTCGAGGGTAACCAGCGCAGCGAAGGTGAAGTAGCGCCACTAGACGAAGCAACCACCGTTAGCCACCATACAACCCAAGCCCAGGCCAAAGAACCGCATTTCAAGAACGAGAAAGGAAAAGAGGGAACTCACATAACGTCCCCACTCCGACCAATACGTAAACTGCAGCACCACAATAGTAACCAACCCAATTACATACTGCGGCAGAGACCGCTGCAACCCAGCCATAACAAACTCCTGCAGGGTCCTCTTATCGCCCCAATTCAACATGTCCGGACCGTACATATCATACGCGACCCGCTTTACAGGGTCGAGAAGGGTATCCTGCGCCAGTCTCAGATACACAAAGTAGCTGTCGGACACGGCGCCGCCGGCCTTATCTGGGTGGTGCTGGGCAGCCAGGCGACGGAAGCGCGATTTGATAGTGCGTTCATCGGCGAACGGAGAGACACCCAGGGCGCGGTAGAAGTCGCCTGCGACTTGTACGCGATGGAAGGTCTCGTAGAGAGTGTAGAGGAGGTAGCTGGTCACGACGAGGATGTAGATGCGCCGGCGGTGTCGCGCATAGCGCGGAGTGCCGGGCTGAGGGCGGGGTTCGCCTGCACGGATGGTGATGCCATAGTAGACGCTCTGGACGATGGAGGTGACGTACTGATGCGAGTGTTGTTAATGAATGTGTATTTCATACTGCGCAACACGGCGCTTATAGAACTGCGGAGGGAATGGACACGGTACTCACGTTTGGGAGGACAGCCCAACCGAAGAAAGAGAGAAGCGACGACATGGGCGGGATGATATCTCAACAGGATACAAAATATTCAAGCCTCCATCAAATCAGTAACCAAATACCAACAGTACCAAAGAGCGACAACGACCAGAGTGCTGGTCCAGAAGATGTCTATCTTCATGCCTCCAACTAAACACCCACTCCGGATAGAAGCCCGCCTCACCGCCCACCCCACCGCCCGCCTCCACTCGCAAATCCGAAAAGGAAAAAAAAAGTCAAGAGGGAAAAAAAAAGGCATCGAGTTCCACCGGCATCAAATCAATCAACATAACCTGCCCTCCATTGCGCCGCCAATTCCCCTCCCCAATCGACACAATGGCCCTCGACGCAATGGACCTCGACCCCCACCCGACAGGGCCAGCCAGACAAACCTCGCCCGAAAAAGACCGCAAGCGCAAACACAAGGACACCACATCACCCAGCAAGAAGAAGCGCAAGCACGAAAGCGATGCCACCAGCAGCAAGAAGAGCAGCAAGAAATCCCAGTCCAAGCCCAGCACTAGTACTAGCAAACCCACGACCCCCGACTCCCCTTACACCCTCACCACCGCAACGCTCTACCTCCCACTCTCTCCGATCTCCATCTCGCCAACCCACGCCCTAGCCTCCCTGCTAGCAGAGCACCTCTCCCCGCTCCTCCTCACCTACTACGCCCCCCTTAAAGGCATCGTCCTCGCCTACTCCAATGCCTCGATCTCCAGCACCCCGCCGCCCACGTCCACCAACATCGTCAACGCCGAAGACCCCAACCTCCCTCAACCACTGACTCTGGCCCGCACCGCCGGCGAATACGGCGTCCTGTACGTCTACCTCACGGCGACCTTCCTGGTATTCCGGCCCCAGCGCGGCCAGATCCTCGAAGGATGGGTGAACGTGCAATCGGAGGGCTTCCTGGGCGCCATCGTCTTGAACCTGTTCTCCGTAGGCATTGAGCGGAAACGTCTACCCCCGAGCTGGAAGTGGATTCCTCCCGGTGAGGAATTGGAAGAAGAGCAGCAGCAGCAGCAGACATCCACCAACTCCGCCACAGAAAAGGAAGACAACAACGACGAAGACAGCGACTCCTCCTCCACCTCCGAAGGACAAAAGAAGAAATCTGCCTTCGACCCCGCCAAGGAACTCTTCCGTCCCATCGCTCTCGCCGAGGACGTCAACCCCCTCGCTGATACGGATCCTACTTCCATGAACGCCACCAACAACAACAACGCCACAGGCGACTACGACGACGACGAAACCGCCGCCGCGGAAGGATACTTCCAGTCGGTGTCTGGCCACCGTGTGCGCGGCACGATCAAGTTCCGGGTCGTGGATGTGGATGTGATTCCTGGGTCGGAGCGGGAGAGCGGATTCCTGAGCATTGAGGGTACGATGCTGGATGAGGAGGAGGAGAAGAGGGTTCTGGAGGAGGAGAGGACGGGCGTGGTTTCTTCCGCTCCTTCTGCTCCTTCTAGCTCCTACGGCGGTAGTGGATCCACCGGTATGACACCCAGAAAACTAGGCTCCGTGACGACCATGTCTGGTGCTTTGGCCATCCGGTCTGCTTCTGCGTCGGTGGCGCCGGAGCTGGAGCCGGAGGTCGTGGATGTGCATGTGGAGGAGTCGCCTAGTAAGACGAAGAAATCTTCGTCGTCGAAGGAGAAGAAGGAGAAGAAAGAGAAGAAGTCCAAGTCTTCGAAGAAGGAGAAGAGTAGGGAGTAAGTGTTGATGATTGAATGATATGGTTAGGATGGGATGGGGGTGACAGTGGGGAGGTGGTAGGTGGAATAACTTGACTTGTTTATAAGTATGTGTGCATGTTATATAGTATCTTTCTTTTCTTTTCTTTTTCTTTTTTTGTGTATGTGTGTGCATGTGTGTATCGTATTCAGCTTTGTTTCTGGTTGGCGTTAGATGGGAATCTCAAAAATAACTGGTTTATCTGACTATGGCTGTCATTTTGTTGTTGTTGATGGATGATATATCAAGGCTAGAGTACTCCGAGGTGAAATTGGAGAATAGGACTTCGTCTTATATATCAGATACTAGGCTGCTCTAGTAAGACATTTATGTCGTACTACTACTGGTACTATTACTAGTTAGCGATGGCATGAATAGTAGGTGTAATTGAAATAGAAATTCGGTTTGTAGTTGGGTGGTAGGATAGTACAGGTTACTCCGAAGCTATATGTATCATATAATTACGTTATGAACTATACATACTCGTCTTCATTGCAATAGATTCATTATCATCGCTATTAAATACAACTAGATCCGCACAGACTCAGGCACACCCACAGTCAACACATCCACTCCACTCTGGATCTGCGACTTAGTCGGCATATTCTTGCGCCGCATCAGTTCGGCACTCTTGACCATCACCGGGTCCATGCCCATCGTAGCAACGGCCACCACCGTGTCTCCCTTGCAGTAATACGCAGCGAACTTGGCGTTCTCGGGCTCTCCCTTCATCACTAGATCGTCCCATCCGCCCACAGTGCTTCCGCAGTAGCGAAGCTGGGCACCCAGGGCGGACCAGAAGATGGGGATGAACGCCTTGGGCTTGAGGGATTGCAATGATCCGCTGTGGACAATTGCGCGTGCTACTCCGCGTCCGGCGTTTTGGGCCACGTTCCAGTGCTCGATACGGGTGTATGTTCCCTTGTCCTGGTCTGCTCCTGGCCCGTGGTACGGGTAAGTGGCGATGTCGCCGATAGCAAAGACGTCGTCGTTCAGACCGGGGACCGCAAAGTGCTCGTTGGTCTTGATGGATCCATCCTCCTCGAGGGTAACGGATGGGTTGCCTTGGAGGAAGTCAGTCGCGGGACGCACTCCCACTCCAAGAATAACCAGATCTGCTGGAAGCACGGTGCCGTCTTTCAGGTGGACTGCGCCGACCTTGCTGGAATCGCTGCTGGAGGGAGTCGCCTTGTCCACGCTGGCGGAGAGTTTGAATTTGACGCCCGCCTTCTCCAGGTTACCCTGGAAGATGCGGCCGACCTGCTCGCCCATTACACGCTCCATCGGGGCCTTCTCCATGCCGACGATGGTGACATCATTCTCCTTGGCAAGGCAGTTGCCCACCTCCATACCAATGAAGGAGCTGCCAATGACAACGACCTTCTTGTTCTTCTGCTCGCCCAGTGCCTGGTGAATGGCCTGCACGTCCGGAATGGTGCGGAGCACGAAGATGTTCCCAAGGTCCTTGAATCCTTCCAGAGGGAGAGTGCGCGGCACACCTCCTGTCGCCAGGACCAGCTTTGTGTAAGGGTACGACTTGCCAGACTTAGTAGTCACCGTCTTCTTCTGGAAATCAACGCCCGTCACATCATCATGGGCAACCTCAATAGAAGCCTCCTTGTACCACTCCTCAGGCCGCCACTGGATCTTCGCGGCATCCGCAATCAGCGCCTTGGACAGCTTCGTACGGTCAATAATGAGGTTCGGTTCGCGGGTGATAACAGTAATGGCACCCTTGTACTTCATCTCCCGGATCGCCTGGACCACACCAAAGGTACCACTTCCACTGTAGAGACTCCATTAACATCTGACCTTAACTTCCTCAAAGGACTCGACTTACCCGCCAACAACGACCAACTTCTCCTGCTGCGAAGCACTACACTTCATAGCAGGATCTCTCTGAGCCGCCTTAACATCGGCTTCATTGGCATTGATATAAACAGCGCCATTCTTCTCAAACACCTCAAACTTCTTCAACGCATTCGGGGCCGGTGCATCCTCGACATCACCAGTCTCGACATTGAAGCAAGCTATCCAACATGGACGTCAACTTTCTATCCTCATCTATACCCAAGGGGTATCAACGATAAAACAATAAGAATAATAACATACCACCATGCCAAGGACAAGTAATCCTCCCCTCAGGAGCCACGACACCCAATTTCAAAGGAGCACCATAGTGGGTACACTTAGGGGTCATAGCGTGAACCTGACCATTATACCTAACCAGAAGGACCTTACCATCCTGGATACCGTCGACTTCACACTCGACCTTGTCCATGTCCTTGACGTCCGCCAGGGACGTGATGTCCTTGAGTTTGTAATCCTGGGCCATTTTGAGGGAATTGGTGGAGAAGGGTGCACGTAGGGATGATGCTCGTAAGGAGGGATGGATGGGGAGAGAGGAGGGGCTTAGTTTATTAGAAGAAAAGGATGAAGTAGTGAAAGATCTAGAAGAAGCCGAAGTGGGGTGAGCACAGCAGGAGCAGCGACAGAGAGCCGAGTTGCGACAACTGCAACGACAGCAGCGGAGGGGGATGCGGGTGGATGAAGAGGGAAAATGAATCGAGGATGAGGAGGAGGGGCAGCGAGGGGACCAACGAGCTGAAGCACGAAGGAAGAAGCTCTGACGGGCAGCAGTACTAGGGAGGAGGAGGGGTTGGGGCATGAGGGGAGATAGGTAGTATTAATTGGAAGGGGACAATCACGCAAAGGCAACTACTAGTAGTAAAGTAGCAAGTCAGCAAGCTAGTAAAGAATTGAAGTATTAATGGTAAATAGACATCGATTTATGATGCCATGGCATTGGGGAGCTTTATTTATCGGTTAAGTCACTCAAGAGAGTAGGAGTAATAGAACCATGACATAAAGAAGCCCGCCCATTCCGACGGAATTGCCATGGAAGCAGAACCTCAAAACACACCCGATACAACATAATACCATACCACCAGTCGCGCCTTCCTCAGCTTTTCTGTCGATGTTGAAGTCGTGCCTTCCCGGTTCGTCCATCAACCCACGTCAATGACGTCGCTGCCATCGCCCCCTCTTCACCAATCAGCAGTCGTGTTTTGTCAGACTGATCCGGGCGTGTGGGGCCCCATCCACCTCTCAGGTGGGGACCTCCAGGACTATGGATTCAGAACAAGTTACGGAGTACACAGTAGATACTTCCGAATGAAAAGCATTACGACAAATGAAATTCATCATGCATTACCCCGTGGATCCTCCGGAAGGATTATACACAGTAGGGAATCATCATATTTACAAACAGCATGTACATCCGCCCATCCACCTATCCGTCCATACAACTCCCGACCAAACCATTGACTGTCATCTCATCTGCTTCCATTCCTTCGTCGGCCCAGTGATTGTCGCGTCACCCGTAGGGTTCGAGGAATGTTCTTCTGTACCCATCCAGACCCTCGGGGAAGTCGATGTGAGCGTGCATAGTCTTCATCACTACCTCCCGGGGACACCGGCGGGCTCGATTGTGTCAGGTCCACCACCTCAGACAGCTGCGACGGCTCCGGATCGTCTTGGTAAGGCTGCGGTATACTCTCCGGGACAATGCTGATCGATGATGGTTCCTCCCCGGCTTGTGATTTAACTCGGGGAGATAGTCTCGGTACGGGAGACATCGATCCCGCTAGGGACATGAGCTCCATCGTCCCGTTTCCACCGTCCGGGTTGCTACTGCGCCGCCCCTGGCGAGACGCCTGTCGTCGCTGTCGTTCCTCCTCCGCCTTGTCGATCTCGTAGAAGGGATTGGGAACGATGGAAGGCGACCGAGGCTCTTCCTTAGCAGGCGCGGCGGATGTCTCTCTCTTGACCGCCGGGGGAAAGTACGTTTCCATCAGGCAGTTGAAAGACATCATACTCACGGGGCTACTGATCATTTGGAGATCGGATTCTGACGCGTTGGCTGCAGAAACACCGTCATTGACGTCATCGGGGAGAAGCATCGAGTGCAAGGTCGATGGAGGGTCCTTGATCTCGGGGGCATCCTCCGGCTGTCGACCGTTCCGGCCATTCTCGCTGTCCTGTCCTGCCGGAGGTGTAGATCTGGACACCTGGTCTTCATGGCTACTTTTCGACCCGGTTGTCAAGTCCGCGGGAGGCGACTGAAACCCGTCAAAATGCGGCGACTTGATGGGGCTAGAGTGCATGGTCGGGCCCTCCGTGTGGTCAACAGGCTTTTGATTCGATGACTTCTCGTCGGGGATAGTTCCTTCCCTTCCCACGTTTCGCACTGGTGGCTGGCGGTCCTCGTACCCGCGTGTGGCCTCGGTTTTGATTGGACTGGGCTCCTCTGTTGCACAGGAGCTTGGTCGGGTGAGCGCAGGAACGCCAGACGAGTGTAAGGAAATTAGTGTACTGACATGCTGGATTTCCCAGCATTCCCAAGACCTGCAGCATCAGCAGATCGGAGAAGCTTGGGTTCAATCAGGTCGGCAAATGACAACTCTCGGAAGCCGTCGTCCTCCTCTTCGTCCATTCCGGGCATTTCAAACCCACTGTACTGCGGCCTATCATTCTCCTCATCCCAGTCCTGGTCATCCCGTGCCTCTCGTCGGTCACGCTTGGCTAACCGGATTTTAAAGATATCGTGCTCAAAGACCTCGTGAATCTTGGCGACTCGGTATCCTGAAACCGTGGGCTGCCAGCCCGTAGCCTTGGAAATTTCCAACTGCCGGAAAGCAATGATCGAACCCTTCTTCAAGCTATCCACACCCATGTCCTGTAGAGAGGCTGGGTCATTGGGCAGGGCAGGAAGGTCGTCTGCCGGATCCTCAGATTGCTCCTCTCCCGGCTGCTCTGCAGCATGCTCTACTCCCTCCATGTCTCCATTCGGTTGCTCGGCATCATCGTAGTTTAGTTGTAGATCGCCCACGGAATAGTCGCCGACGGAATAGCCGTAATCGCCATTTTCATATCCTTCGTCCCCATCGTAAACTTGAAGCTGCTGCCGCCGTCTTCTCTTCTTGCCCCAACCTTTGCGCTGCCTGATGATATCACCAGCTTCAGCGTCCCAGCGCTGCTCGAAGGGGAATGGCGGAGCGGTCAGCTCAATATCGTCATAGATACACTCGGTAGCCCGGAGGATCAACTTGTCTTGCCAGTTCTCTTCCGAATCGCTTTCAGGCGCTTGAGCCGTGTCTTCCTTCGGGGACTTTGAAGGTTGAACCTGGTTGTTGACCTTGCCTGCAAGCTTCCTCCGAGTAGCTTCCTCGTCTTCTTTGGTCCGGGGGGTTCTCACTCCCAGTGAGCCAAAGAGCATCCTCCTGGAGCTGGCAACATCAAGAGTACGCCGCTTGGAAGGTGGCTCGGCTTCATCTTCACCATTAGCAACATTGGTTGCAGGCTGTTTCTGGTCGATAGCTTTGACGCTCTGTGGAGAAGCAATTTCCTTTTGCTTCACCTCAGTGACATCGACTCCTCCTGATGCAAGATCACGGAGTAGCTTCTGTCGCTTTGCTTCAAATTCCGCACGTTCTTGTTCCTTAGAATCGAAGTTTTCTTCAGGAATGTAGTATGAACGTCCGTTGGCCTCTTCCCAGTCACGGAGAGCAGCAAAATCGGCCTGTGCGGGCAGGGCACCAAGTTCTTTTAGTTTTGCTAACCTGCGTCGCATCTTGTTACGCTCATTGCTTTTCTTGGTTCTCAGAGAGCCTGCTCCCGGAGGATTCGTCTTTGTGCGCATCTGCACATCTACATCAGAGTCCGAAAGCTCGTCCTCCGACTCAGACGTGGACATGTCCTCATCGGAGTCAGAGCTTGAGTCATCTTCTGAATCAGATGTAGAAGCTTCCGATCCGGAGTCATCATCGGAAGATGAATCACTTGCATTGCTGGAATCCTCTGAGTCGCTAGAGTCGCTGGTCTCGCTCGTGTCGCTTGCGGATGAGCTATCGCTCGTATCTGAAGCCGAGCCCGTAGCATCCTCTGGGATTGAGATGACTTTGCTGGCAACGGTGGCATTCGATTCCACAACAGACGGATTTTCTTTCTGGTCTTCAAATGTCACCGCCTTTGAATCCCTGCGAGTACCGTCGGGTAGAGAAGACTCTTGACTAGATGGATGGGCCAAGGAGCTCTTTCTTGGGGCGGATTTAATGATACTGGGTCTGGAGCGCAGCGGATAGCCTGCTTGCTCAATATCAATGTCTTCCGCCATAGGCATAGGGGATATCTCCAGATCTTCCTCCAGTCCCTTCAGCTCTTCTGCCAAGTCTTCAGGGTTGATGTTTAATTCATCTGAGTCACTTTCCGAAGCTTGATCATGTGTCTCGTCAATAGCATGTCGGATGACTGTCCCATTACCATCTTCTTCAAGCTCGTGGTAATCCTCATAATCATCTTGGTAAGCATCCGTGTATTCATCAACCTTCTTCTCCTGCGGCTGCTCATTTGACCTGATCACAGGAAGATCTCTTGCAAAGCCCACTTGATTATTCGGCGCCCATTCGGTATCTTCCTCCTCGTAGCGTGATCCATAGTCCCAGCCCGCAGCGCTAGTGCGTCGTTTCTTTCTTGGAGGGATCGTAATCGCGGGCCTTGACGACGTAGGTCTTTTCAGGAATGGCTTTCCAAAAGGGACTCCATCAATGAGGTGTTTGCCGTCGGACGATATTTGATGGCGGCCAGAAAGCCGTCTGGCTCGGAGGTCTGAGATCTGGAGGGCGCGTATCCTGCCAAAAGAAGAATTTGATAAGTTTCGTTTCAAGAGCAAATTTGCCAGAGTCAGGACAATGGCAACCGGCATAAGGACAACCACTTACAAGATTTCATCACCGTCCCGCAACAAGCCTTCCACTTCCATAAAGTGCAAGCACTCCGAGCCACCAACCTCAACGACATAGTCCTCGAGACCCCACTGTCCACTGCACTCCGTATCAAACAAAGCTGGTTCCGTTTCAAGCGGGATAACCTCATTCACATCTTCCAGGAGCTGCGCGATCGTGTACCCGCCATTGGAAAACAGCGCATTAGGTGCACGCGTCGAAGCCAGCGCAGAAGATGCGGCAGGAAGCATGGACGAAGCACTGGGCGCATTGTGGCCGAAAAGAGACGGCGGTGACGTTGTCCAAAGAATGCGCGTGACGGGCAGGCCGTGGCGCTGGATGATAAGATGGAGACGCATGGTGGATGGAATGTTTAGAGATTTTGTTTCAAGCTCCTCTCCTGTTGCTTCGGACCAGTCGCACTAGCAACGGCTCATTAAGATTAATAGTATGATGGCGAAAAGCAAAACAAAGTCATGCAGGAGACCGTCGCGTTAATGCTGAACAACGGCGAGATGCTTTCCGACTTGCTTGTCGCGTCGGAGTATGAGTACAAATATGGGGAAACCGCACGAAACGGGTTGTAGCTCAAGGCAAGATCACAACAGGGACATTTTGAGCGCTAGAAACACAGCAAAGATCTAGTAATAAATCGAAGAGTGGAAAGCGTGAACCAGAGAAAAGTAGAAAAGTGACGGGAGGAAACTGCAGGTGTGACGGCGACCAGCAGCGCGGATGTTGGGCCGGGCTAAGCCTGTTCGGTCGTTACACCTAAGGCATCAATCGTATTCACTACGGCCACACTATAGCTTGCTTTACATGACAGTTCCATTATAATGCTCCTATTAATTTATTTTATTGAATAGAATGACAATGTGAGTAATTAAAATGATTCAAGTCGCCTGCATAGTAACTGAAAATGCATCAGGTGGTATCGAAGAGCAAAGTAATATCCATGGAACTTTCATCGAGGTTTCCTGTTAACTCCGGAAAGATGCATGCAACGACACGGATGTTTTGACATTGTACTGAGATTGGTTCAATATCCCAGTGCTAGTTCATTAGATGCATCCAGCTGCAACCTAGGAAGCTGATTATTATGCAAACTTCAGGTTTGCCTACTTGGACTCCTGGGAACTGGCTTCCGGTTGGGAACGCCCAGGTTCATGGGCCTGACCCCTGGCTGGGACGGCACACGATTAACCTGGCTATGGGATGCTTGCGGCTTGCCAGGTGCAAGGGTCTGATATTCGGGAGGGCTATCCTCCTCCAGGAGAAGGGGAGCCTTGTGGATTTTGAGCACGCTTTGTTGACGCGCAACGGGAGAGTTTGGGGGTGAACCAGAACGGGACTCTGGTGGGCTTTCGGGTAGCATATCGAGTGTCTCCGACGAGGACATCGCCTCCTGGTTGCCGTACGGTGTGGACGCCTCAGGTTCCTTTCCAACTGGAGATCGCGGATCAGCTCCAGGTTCAACAGATCTTTCGGAAGAGGCATCTGGTGGGTTATACTCTCGACGGGGGCCATCCACAGGGCTAAGAGTTTCAGCCATGGCATCTTCGTAACTGGGAGGTGCATCGTCGTAGCCGTCCTCAGGATTGGCAGGCACAGGAGGTCTGGCAGGCCGAGGCGGCATTGGGGGGCGTGTGCTATCCATCGATCCGGTGGGACTTGTAGGGCTAGCCACTGGCCTGGCCTGACCATTGGCCGCCATGGCATCCAGAAGTGCTTTCGGAGGAGCGATGCCGGAGTAAACTTTCACGGGCATCCGTAGCGGAAGAACGATAAGTTGGGGCTATTGGGTATGAGCAAAATATCTAGAAATGTGCAGCTGACGACTTACCTTCATGTTCCCAATACTTCCATGGGTCAGGCCCACTCGAACTTCGAGCTCATACGTCCGCGAGACATTGCAGGTCTCGAATGACGGCGCTACCGTACTGGGTAGAGGTATGCCACTCCATAAACTAGAATCAATCGTCCACTCCGTATCCGCTGGGTCTCCACCTCTGCCGAGAGGCACGGCCATATTACTCTGACTGAGAATGACCCAAGTGCCACTTTCGGTGCGCCGTAAGTCATGAGCGACGATGTTGGTATAAGAAATCAGCTCGACCTGGATCATCTGCAGGAAAATAGTCTCATAAGACTCCGATAGTTTCTTGACGAGGACACGCATCGGTATAGGCTCATTGCAGGTCAGAATTGATGGGTTGGGTAGCCGCAGGTCAGCGGATACGCGAGGGGAACCGCCTGCGGTGTCCCGGAGCGAACTGCTCGACATCTTCTGGAAAAGGCTTCTTTTCTTGGACACATTCGGGGCATCCGTAAATTGGTGTTGTCGTCTTGCATAAGTTTCTTCGTTCGGTTTTCCTGTCCTGGGAGGCTCGATGGGAAGGAAGTTTAGGTTGGTGATCTAGAAGCCAATTATCAGCATTGGAATGCTGCAGATTATCCTCTTCTCGCAGCGGATCGCTCATTAAACCAACATACCGCCCTGAGATTCTCCTTGTAGAACTGGGGACGAATAACCGTCGCTTTCACATAGTACTTGATGTCGGCCATGCCTGGGAAGCCACTGAGAGATGGAGGGAGTGTCTTCTTCACATGGCGAGTGGTGTCCCTGGCCATTTCGACCCTTAGACCCGTGATGTTCAGGTTCGTAAGCATGCTATTGTGGATGCTGCACGAATTGTTGAATGGGAACTGGACAGCCACTATAAGTTCTGTGTGTCACAGGTATTACCATGCGAACTATACTGACCTTGAATTTGAAAGGATACTCGTACGTCCCTCTTGCGAATGTATAAGCTCTGTCTGGAGTCTCTGCATTGAATACTGCGGCAGTGGGGAACACTGTTTCGACTTTGTACAGGATCTACACCAGCTAAAATCAGTATCGCTTGCATTGAAGACCATTACAACAATTTCTTTCGCGCCTCGGATGGAAGAGGAAGAGGAAGTTGGAGGGGAATGGCTCAGGATTCGCACCTTGTGAACCTCGATTTCGGTACGCTTCTTATCCGACTGCTCATTATGTGGATTTTTCGGACCTGCCAGGCGCGTCCGACTTTCGCCTTCTAATTTTACTTGAATGCCTCCGATTGCAGCTTCAGAGTGTAATTGTAGAATCACTTTTCCCGTGAGATAGTCAAGATTGGTGAAATGCTTATGAGGCCGGTCCAGGTGGATGATTACAGACATGACGAGCACTAGCTGGTGAACCGTGTGGCGGTTGAAGCGGGCCGGCAAGCGTGCACAGGCTCGATGTCAGGGACCGAACCAGTCAGTCTCAGTGTTGGAGTGGACGACGATGCACTGGGAGGAATGGGAGGGAGAATATCTACTGAGAGCGGATATGGAACTCCAAGTAAACAAAGGAAACAGAAACCAGTGCACGGCGGATGTGGAAAGCTGGGAGAAGAAAAACGAAGACGGGAGTTCGGCAGTGACTTTCTGACTAGATTATTACAAGCTGGGAAAATGACGTTGAATCCAGGGGACGTGAAAGCGCAAGGCGTGGGGCAACCCGAGAACTGTACGGTCTCGGCGTGTTCGGAACTTTTCCCTCTCGAACCAAAAAACAATAGACCATTCCTAATGAATGAATATTATCCTGGAGTGTTGACTGCTGATTGATCTGAGCGAGCAATCGGTGGAGTTCATTGACCTGATTTTTCAATCATACGGTGGGTGCGACCCATTCTGGGCCTTTTCAGTCTGACAGTGTCTGACGGGGAGAGAGCCAGACTGAATGGCGATCCTCTCGCAGGGCTGGTTTTTGCTGGCCTCCGATTCGCGTCACAGCCGGGGTTCTGCTCAGCCACTCCGAACACAACTCTATGGTCAGTTATGGATTTCCCCTCCCGTTGCACCGCCACGTCACGGACGCTAGCAGAGCCATGGCAATGGATATCAAAGAACTGACGGTATGAATTAATTGGGTATCGCCAAGTGATCTATACTTCGAATTACAAGTACACTTCTAGGCACCAAGATTTCCAATTTGACTGCAGTGGGGTGGGTCGTCAGAGTCCTTCCTTAGCGAGCATGTCTAGATTCATTAGCCATGGTTATCAACCGATGCGCTGCCGAGACAATTTCGCGCCTTACCTGCAATATCAAGGTAAAATGCAATGGCGTTGAACCTATACGACACAAAAAACAGCCAATGTCAGCAGGGGCACTCGCATGTCCAATGAATTGCGTTCAGAAGTCTATTGGCGAACCTCTGTCTGTTGCCTGTAATTTCTCCGGCCAGCCACTTGAGTCGATTGCTCCAGTTGATTAAGTCCAGGTGGCTGACGCCCTCCAGGGTGCCCTTGTATGCTCCCCACTTGCTGCTGGCAACGCTGACAAGCCCATCATTGTACCCTTCTATTTGATCCAGAAGACGATGGGATAGACGGAAGACGGACCAGAAACTTGGCTGCATTGCCGCCCCATACGAAAAGTATCTGCATAACTCAGCCATGCTGATGACGGCACCATCTTCGGCCAGTGGGGACCTACCGGACGTCTTCAATGTCTGGCGTTGCGGGGTTGAAGGTGTTCGTCATATAGTCACGGGTTAATTGGGCGAATGCGCCCGTTTCTACCTTTAGCCGGTCTAGAGCATAGTACAGCTGGGCCAGGCGGTCATCTAAGACCATATTAGATAGTATTTATAGAAGCGATGTGCATACTAACCGCCAATCTGCTTGAGGGCGAAGTCTGCAACAGCAGAGCCTAGAAACGTTGAGTAAATGTTCTGCGAATATTGAGACATCACATACCTCTATGGGGAGTCGCAATCGTGGTCAACGATTTTACCTTGAAATCAGTCGGCTTCAAATGAGTGATCATATATCGAGAGTCAAGCCCGCTTGAGCACTGATTAACATCCGCTATTGAAGGGTAGACTTTTCTGGTTCTTACCCCTAAGGGAAGTGTCAACAACAGCTCCCGTAATGGCGGGTAGATGTTGCGCTTACCATGCTATGACTGTTCCATGTCAGACAAGACAACATCATAACATCTGAGGTAGAAACTTACGCAATAATGTTTACATGTTCTCCGGGTGCACCGGCAGCGATATCTCTCGCTAATTCTTCAGCACGCGTTTCGATGGATGCGGAGGGAGGCACTGTGGCAGTGATAACCCGAACACCTTGCATCGATAAAGCTTCCTTTATACCACGCCAATATTGAACTCCAGGAAGATAACGTCCAGCAAGACGCAGCTCGGCGAATCCAAGCAGGCCATGCGCGAGAACAACTGCATGTTTTGGGGCATCTGTTAACGGAGTATCAGTAGCTCGACACCGATGATAAGGTCTTTGCATGGCCCATGCTTACTGTAGTTCTCCCTGATTATCGCATATTCATCTCTGATAACGTTCCCCAGGTCTTCCAGGCGCGGATCGAGAGCGTCGGGGCTGTTGGGATGTTGTGGACTGTGCCTACGCGCAGAGGAATGAAGACATCTCAGGGCCGAGTAGCGGACAGAGAGCGAATGAAATTTGATGCTTCTTACGCCGTTGGACACGGCAATGGCATGTCTCATCTTATGATTCCTCTCACTAATTGTGTGATGCTGAAGAGGGGCTTGAAAGCAATGTATACATATGGGGCAGCCTGGTGTTCCTGATGACGCAACAGTTACTGGGCACTTCATGCCTTAGGCCGCAACACCATGGCACTGACAACGTCTACGTACTGTATCCACAGCTTGTGACTGGCAATAAAGGCATGCATGCTATCAACGAGCTAGCCTTTCTCTTTTAGTTTACTATTAGTGGTGTACATAAGCGCAACACTAGTATGCTGGGTTGTGCTTTAAAGGTCTTATATGTTGACTTGCAACAGCCTTATAACAGCATCGAGAAATCAAGACAACTTCAAGTTGACTCTTGCCAGCTTCAGACAGGATACAACATAATTTATGTAATGCTCAAACAGCGGGCCAGAACTATATTCACAGGCTGAAAGCAAATGACAAACAAGAACCCCTCATGCTGCCGCAATGACAAACGGCATCATTCCTCTATGCCTTGATCACGATCTTCTCGGACGGCTCGGGCTTCACATCGACCAGCGCATGGATAAGAGTCTCGATAACCTTTCCACCTCTCTCGTTGCCAGCATCCTTGATTTCCTGGAGCTTCACCTCGGCTTCCTTGTTCGCATCCTCCTCGGCCTTCTTGTATCCGCTCGAGTGCTAGAAACAGTATTGTCAACCTTCGCATTCGTCCAGATGTCGCATCTCCCAACTTCAACCCCGCAGGACAGATTGTCATTCATACCTCAGCCTCGAACTTCTTGAACTCCTCCTCCTTTTGCTTTCTGTACTCCTCAATCTCCTTCTGTGCTTCGGACTTTGCCTCCCTTATGCGCTTCGTGCGGTCTACAAGAACATTAATCGGGATGTTGTGGTTATCGGGTGTCTGATGACATACATTCTCTGGCTGGATAATGCGACACGTCAGCACTGATTAATGGTGCGGTATTCTTTCAAACACAGTGTAAACTAACCTTGTTGGACGATCTTCTGAGCCTCCCTCTCGGCCTGAAATAGAAATGGTCAACCACTATACCCCACCCACTTCAATCAAATGCGACCTACATCGAGGAGGGTCTGAATGCCTGCGGAGTTCTGAGCGGACTATCCGAAAGAGTCAGTATAACAATTTTCCAAGTCGAGCGACACATTCTCCTCACCATCTTTGCAGTATTATTTCTCAGAAGAGGCGCTTATGAGAACGAAAGAGTCGGAGAATATAGGAGTATACAGAGGTGGAGTCGTGAGCTTGTGATGCGCCGTTCGATCTCCCCGACGCCACGAATGACCCCTTAGGCGGTCGGGATTCTGCCACCTGACACCGCCATCACTGATATCACCGATAATCCGATGCAGATTTGGACATGATGCCACTCGCGCATTCAACCGTTCATTCATTTACTGCTTCTTATTAATTGTCGCGCAATTTACAAGTTGCATTTAAGGCAAGATGTCTCGTGCTTCCAAATTGACACTGGCCGCGACTGGTCTCGGTACGGCGGGGATCATCTACTTTGTGCACTGGGCACAGGAACAAGAGAAAATTGTAGGTCACCGGTGCTTTATGGCCAGGACAATTGCAGTGATTAATGCTTGTTTCGTATCTAGGGCATGCACAAGGCGGTCGAGCTAGACATGGAGAAACAGCGTATCCGCAGGGAACGACAGGCCGAGTTCGAGATGCAAAGGGCGTTGGAAGAAGAGTACCGGAAGCTACAGAAGGTCTCGCCCAGCGTTGACGAGCCAAGCGGAGGGAAGTCGAATCAAGGGCAAACATCATGATACACGCCCGAGCGGTTCTTTACGATTCATAGACTTTGTCTGGTATGTTCATGCCCTTGATGCTTAGAGGCGAAACCCTCCCTGACGAGAGAGCAGGTATAGATGTCCATTTGGCATGTGATGGCTGTATGCTTGTAGAATATACCCAAAATGTACATTAGAGATCAATATCCATACCCACCTCTGTATACTATTGATCCAGTCTGTCTTTGGTCGACTGCCGTGCTAAGAGATTGGCTGTTCAGCGCCACAACTGCTGAAAGAAGGCAATGCGACGGCTATATGGCAGCGGTATAAGAAGCACCGCTATGCATGAACAGAAGTTCATTCTGTATTGCTTTAGTAGAAATATATGTCAGTCTCAGACACGCTGATATTTGGCATTGTTGTAACATCCTTATCAGCCAAGAATGGCACGGTGACACGTGCCGGCGGACTCCGAGATAGGAGCGATAGCTGACCGACATAAAAGAAGGCCGGCTATCATCGGAGGCCGGCCCAATTCCGGCCTCATGCAACTAGGAAAGCCTATTCGGCCGCGATCCAAGGATGTTGGCCAATCATGCTGGGGGCCATGTGACATAAAGCCTTGGCATTTGGTGAAGTATAAAGCAGTCCATAATGTAGACAGCGACGCTTTGGGGCAGTTATGGCTGCGTTAGAAGTATTTTTGAGAGTAGTAAAAGGCCTATCCTATTATCAGGAGCCTGTAATTATATACCAACACCTTTATGGCCGCCACCAGGCGGCTAGACCTCGGAACGAGCACAGGGTGCAGCTGCTATACCCCGCTCAATCGGGAATAGCGCGTCCCCGTGATTCTGGCGTGCCCTTATTTGCCAAGAGTTTGTATAGAGTCGATGGACGTGCATCTGATGGCCAGACATGCCTGTAAGGGGTGTTGTTTCTGCGTAGAATCATCGCAGAACCCCAATATATCACGTAGTATGGTCCATCATATATGATGCTACGTTATCGCGAACGAGTCTGAGGTCCCCACGCAGTTTTCCTGCCTCTTTCGTAATGGTGCCTTTGAGGCCGGAATTGATACCGGCCTCTGAGTATTATAAGAATCGCCTGCTTTCCCGCCCAATTCTGACTCCCAAGCTCTCCTTCCCAGATCCTCCAGTATCCGCAAACATTCCCAGTGGGAAATTTCCCGTTTTTCTTATCTTCTTCTTTCTTTGACTTTGGGTCTCTACCAACCCTATACTCTCATCGTCATCACATCATCATCCATTTGCCTTACATCTCGGATAGACTTCTATACTACATTACCTCCACACCATGTCTCCCTCTAGAGTCCCCTTGCCCAACAGCACTGTGGATCGCTTTCCTCACATTCATGATGACCCTTCCACTGTGCCACGGTCCTTGGACCCCTTCACTATCACCACCTCCACTGGCTTCCTCCCCTACCTCACTGCCCCTACCAAGCTGCCTGATGTCTTCCAACCCCTGATGTCCCTGCTTGAGCGGATGCCAGTACTCAAGGAAGATGGCTCTCCAGGTCTGCTTGCCAAGTATGAGCTGGGCCCTGCTGTCCTGGCTGAGCTGCCTGACTTGACGGATGAGATCGACAAGCAGGTCACCCCTGAGGGGTTGCCGGACCTGTACATGATTGCTGCTCTGTTCCGGGACTATTCGTTCCTCGCTTCGGCTTATATCCTTGAGCCATGCTGGGAGAACTGGTGCAAGGACCCTGAGAGTGGCTATGGGTTAGGACGGGACCTGCTGCCCAAGACTGTAGCTCGTCCCATGTACCGTTGTTCTCAGCTGTATGTCTACCCTACATGACTTATAGTATCTTGACCAATTTACTAACATGATACAGTTTGGACATTCCTCCCTTCTTGTCCTATGCAGCTGCATACTCCCTTTTCAACTACACCTTGGCCGAGCCATCCAAGGGCCTGGTCTACCCTAACCTCAGATTGGTCCGCGCCTTTGAGAACGGCCTCGACCCCAAGAGCTCCGAGGCAGGCTTCATCCTGACCCATGTGGACATGGTCAAGTACTCGAGCGGCCTGATCAGCGGAGCTGTCAAGGTTGTCGACACAGTTGAGCAGGGTGGACCCCGCTCAGTAGTCAACGACGGGTTCCGCGAGATCCTGGAGTCGATGGAAAAGATCGAAGCAGCCATGGAGGGTATGCATATGCTTCCTACTTGTACCAGTACACTCCAGCTAACAATTACAGACATGTGGGCCAACTCCAAGCCCCAGGACTACCTCTCCTTCCGCGTCTTCATCTTCGGAATCACTTCTCAGTCCATGTTCCCCAACGGAGTCGTCTACGACGGGGTACTCGACAACAAGCCTCTTTTCTTCCGCGGAGAGAGTGGCGCAAACGACAGCATGGTATGCACCCATACCTATAACGTTATAAGCAACTCCAACTAATATTTTTGCATAGATCCCACTGCTCGACCACCTCTGCCAGATCCCCATGCCCTCCAACCCGCTCACAAAGGTACTGCATGAATTCCGCGCCTACCGTCCGCTTCCCCACCGCGAGTTCCTCGCGCACATCAACTCTAAGTCGGAAGAGGTCGGGGTGCGCAACTTTGCGCTGGCAGATACCGAGACGGCGATTCTTCTCCTGAAGACTCTCAACCATGTGCGCAGCTTCCGCTGGCGACACTGGCTGTTTGCCCGCGAGTACATTATTCGCCGCACGCCGCACCCTACTGCTACTGGCGGAAGCCCTATTGTCACTGTAAGTCTATGCGAGCCCTTTGGTGGTCAATGTAGTAGCAGAGTGACTAACGGACTACAGTGGCTCCCCAACCAGCTGTCTGCTGTGATGGACTTGATGATTTCGGTCTACGACACGTATCTGGCGCCTCAGAAGGGGGATGGCCTTGGACCGGACGGACAGAAGGGCTACGATGCGTATGCGAAGCAGGTTGAGCCGATGATGGAGATGGTGCGGGATCAGCGGGAGAAGTTGGCGAAGGAGGTAGAGAAGTGGTGTCAGGAGAGGGGTGTATAGATAGATGCCTGTGGAGAGTTTATGATACCTGCCACGTATGTGAGCAACATTTATAGTTTACTACATTTTTACACAATTCAACCTACCTTTGAACATACATCATCCAAACAATAAGTTGAATACTCCGAGGTACTATCTAAAGTAGCCACCAACCACGTGTTGTAGATCCCCACAACTCGGACATTCCACATTCGGCTGTTCCAATCAACCAACTTAATCAACGGACCTCGGCACTTCTCCGCATTCTCTCCTTTATATCACCTTCTTCTCCGCACTCACCACCACCTTCACACTTACAACCACAACCACCACACAATCACCACACAATCCAACCCACACAACAAAATGCCACCATCCCAACCCCCCGAACACTTCCACGGCTACCTCTCCAATTCCCCCACCACACCCCTGACCTACGCCCCGTACACCCCGAAACCCTTCACTCCCACGGACATCGAAATCAACATAACCCACTGCGGCATCTGCGGCACCGACCTCCACACACTCCGCTCCGGCTGGGGTCCCAACACAACGACCTACCCCTGCATCGTGGGCCACGAAATCATCGGTATCGTGACACGCATCGGCTCATCCATCCCCACCTACCCCAACACGACACCACTACGCATCGGCGACCGAGTCGGCATCGGCGCCCAAACCTTCTCATGCCTACAGCCCTCATGCGAGGAATGCGTCGCGGGGAAAGAGAACTACTGTCCGCGCATCACGGGCACATATAACAGCCGATACTGGGACAACGAGACAGGAAAGCGAAGCGACGTTATCGCGTACGGGGGATTCGCGCGGAAATGGCGCGGGCCCGCGGCATTCGCATTTCGGATTCCAGAGAGATTAGAGAGTGAGGTTGCGGCGCCGTTGCTGTGTGCGGGGACGACGGTGTTTGCGCCGTTGAGGAAGTATCTCGGTGATGGGGCGGATAGTGGGAAGGGGAAGACGGTAGCGGTGGTGGGGATCGGTGGACTGGGGCATTTGGGAATTATGTTTGCGAAGGCGTTGGGGTGTGAGCGGGTTATTGGGATATCGAGGAGTAAAGGGAAGCGAGAGGATGCTGTGAGGGGATTAGGGGCTGATGAGTTTATTGCGACGGGGGAGGAGAAAGGGTGGGAGAAGAAGTGGAGTCGATCGGTGGATTTGATTCTGTGTACGGTGGATGGCGATGATATGCCCCTTGGGAAGTATTTGAGGTTGTTGAAGGCCGGCGGGACGTTTGTGTTGGTGGGTGCGCCGGAGAAGCCGTTGCCCAGGATGAGGGCGTTTGAGTTGATTGGGAAGGGGGTTAATGTGACCGGGTCGAATATTGGGAGTCGTGAGGATATTAGGTGTATGTTGGAGGTTGCGGCGGAGAAGGGGGTTAGGCCGTGGGTGGAGACTAGGAGGATGGAGGAGGTTAATGAGGCATTGAGGGATATGGAGGCGGGGAGAGCGAGGTTTAGGTATGTGCTGGTTAATGGGGAGGAGAGGGGGAGTCGGTTGTAGTTTACTCTTGAGTATAGATTTGGGGAGTTTGTATTAGGGTGGGTGTGGTAATGGGGTTGTAGAGGAGTGAATCTCTTGATAGATAGTGTAGTGCTTATGAAATGAAGAGATTTAAGAGAGATTTAATAAAGAGAGAATTTTTCTCTGCCAGTTCTTATCGAGAGATCTAAAAGAGTACTACTTAGTCTTTACTTCTGATATGCTCGGTCTGATTCCGCCGTAGGATGAGGGTACCTTCCCAATCGGGAAAGAGGTACGAGATATACGAGTCTGCAGATCGTGAAGCCTCAAATTAAAAGATTTTATACAGGTGGCGATGAAAGGCAAGTCGCTATAGATTTAGGAGTCTTATTTCAACTGACGAGTCGTTATGTCCGTCAAGCACATGTTTCTCAGTCAAATGACTATATGTTTAGTCTTACTCCTACCATCCAACATAATGTCTCCCGACACCATAGCGGCCGGATAGTTTATCGAAACAACCCATCAATGCCTGCAGCGATTGTATTCGCAAATCTCTTTGTGTTGGGCACCCTCATTCATACTTATGGTCTGTTCCAAACACGGACTCTATCCCTTTCGTTATCGGAGGATACTGTATGTCAATCCTTCAACGTGAACTTGCACTAGCTGACCAACTAGTCGAGCCAATAGGATACATCGGCGGCGCGATGTCGGCATCTCCGACCCCCCTTTGAACTATTGGTCCGTACGTCATGCAGAGCACCCTGGTGCTGGTCGCGTCGGCCCTCTTCGCTGCGAGCATATACATGGAACTGGGTCAGATTGTAGCCCTCGTGAAGGGGGAGAGTTGGCAGTCATCCGGGTCGGCTGGATGACCAAGATTCTCGTTGCAGGAGATGCGCGTAGCTTCTTGATGCAAGCGTCGGGTGAGTGCACTCTGCGCTTGGATGGTGTTGTGTAATGTGCTAGACAGACTGTTGATGCTGTCCGTGTAAATCGTTTTCGCAACCTTCCATCCAAGCGAGATAAAATGGTTTCTTGGGCGCTGGAGCATCAAGACTGAGAAGGGGAATGGAAAGCAGAGAAGTATGTCTCTGTATAGGTGGGGCTGTCGTGGCTTGTAAATGTTTATTGAATGGATTGAATCACGAATCGATCTCCTGCTGTCCTATCCCAGCTGTATCAGGCGTATTGACTGGGTGTGTCTCCCCGAATATTTCCAGCATATGACTCTCAATCAGTGGCCTCCATTCATCGTCCAGAAGTTCCCATAATGCTCGCGCCACTCTGCTTCCCCGATCACCCATGTACCATGCATCCCTCAGATTATGGAATACAACGCAATGATACGCTAGTATTACCAAAGCCAGCGGTTTGCGCTCCCGCAAGAGTTCCATGAATTCAGGCAATTGCCTGATTGCCCATCGGCTGGAAGTCGACACAGAGGGCATACCAGTACGCGCCTCAGCCAGCATTTCTGCCAGACGGTCAAGTGCATTTTCGTAAGCAGCTGTGTCATGGGTGTCGTCTTGAGCCCCGCAAGCGTTGTTCACCTCATACAACCGCTCCAGGCTTGACTGTGCGTCTCTCAAGTAATCCTCATTCAAGTCTTCCACCTTGAAGATTATGCTCCATTCATCATTCTTTATGACCGAAGTAGCTTGCTTCAATATCTGTTGGACCCCACGCGCGAGCGTGAATATCTGAAGTAGGTCATCCACGTTTGCCCATGGATCGCTAGACTCGGGTGCGTGAGGTAAGCCAAAAGTATAATAGACCACAACACTGGCAAATGCAAACATAGCCCTTGCATTAGCTGAGTTGATATCGCTTAGCCTCTCGCGGAATAAGGCCAGTGCTTGAGCCTGATGTGCAACGGCAGTGCTGAGATAAATCGGACGCTGCTGGGTATCATGCCTTGTTCGTGCAATATGCAGGGAAGACAGCGCGAGTAGCCCGTGCATTAGGAAAGGATGCGTAATTGCTTCCTCTGAAGCGCGAAAGCGCCAAATGTGGTCCGTGTGTTCGCCTCGAGACACACTTTTGTGCGTTGAGTTGCACCATTGCATCATCAGCTCCAAGTCAGTGATGTTCAAGCTGGGGACTGCTTGCGAGGCGGCAAATGCATCACCCCATCTTCCCAGGATGCTGAGGGAGTTGGCAGTCGTAGCCGCAGAAGAGTCAGGCTGGGAAGCCCCTGCTGGGCTGGACTTCTTGGGCCGTATGCGAGAAGGGGGTTCTTCATTTGTCCATAACAGTGATGCGCTAGAGTCATACTCGCAGGTTGCCAGACGTTTTGAGCAATTTGAACAAGAGGGTCGTAATTCATCACACTGGTATCGTCAGTAAGGAAGACGATATGCAGTGAGTATTCCACAAGATTGCGGAAATAGGAGAGTACCTTCACCCGCCTTCGCTTGCATTGCAAGCAGCCGTGGCGCGATTTGCGATGGGGTCTTCTAAGTGCCATTGAACGTGGTGAAGGAGCTACTGCTGGCCATGCTAGAGTCGTGGAACTTGGAACCCACGGTTAGATTCTTTCGCATGAAGCCGTCGCTTAGACCCGCTATCCCGAAGATTATGGCGGGGGTAAGACAGAAATGTTAAGGCTGAAGTATTTCGTTCTTTCTTTGGAGCCAAGCTCGTCTTACGTCATCAACAGGGTCCTCAGCACCAAATCTTTGTGCTTATTGATATTATGATAGAACATAAACCAGAATTCAGAAAAGTCAATTTGGTATCTCGTATCGCATAAAGGAACCGCAGAACAACCATGTCAGAGAATCCTTTCTCCTCTTAACTACCACTAGCAGCAGCAGCGTCCCTGCGTCGCCGGGCTTTCTCGTACAAGGCTAGCACTGTGACTAGTGCCATAAGGTCGAAGTCCTGCCCATAATCCACAAACATCAGAAGCCTGCCTGTCTCCTTGTTCTTCCAAACAGCGTTGGTAAATACACCCACAACTTTACCGGTCTGCTCATCAACGAGTTTGAAGTTGCGATTGCTCAAGCTGTTCGTCTTGCGGTCCTCTTTAACCCCAACCGAGTGTGTCCGGGTGCAGAGGAATGAGTGCCGTTCGGGGCCCTGGGCAGTCTGCATCGTCATCTGCCAACAATACTTGGCGTGTCGGTGGTCTTGCGCCAGCAGATCCTCGTATGTAATACCATTGATATCGTTGGGATCGCCCAGACCGACCTTGAGATGTCTTGAAAAGTGTAGGAATTTGCAGACTGCCACGGTCGGGCCGTTCTCGTCGGACCCTGCATGGAAGGTAAGGTCTGGCTTCTTGGGCCTGCAGGAGGAGTTCTCCACCCGGTAGAGCTGCTTCCCTTGGGCGGTGGACACATTGTAATGGTTTCGGAACAGCGTGTTATGGATCTGATAGACGTGCGAAGCGCTTTGCTCGCTTGGAAGCTTCTCGTCAACAGATCCCTCATAGTCGGAGAGCCGAGAACCGACCAAGGTTGGGTCATTGGGGACCAGAGAAGGTTCGTAAGTAGCCATCTGCGTAGCAGGACAGTAGTAGTTTGTTAGACGGTGGCTCTGAGAACTGAATCCCAGATTCATGGAATCGACGCCATTCCATGGTTCTTATATCTTGCATCCGAGCCTTGTGTCGGACAAGGCGCTCTGCTGCGGCTCATGCCGATACGAGACCCTTTGACGATCATCAGGCTGTGCATCACAGCCATGCTGCTTTCTCCTTTTCTGATCCCTTCGGGCACTCGATCCATGGATAACCTCAGCCAATCATCGCTGGTTATGACTTAGCGGATACGACGGGCCCGATCGGGCGTAGCGTTGATGACTCAGGCTTTAATCTCATGTAACATCATCTGACCTATGCTAATCACGTGAATATATGTATTATCACCTGACTTGGTAGCTCACCGCCCGGCGCGCGTCTCGAACTTCGGGAGAATTAATTGTTGGCCGGCGAAAGAGTAGAATCCCAGATTCCAGAAACACAGCAGCTTCGGACGGGCGTGTTGCTTCTTTCTCGCTCTGCCCGGCTGCTTGGCGATTCCTCAGCTCTTGTTCGATGACCCGACCTCACTAAATTGATTGCGCAACTCTATTCCCTTCCTCTTACGCTGTCCAACCGCCCCGAATTGAGGTGCAGCTCTATGCTTCCTCGCTCTTCGCGTTCATCTTCCCTCTTTCATCTCCGAGCTTCTTACCAATTGATATAGCTTGTCGCAGCATGTCTTTCAAAACCTCTTTTGAGTCCAGTCCGCCGTCAACCCCCGGCCATTCCCGCAGTGTATTCAGTAATCTGTCAGAAACGCCGGCAGGCGCTCCGCCCTCCGCATCCAATTCCTTCACTCCGCAAGGCCATCCTCACTCCAGCAGCATGTTCGGCAGCTCCCAAATGAGCTCTGGCTCCCTCTTCACCAAGTCCGGGAACATCAATCCCAACGATAGTATCTTCGGCTCCTCCATCGCTTCCACCGACTTTGCCCTCCCCCGAGGCAAGAAGACCACTCAAACCAAGTCCTTTGCGAAATCGCAATCGCTGTTCAGTATTACAAATGGCAGCCGGTTTGCAGAATCGACTAGCTTTGGAAATTCTAACGGCTTCGCGGATTCACGGATGGATGATGATGCCACCGACCAAGATGCGGAGGGTGAAGAGGAGGATCTGCCGGAGGAGCAAGCTGAACAGACCGACAACGCTATGGACTTGGGTACTACAGAAAAGGCCACAGGGTCTCGTTTCAGCTTCCTGGACTCCCAGCTTGGCGATTCTATCTCTGCGCCGTCCGCCGCGCTCGGCCAACGAAAGTCGATCTACTCAAATTCCACCACGCAAGCAAAACGCCCAAAACTCGACGAAAAGTGGGCAAACCAGTCACCTATACGGAAAGGCAAGCTGTCGCCTAAGAAGGACTCTGCGATGCCGTCGATTGTGCGCAACTTCGCTTCGCGTTCGCGCGTGGCTGCCGTGGAAGAGCCAAGCGAGTTCATCATGCATACTGAGGATGAAGTTTGCCGCATGCACGATGAAGTGAAGAAGTCTGACTACAACAACACTGACTTTGAGGTTGCTCTGTCGGACTCTTGCGACAGACTCGTGGACACGTGGCAGGCAATCGCAAATCAGGATAGCGCTGGACAAAGTCCAGGTACCGGCATCGGTCCAGGAGACAATGCTTCGAACATTGCGAAAGCAAGCTTCCTGGCATCCTTACTGCTGCGGCTTCATCACCCTCCTCAGTTGGCACCCAAGCCCAGCCTTCTAAGCCCCCTGGGATTTCCAGCGCGCAATTTATTACTGGCCCCCGCTCGGACAAATACCCCTACGCCCATACCCAAGCTCCTTCTTGACTGGCTTGATGAGAACCATATGCCTCTTACTGATGAGCTGCAAGCATTGAAAGAGATTGAGCCCAATCCTACGGCTTCTCCAAACTTTTGGGAACTGATTAATGCTGCTGTATTGCGTGGCCATCTCTCCGAGGCTGCGGACCTTTTGCGGTCGGCTGATTTTAACTATGCACGGTCCGCCTTGGAGGATGGATTGCCGCAGTCAGGCTATCGTGGCGCACAGCTGCAGAACATTCAGAGGTGCGTTAACAGGGCCCTCCAGGTCCTTGACTCATGCCCCAGCGTGCAGCACGGGGATTGGGACATTAGAGGCCCCGAGTGGGCTACGTATAGAAAACGTGTGATTGCCGCCGTGACAGACTTGGAGGAGTTTGCCGAAGGCAGTGAACAGGCGTCTCCCGAGCCTCCGGCTGCGGAGAACCGCTTCCAGGCAGTCAACTTTGGATTGAAGCCCACGGCTGCTGCCCCGATGTTCTCTTTTGCTCAGAACGCACGCATGGCCGAGAGCAAAGTCCCGTGGGCCATCTACCAGAACCTTCGGTCCATGTACCGCATTATCCTCGGCGATACGAGCGTAGTCATGGACCACGCGGAGGATTGGATTGAGGCCACGATTGCGATGACCGTGTGGTGGGATGGAGAGGATGATGAGGAGGGTTCCAGCGCCGACTTGTTTTCGAGATTGTCCAGACCCAACGCCTCCCCCAGCAGTATACGGAACGCCTACCTCCGTCGGCTTGACCTGGCCTTCAGCCATGCAACCAGCGCCGAGCCCGCGGATGCTGGTTTCCGCGTCAACTCGATGAGCAGCCTTGAAGTCGGACTTGCTTCCGTCTTTGAAGGCAACGTGGATGGTGTGCTAGAATTGCTTCAGACCTGGTCGCTGTGTGTAGCGGCTGCCGTGGTTGAGTTCGCGTCTATTGGCGGCTGGCTAGAGGCTGGGGCTGGTCCTAAATCTATGCCAGGCCTTAGCAAAAATGACCTCATGGTTCTTTCCTATGGACAGGCTGGTGATGCACCTACGCGACGTGTTCACAAGAACGATGTGATTAGCGAGTATGCGTCTGGCTTGTCTGAGCGGACCACCTTGGAGTGCGAAACGGGTGTGCGACAGGGATGGGAGATGGCCATCGAGATCCTCAGCCGCTTGGATGACCGCGAGAAACTGGAGACGAGCGTTGCCGACCTGCTCGAAAAGATACCCCTGACCAGCGTTGAGCAGGTGGATAGAGTGGTGCAGCTGTGCTGCGAAATGGATCTGGATCAACATGGAAGGAAGGTCGCTGAGGTAGGTGGTCACTTACTGGTACTATGTGAAACGTCAGCTAATCTGCTCAGCGCTATGGTGATAATATCGTCGCAAACTCTCAGGAATATGGGCTTGCCCTTCTGTGCTATGCTCGCGCACACGACCGACGCAAGGTCAAGTCTATCGTTGACCTGCTCATCTCATACAGTCTTGTTCAGTCCCGCGCCTTCCCTGAATCCTCCGACCTGGACGAGCAGCTTGAAGCTTTAATTAAGAACCCCAAGTTTGGCTTGGGGGCGATTGCGCACACGGATGAAGAGGCTGCGACTATTCTCCAGTACTATTTCAGTGGATATGCGACTCTGCGTCGCTTCTACGAGATTCGCGACGAGGCGATCAATCTCAAGGAAGGACAGCGACCTCGGTTCAAGCCTCTAGCCAGAAGGCGAGCAGCGGCCCAGGCTTTGGTGGCGGTCATTGGCAGCGCGGCGGACAGCATCTACGGTGGTCTGTACGATCCCGATCGTGATGCTGTCGTCCAAGTCGATGGACTGTTGACATTGCTTGGCGAAGCCCTGCCCTTTATTGGCCGTAAGATCCTATCTTAGTACCCTTCTTAAGAATCTTATCCTAACCACCCGCTCGGCAGAATCCACACCCCTCCTCTCCGTCTCCCAACAATTCACCATCCTCTCCGCCATCGAGGACCTCCAGACCGTGACTCCGCGCGTCTACGCCCAATGCGAAGAATGCTTCCGCTCCACGCTCATCCAATACCACTCCAGCAAGCGCGCCCACACCTCCGACTCCTCTGTCCTCCCTCCCTCCCCCCGCGCCATGCTCAAAAAGTCCGTCTCATCCCTCACAGCATCGAGCACCTTCTCCCTTATCGGCAACGACATCATCGAATCCGCCCGCACTCGCTCCGGTTCCGGTTCCGTCGGCAGCTCCGGCGTGCTCGTCCCTCGCGCGGACGCTGACTCCCCAACTACCCCCACCGAACGCGGCTGGGACTGGCGTGCCGGTCTACCAGAGGACGCAACGGGCGAGGATATCCTCCGTATTCTCCGGGTCGGTCTAGCGAAGGGATTGAGCTATGGTGCTCTTGGATCGATTTAGATTTTCTTGATGATGAAGAGGAATTAAGCCAAGGAGCAAAAGTCAAATCTTAATACATCGGATGTATTTGTGTGGAGTGGAGTGGAGTGGAGTGGAAAGGAACGGAGTAGTTGTGCTGTATTAATGTATTTCTATACTACTATGTTCTCTCTGCTTGCAGCATGCATGAGTATAACACTTCTTATTCCAGTGTTGGTTGATTGGTTGCTCTCTTTCAAGACCAATTAGAGTTTGAGATTCCCACCCTCCCTTTCTCTCGTTCCACCCTGATACATATCATATACAATAGGTACACTGTACGGACGAAACAGTAGGAGAGAAAGCACCCTGCACAACAGTTGATACTAATGATATCCAAAGGGTAAAAAGCGATAGATCTTACTACCCAAGAATTAGTATACTACTACACCATGATTATTCTAAAAGTTCTATTCCTCACCGACGGTGCAATGAATGCACGCACTTTATATTACTAGCAGTACGTACTTGCTTATACTATCGATAATCGATAACATAAATACATGCATGCATGCATGCATGCATTGCATACTTTCCCATTCAATCCATACATATAGAGAAAGCTACATATGAATAACACAATCGTCAATTATATTCTTACCTACTTCGTATATAGAAATTCTTTGGTTAAACTCAGTACGTACGTAGTAGTCACAGAATAAATGGAACTATAGACAAGAAAGATCCGTGCTGTTCTTCAGTTACTACTCGACTTAAATTGCATTATGTCTCTAAGCATGCTTATCTACAATCAGTATCAATTCAATTAAGCCCAGGTGGGGGAGGCATTTGAATGCTCATACGCGAGATCTACTATGGTATTAGCATTCATGCTGGTTTTGGAAAGTGTTGTTGCTTTCCGCTGTGGATACATGATGACATGTTCTAGTAGGTAGGTAGTTATCGTTAGGGGCTATTGAGCCTCCTACTTACCGTACAGATCCCATCTTGCTGACATTGGTTCTATGAATAGATAGACTGTGGAGACTTGGTAGGGTACGCGAAAACTAATTTATCCGCTTGGTCACCGCAATTTTGATTCTTGGGATCTGTAGTATGAATGGACAAGTCATTTAGCATGGCTTAACTTTAGCTCTCATCTAATAGAAGAATCTTCCTATTGGCAGATCATATTCCATACACAAGTACATAGCCATATGACTGTAAAAGTAGATGATTAATGATAAAGAATGTAGGTAGGCCAGCTAGATAATGCATAGACAGATGTTGGTATCCCCCAACTGGCGTATCCCGGATACGACCCCCATTTTTCTCAATCAAATCCTCCTCTATTACCATAGTTTAACAAGACAAAACTCTCCATCCAGTCGATCGTCGCACGTTTCTCGTCTCATCGTGACTGGGGATTCTGCGACGCGACGCAACACAACGCAACGCTATGCAGAACAGGCTGACTGAACACGCGCACACACAGCATTATAAAGAAAACGGTGACGAGAGCGCAGCCCCACAGCGTTGACAATAACAAAAGCATATATCTAGCAAGAGTTTTGGCGAACCGGCCAGGCCAAAATCGAATCGAACTGAGCATGCATCAAACAGGAATAAAATCGAACGACGGTTGAGGCAGACGTCCCGCGACTGCTGCCTCTTGCTATCCCAGAGTGGATGGGTTTAACCCTTGATGCTGGAGTATCCTGAATCCGGCAGGGTTGGGTCTCGAGCGTTGTTTCCGTTGCATCTCAATGAGTGTCGGGAACAGGTGTAGCCGACCAGGACGATTTTTTCCTGCACCACATGGCCACGCTGGCCGTATGCTTCACACGGGTCTACCGCGTGCTGAAAGTAAAGACATCTGCACACCGAAAATCGCTCCACCAATAGATAACACATGATGAGGTGGTGGTCGTGGTAGTGGTCGACCGATGAGATTGGTCTCGGTGGTAGATAAAAAGAAAGGAAAAAGACACAAATTGAAAAGATCAAACGTCCCGCGTGGTAATGAGACAGGTCTGAGGGTGGTGGTCAAGGAATGACTGAAGGGTCGAGGCGTAAAGTGTTGAGTGCGATGGAGGTGGGGAGTGGATCGCGGATGGAATCAATTATAAAAACACCGACCATTCAGGCGACCCAGGACCATGATAGAAACCAAGTTCCAAGTGACGACAATACCAAGGAACTAGAACTGGCGAGCTTGTCATTCTAAGGCGCCTTGATGCTGAATGCGACTGCAGACGGTCGATGCAAGGCATCCATAAAAGAAATCCAAAGGAACCCTTAATTCTATGCTCGGGAACAATCTGGAAGAACTCGGTCCATCACGAACAGGACTAGCGACAAGGAAGAGTAAAGAGGGAGAAAGGGGAAAGGGGGAAGAGAAGGGAAGAGAGAGAAAGCGAGAGCGAGACGGAAAGGGCCACCGAGAAAGCAAAAATGTAGACAATCAAGGAAGAGGAGAGAATGGAGGGGAAAAAGAAAAGAGGGAATAGGAAAAAAGAGGGAAATGAGGAGGACCCATCCTGCCGGGCAAACGTCAACCCATAGCAGATTGGTCTATTTCGGATTTCGCAATACTCGTAGGGCAAACCGGAGTCGATCAGTGGGGGACGCTTGTCGGGCTGAAGGCCGAGTAGTGCAGAACTAGGCCACGCCCATCCATGACAGCTGATTCCGACGCTTTCCCTGCTTTTCTGAGGGGTTGCCGGGCACCGTTTACCCACTAGAAGGGCGCCGTTAAAGGCTCCCCGGGACCCCTGAAAGGCATGGGAGTCAGAGGATGCAGACTGCAGAAGACCAGTCAGGTGGACATTATTGGTGAGCTGGCCCCGTGTAGAGGCTGTAGCAGAAAGGGAAGAGGGGAAGCAAATCCAGCTGGGTCCGCTATAGAGGATTCGCTATTGGAAATTGCTTCTCCGTGCCGTGGGCCGCTGGAGCGAGTTCAGTGTCGGTGCGGTTCTCCGGGGAGGACCTTGGGAGCCGTAAGGCTGCAGCGGGACCCGGCCGGTGATTTGAGGGAAATTCCTTAGCCAGGAAATTAGCCCAGCATAGTGTGGATGAAGGTGGTTAGTTGTCCGAGATGGAAGAGGGGATTGGAGGAAGGCTGAGGCTGAGAAGCAACGGGGGACGGAGTGGCCGGTTTGGATGAACCACTCAAAGCCAGGATGGACTGGCCCCTGGCACCGTAGGGCTGAAACTGGGATGAGCTGGACAGACGCCCGGACGGAGGAGAAGCGAGTCAACCGCGGACGATGGAGGGGGGAAAAGTGGGCATCTTGTTCGTTGCTTGGGGCCCGAGCACAGTTGCGATGGTTGACTGGTTGACTCGTTGCCCCAAAATAGTAATCCCCGTGACTTGTCCAGATTAGGAAAGTAGGGCTTAACCAAAAGATCCACCGTGGTGGAGGCCTGAGTCAGACGCGTCAGGCAACCATCCAGTCAATTCCCCTTCGACTTTCCCAGTCAAGAAAGTGATCAAACTTCTTCTTCATTGATTCCAGGGTTTGTCTTGTTCGGAATGTCGGAAATTTCGGAATACTTCCAATGAAAAGGCAGCTGTTAGAATATCATGACAAATGGATTGATGAATCTATCCACGTCTACAGTCAAGCTTTTACTGTAAGCTCATTAGGTCTCGATATGACTATCCACATCAATTTACTCGAGGCCGACGACCACGTGTATAGAATTAGACTTGGACTAAAATATGACTAGACTGCTCTTACTGCTATCTATATCCTGAAACCAGCTGAAGAACCATACTAGCCATTAACGAGAGGATTTAAAATGCTTGCCTAAGATTGGCATCAGCCTAGAGTGTCTGGATCCCGCGGACACCGGTCATCCCAGGGTATTGCATACGTTGCAGCCTGGCTTATCATTATCCGGCGTTGATAGACATCCTCCTACTCTCTAATCTCTGCAACAAACCTCGGACAATCCCCGAGATTGTCCAACTACCAAATCGGCTATAAAAGACTTAATTGGAAAAGAACTAGTCTCAATTCTTACTCTTATGGGAAATCTATATGAACCCCTACCACCACCACCACCACCACCACCATAATTAATTACAATAAACTCACCATTTCATCCCCTAACTATCGTGAAATAACCCTCTCCAAAAACTCAAACCCCTCCCTCTGCAACTCCCACGTCCTCCCCCCAACCTGCATTCCCATCGCAAACGTATGATCCTCCCCGGGCACCTCCACCATCCCACACTCGACCCCATTCTCCCTCAACACCCTCCACAACTCCCGACTAACCTCAATACTAACCTTCGTATCACAATCCCCATGCACAATAAACGTCGGCGGAAACCCCTTGGCCACATGCACCACCGGATCGATCTCCCTCACATCCCTATCAGGATAACAAGCCTGCAAGACCGTCCCATTAGCCACCTGCGTCAGGGCGAATGCATCCCGGGGGCGGGAGAAATCCGGGCCCTTGGCCTTGCTACCGCCAGAAAGCTCTGTCTGGCCCTCCAGCGAGATAGAACTGTCCGTAGGGACGGGATATTCATCATAGATCTTCTGCAAGAATGCAGGGTCCAGCGCGGGCAGGGTGCGTTGGACGTCAGGGAGAGGTTGGGTCCAGAAGGGATGGGTGAAGTGTACGGCGCCGTAGAAGTCGAGGATTGCAGCGACAGGGCGGGGGACGGAGTAGCCCTGATATAGATTATTAGCATTTCTGGATGTGTGTATAGTAGGATAAGGGAAGGAGAAAACTCACCAATGACAATGCTAATGTACCCCCCGATGACGTCCCAAACGCCATAACCCGATCCATATCGACACGATAGCGCGCTGCATCTGCACCTGCGCCGGCAAGGAACGCATCTAATTGTCCATCGTAGATCCACGCCAACAGGTCGCGGATGTCAGTGATGGGCCCCTCGAGCATATTCACCTGCGGACAGAGACGATGGTTGGGTACCACAACGATCCAGTTCCGGGCGAGGCAGTCGTCGACTTGGGGCATGGAGACCATGCGTGAGTGGCCGAGCATGAAGACGCCGCCATGGATGTTGATTACTGTGAAAAATTTCAGTACTTGATATATATTGTAGTGGAGGGATAGACGTACAAACGGGATATTTCTTTGGCGTGTCATTTTCACTAACTGTGGTGGGTGCCGGTGGGAGGTAGATGTCGGTGGTGATTTTACTGCCGTTGGCTTCTTTGTATTGCACGGTGAGGGGGGGTGGGGGCATGGTGGCGGTCTTTATTGTTCGTATATATAGATTGTGATGGTTTAATTGTTGTATGAGACAAGAGATGTAGCTAGAGGACTGCCCCAGATTTTAAAGTAGGTCTCGGTGCTCGGGATATCCGATTGCGGGGGAAAGCTTGGACTTCCCGACGGATTTCATCCACGAGGTGAAGTTCTCTACCGGCTATTGCTGCCGAGCATCCCACTATGACTACATACTACTAGTGGATAGCTATTATAGGAAGCAATATAGTGGTTATGTGTTGGCTACAGGCTAGGGATAGGCAAGTCATCACTCATCATTCGTTTCCTATGTGAACAACGTAGCTAACATGACCTCGACGTCGCTCATTTCATTTCATCCTTCATCCACCTGGCTATACCATCAGTGCCTTGTATAGAGTGGTCCTTGTCTTTTTCCCATATTCCTTCCCAACTATTCAACTACCTCATCTCCTCCGCGTAGCGCATCTGGCTCCTTCATGGCAGATTGCCATGATCCAGATGGCCGGTTCAATTTTTTTTTCTTGGTTTTCTCTTTTTATTGCTTTCGTAGCATTTATGCTTAAGCGACTTCAATTGGCGCGGCAGGTTACTGCCAAAGGAGTGACTATCCTCTGATGCAAAGAGGAGGGACATCCAATGCACGGCGTGTTCGGTCTTTCGACGCGGGAAGCGACTCCCATGAGGGGTGTTCAAAAATGATCAAAGCAGGGTAAAAGCACCAACAAGTTGTTATGATTTACCTGCGCACCACAATGCCTTGACGGCGGACACCGCTGCGGGCACGGCGGTACTCCTCGTCACTGTCGGACTCGGAGCAGCTAGCCTCAGACGACTCGGTAACATAGCCGCATCGGCTGCCGCCACAGTCGAGCTTGACCCGGTCGCCCTTGCGAGTGATTCCGTAGCGCTCGCAGTGGCAGATCGGGGTGGGTGGGTCACTCATGGACGACAGGGAAGATGGGGAAGTGCTGCCAGATGAGCGAGACGACAGGGATGAGCCAACCGAGCTGGGCGGGCTGTTGGAGAGCGAGTACTCGTCCGAGAGACGGGAGTCGGCAAACCGCATGGTGAGGTCTTCCATGGTGGGAGCAAAGTCCGTCTCCCGGATTTGACGGGAAGCATAGGGCTTGGACGGCTTGGGGTGGTGGATCTTGGACGGAGAAGGAGCACGACCCTTGACGAAGTCTGTGGAGCCCCGGTGGTGCTTGGGGGCGGGCTGGGAAGACTTCTTGCCACCGGGAACATCGAGGATGTTCAACTTGCGGCCGGTGGTGGGCTTGACCGTGTACTCGACAGCGGGATCATGAGAGACATGATAACCATCCATGATGTACTGCGGCAGGGTTAGCTTGCGGGTCATTCGAGTCAGCGGGCGAGTCAACATACGTAGTACCAGTAGCGGCCACCCAGCTTCAGCATGGAGGTCTGGAAGCGGAACTTGCCAGTCCATGCGCCTGGCTTGACATCATCCCGGGAAAGGGGAATCTGACGAGAGTAGTTGTCCCAGGAGCCGACCAGATGGACGGTCTTGACATTGGAGGAGGTGCGCAGCGAGAACTTGAGCTGAACAGCAGACATGTTGAGAGAGATTGACCAGGTTATACTAAGGATTAGATTATATGCAGCAGAATGAAGGCGTAATGGTTTAAAACAATCGTGTCAATGGCGGGAAGTAAGTCGTCGTTATAAAAAGGCCAAGATGGAAGAGACTACCAGAGTCGATTCACGTCTAGCCTTGTGTTGGGTTGGGTTGGTTGGCTGTGCAAATGTATAACAACGAGGCTTTGCTTGACAGGATCCGGTCCTTGACACGCAACCAGAAATATTAGATAGATGTTGTTGTTGGAAAGAATAAAGGACAAGGCCAGCAAGTCGTCTGAGCTGATATGACAGGAACACGAGAAGTCGACCGGCGACAACGAAATGAACCGTCACGAGGTTGAATGGTTTAGAAGTATCCGAACAAGATGCAATAAAAGCAATCAAGCATCACACAGAGCACAGCTCGTGTATTGAATGGGGCAGAGTTGAGGGGAAATTGGTGGGGGAATTTTTGATATATTGATAGTAAAAAGGTGAGGGGAATGATTAAGATGTAGTATAACAAGCGACGAATAGACAAACAAACAAAAACCAGTGCAGCCAGTGCACAGGGGGGATACTTCTAAACCACGGGCAGTCAGACAAGCAAGCTTGCTGAAGAAAGAAAGAAAAAAGAAGAGAAGGCAGAGAACGCCCTGGCGGCTACAGCAGCCTTTTAAGAGAGCGCCGGGGGGAGGGAAACGAGCAGACGAGAGAGGCCGGTAGATAGTCAACTACCAAGTTAGTGCAATGCGTGTGATGGGATTGTCACCCGCCATCTTCTATTCTGGGAAGAGCGAGAGCAGCTCTTCGCCAGTCAAATCCCCGCTTCGTCCTCTCGCCATCCCAGCCGGCGGGTAATTCCTGGGCCTCATTGGCTTCAAGGGCAGCCGGGCATGCAGCAGACAGCCAACCATTCTCACGACTCGCCCATCCATCGTCCCTCCATCTCCCCTCCATCTCCATTGCCATGCTTTTCTTCCCTTGCCGCCCTCCACGAGCACATTCTCCCGAGCCATCCCACCTATCAATAGAAACACCCTTGGCCAATCGCACTCACACAAGAAGGGAGACGGCCTGTCACCGACATCTCCATTCTGCAGCACCGAGGATTTTTAAAGTTCGTGCACGGGATTGAGGAGGGGGTTGGACGCGATCCCACCACTGAGAGAAGCAAGAACACCACTCTACAGTCTACACAACTCTACACCCTCTCCACTGACACTCCACTACAATTACACCATGCAGCATCTGCCCCAATTAGGACCCTGTCAAGGCCGGCTCTTACGTGCAGAATTGCCATGACATCTTTACCCCTCTTCTTCGTCTGCTTCTCTAGATCCAATTTCGATTCGATTCCGTAGGGACAAATCATCATCATCCAAGTACATCGCTGCTTACACCAGCCATTCCTCCAACCATGGTCAGCAAAAAAAGGAAAGAGGGGAGGAAAAAAAAATAAAATAACAATATATAGAAGCTCGAATCAAAATCATAAACCTCTGGTCCTCTGTACGCCGGAAAATGCCGAATCGGTCTGGTCTTCGGTTGATATCACACGTTTTGGGGGGTGGAGAATTATTAGGAAAGAAAACAGTGGGGAAAAGGAAACGGAGAGGGAGAGAGAAAAAGGAAGACATAGAAACACCAGAAGACGGAAGAGATACCACAGAAGAGAAGAATCTGATGTACACGCATAGTCATCTTTCCTCCCCCTCACCGCACGGACACGCCAGACCGGTTGGTAAACATGCGAGCGGCAATGTTCATCGAGGCCAGCTCTTGGAACAGAAGCTTGGCTGCATACGGGATATGCACCTGGGAGATTCGGTGCTTGTTGTTACACAGTCGACACTCGAAGAGTCCCTTCTTCAGTTTACTGTTGTTCCATCATCGTTAGCTCATCTTGTTAGGAAAATCAAGGATGTCTCTCCACTTACGCAACAGGGGTCATCAAGCCACAGTCGTCGCAGATGTGCACCCGGAAGGGATCGGACACGTCGAACAACCGCTCCTTCAGGAATGCACTGGCTCCGTGCGCAATCATACAATCGCGTTCCATCTCTCCGAATCGGAGACCACCGTCACGAGCACGACCTTCCACCGGCTGCCGCGTCAAGATCTGAGTCGGTCCACGCGCACGGGCGTGAATCTTATCGTCGACCATGTGGCGCAGACGCTGGTAGTACGTCGGTCCCAGGAAGACCTGCGCCACCAGCTTGCGTCCAGTGTGTCCGTTGTACATCACCTCAAAGCCACGGGATTGGTATCCGTGCTCCCGCAGGAGACGGGAAATCGAGTCGACCGTAACGTCGGTGAAAGGCGTCGCGTCACCCTCGAACCCACGTAGCGACGACACTTTACTGAGCTGACACTCGATCAAGTGCGCGATTGTCATACGGGAGGGAATGGCGTGAGGGTTGATGATCAAGTCAGGGCACACACCCTCCCGAGTGAAAGGCATGTCTTCCTGACGGTAAGTGATACCGATGGTACCCTTTTGTCCGTGACGAGATGCGAACTTGTCTCCAATCTGGGGAATCTTGGTCGTCCTCATGCGCACCTTCACGAACTTCAGGTCATCGTTGCTCGTAGACACCAGGACCTGGTCCACAATACCGTTCTCCGTACTTCTGAGAGGAGTCGACACATCCAACTTGGTGTGGGCCTTGGTACGTTGACCGAGCTCCTCTGCTTCAGGTGCCAAGGGTGCCGTCTTACCGATGATGATATCCTCACCGGATACACGGACACCAGGAGCAATGATACCGTCTTCATCGAGCTTGTCGTAGGTACCCTTTCTCATACCGATCGTATCCGATCTCATAGGCTTCTCGAAGCGTTCGACAACTGTCAGTCCGACCATCTTCTCGCTGTCCGTGTATGTACGGTAGAACAGACTGCGGAAAAGACCACGGTCAATGCTGCTCTGGTTCATAATAACCGAATCTTCCTGGTTGTAACCGGAATAACAGGCAATGGCAACAATGGCGTTCTGACCGGCAGGCAGTTCACGGAACCGCAAGAATTCCATAGACCGTGTTGTCGCCAGAGGCTTCTGCGGGTAATACAGAATGTTGGCCATGGTTTCCATGCGCTGGTCAAAGTTCGTCAGGAACACACCCATAGCTTGTTTACCCATGGCAGACTGGTAGGTGTTACGAGGAGATTGGTTGTGATCGGGGAAAGGAATGATACTGGCGCAAACACCCAGGATCATACTGGGGTGAATTTCGCAGTGTGTCCAGGTGTGTGCCTTTTGACTCAGAATAGAACGCACACGCTTGTTGGGATCGTGCAGCTCTTCCTCGGGAAGGGCGTAACCGGCCTGAAGTTGCTTCGAGATCTCCAGGTCCTCTGGTGTCATCACAATCATGATTGTCTCCTCCTCTTCGGCGTCGACGTACTCAACGACACCAGACTTCACCAAACCATCCCAACCAAAGTAGCGCTCCCTGCGGTCTTCTGGGTCCAGATCGGGGGGCAAGTCCTTGTCTTGCTCCAGTTTGCGAATGTGTTCCTTGTTGAGCACCAGTGAACCACAGTTCTCGCTCTTGGGATCATTGTCGACGACGTACAGTGGCCGACACACGCGTCCAGCATCGGTAAAGATCTTGAACTCTCGCTCACGAATATCACGAATCAAACTGACCTCGTGCGAGATCATGTTCCGGCGACGGAGAGAGAGCATGGTGTTCACCAGATGCGCAGGATCTCTATGGATACCCACCCAAACACCGTTGACAAACACCTTGGTCGCATTTGGCGTCACCTGCGGCTCGAATTCTTCGAGGACTTCCATGTTGCGTTGAATCATGAAATCAATAATGGGCTCACTAGGCGTACCAACAGTGATGTAGCACATGAGCGCCAAGTTCTTGACCAGACCACAAGCCTGACCTTCAGGGGTTTCGGCTGGACAAACCAGACCCCAATGGGTGTTGTGGAGCTGACGGGGTTTGGCAATCTTACCGTCTCGACCAATTGGTGTATTGGTACGACGAAGGTGGGACAACGTAGAGGCGTAGGTATAACGACTGAGCACCTGAGATACACCAGCCTTGGCGCTGGCCGCCTTCTTCTGCTCTCCCCAGTTACCCGTAGCAAGAGCGTACTTCAGACCTCCCGTCAAGGTGCTGGCCTTGATACCAATGTTCAAGTAGATCTCCCTGTTCGTCTCCACGCATCTTTGCACGTACCGCTGAAGGTCACGGGTGACACGAGTGAACAGAACTCGGAAGAGGTTTGCAAGAAGAGGACCAGCCAAGTCGAGACGCTTCTTACCGAAGTGGTCACGATCATCGACATCACGACGGCCCAAGGCACACTGCAGCAGTCTGTGCACCATGTAACCCAAGAAGAAAGCTTTCCGGGTCTCACTACCTTCGCTCTGAGAAATGTGAGGAAGGAACTCCTTTTGCATGATTTCGCGGGCATATCTGACACGACGCTCGTGGTTCATACTAGACTGAGAAGAACCACGCTTGGCAATGAAATCCAGCGCCACCTCACGGTCCTGGATAACGAAACCCTCCTCAATACAAGGCTTCAGCATCTCCAGCATCGGTGTGTCATTCCGGTCGTAGCAAATGTGGTTCAGAATATCTTCATCAGAAACCACACCGAGGGCTCTGAAAACAACGACGATGGGAATGTCGGTCTTCACATAAGGCAAGGTCGACCGAATTGTAGGACCAAATCCACCCTTGGCACTGTCACCCTTGGCAAACAGCTTCAGGGACAACTGAGAAAGAAGTCGTGATCCCTTCTCGACAGCACTCCGAATTTCCGCAACATAGGGCGTGGGACTAGGCGGTGCCTTCTTGAAGACTTGAACCGTGTTTCCAGCACTGCGCTCTTGGGCGATCAACACCTTTTCACTTCCGTTGATAATGAAATAACCACCAGAGTCGTAAGGACACTCGTTCCAGTTGTAAAGAGCTTGCTCGCTCAAATCCTTGAGGATACAGTACTTGGACTTGAGCATGATTGGCATCTTTCCAATAAAAACGGTCTCCTCCTTCGCCTGGTCAGCAGGCAGCTCCTTCTGCTCCCACTGCAGGTAAGTTCCGTGAGCTTTTCTATCCTCATTCGATTCACCCATATCATCTTCATCTCGGTCCGCGACCAGACGTTCACGACCTTCCATAATCTTCTTCGTAACACCGAGATAAAGGGGACTAGCGTATGTAAGATTACGCAGGCGAGCCTCCTGGGGCAACATGATAGTGGTCGCACCATCACCCTCAGTCACAGATGGTCGTGAGAGCATGACGGTTCCAAACTTCAGCTCGTATCGGCGGACAACAACGGGATCGACTTCATCTTCGGAGGGAGGGAGAGTTTGGTCGAGTGTTACTTGGCCTTGTTCCTCCACCAGCTCCTGCATTGTCGAGGAGATAAATTCATCGAAAGAGTCCAGCTGTTGTGACACTAGACCCTTGGTGTCGAAGAAAGACGAAATGACCGTCCAGCAATCCTCCGAGGTGATGCCCTCGTCCATATCGTCGTAGTACTCATCCTCGTAAGCATCTTCGTAGTCGGCCATCTTGGCGGATATGGGTCGTAAACGCAATGAAAAACCGCAGTCGATAGGACAATGAGCGCAAAGGGCGCGACGCGCTCGGCGGAAAAGATCCCACTCGAGGTTGTGGGACGACTGGCGTAAGTAGAATGCAGCGAAGCAATCGTCCTAAATGTAACAAGTGAGGCCAATAAGCCGGAAGCCTCAAATGGATGGAAGAAAGAGAGATCCCAGGCCACCGGTGATGCTGGTGAAGGGAGCAGCTGGGGTGCTTCGACTCTCTCCGGGCGCTGATGGATCTTGCCTTGGAAAGAGCCGCCACTAGCCTCGACCGCCTTCTGGCGCTAAGCTGTGAGCTAGTCCTGATTGGTAGATCACGTGATGCGTATAGCAATTCACGCTGCTGGTAATACTTCACTTTTTACTCACATTATTAACTACTACTGAAAGCGTTTACGAAAGGGATCAATGACGGAAGTCGGCGGAGTATTGTATGCGAAATGTTATTACAAATAATGATTACAGGAACTGTAGAAGCGTCTCCAGCATCTCTTTACTATCCTTCTCGCCGGGCTCATCCTCAGAGAGCCCTTCCATTTGCTCTGTTCATTCAATTAGCATAGGATCCAGAAAGTATAGAATGCGTAGGTCCCGGAGCTTACCCTGTAAGGTTCGTCGAATCAGTGACAAATCTTCGTCGCGGTCAGCCAGAAGGGACACAATCTTCTTTTTCGCCCCGTCATCTTCGGCCACCAACCAGGCCAAAATGACATCAATAAGCTTTGGGTACTGTTAGTTCGTATTGCAGCAACGGTTATTCCGGGGAGCAAACCTGTAAAGAAAATAGACCGGCATCGAATCGCCTGGACAGCCACTCGGCCGCCATAATCTCTTGTTCCTCTTCCTTGAAGTTCTTTCGTTCTTTCTCAATAGCTTGCTCGACCGGTGTCACTCGTTGGGCGTAATCCCGGCGCAACTTGATGAGCTTTTCGATCTTCTCATAGTCCTTCTCCATAAACTTGGCTAGTGTACGAATCCGTGGTGCGGAACCGCCCGGAAGTAAGCGCAGCAGCGAAGCGAAAATGCCCAGCAGGTGCTCCGTCGTTTCATTGTCTTGCTATAGGGGTTTAGCTCTAGCCCATATTCTATGATATCGGTGACACATACCTTCCCTTTGAACATGCCAAATACTGTACTCAAGCATGCTGCTTCAACAAAGCGTTCACATGCAGGAGCGCCTGCCATGCCTCCTAGGGCATGGTCTAGGAGTCGTAAAGCCCGTTGCTTGCTGAACTTGCCCTCCTTCAGCATGATCTGCGCAAGCTCAACACCTTCAGCTTCCAGGAACTTTTCCTTGCCGTAATCCTCGTTCACAAGGTAGTTCAAGCTGCCAAACAAGTTCTCCACATATTCCTCTTCGTCGGAATCTTTTTCGGGATCACGCTTGCGGTATGCACTAAGCAATTGCAGGAGAATTTCAACGCCATCCAGGCTGACGACCTTCTCCCTGTTCTTGGGAGTTGATTGCAGTAGAATGGCAAGTATTTCTGCTGCATATTGCTGGTTTTGAGTCACTGGCCTTTCCTTCTTCTGTATACGAGCGATAAGCCAGGGTAACAGGTTGGGGTCTTGCCCTATTTTCTCTGCGATAGACGTTTGTGAAGCGATGTTTTCCAAGACGTCTTGAATGTAATCAGTATACCTGTCGCGTGCCTTATCCGGGATAACTCACTTAGTACGTAGTACACGCCTGCTCTGTCGACCTCGGATCCTTCGTCAAGTCGCGAAAGATTTTGCGCCAAGAGCTCGATAAGTTCGGCATCCAACTAGACTAGTAAGGATTCGTTCAAGCAGAGCTAGGAAGAAACCATACCATTGCGTTCACCAAACTGTCCCATTGTTCTTGTTCGGCCTCCACATCTTCATCCGTCAACTCGCCAATGATTTGAATTACATCAATTGCAATGTCGGCGTTCTCGTGGGAGAGCAGCGACATAAGCGAGCCTACACAGCCCAGCTTCGCAAATTCGCTATATAGATATGAATTCTCGGAGAGGATGGAGAGGCTCTTGATTTCAGTATCGAGATCTGCTTCCGAGGCCATGAATCTAGGTATATCAGCATAATGGTTCAATACCAGGATATGCCTTGCCAACACGTACTTTTGAGGATCATTTTCAAACTTTCCGCGCAATTCGGCGTTCTTCGAGATCTTCTTTTCGAAGTTGAGGGCGAAGCGTCGCAACCAGGTAACGTCAAACTTCTCCGGCTATAGCTTCTCAGCAAACGAGCCCACGGAGTACAGCGAATTCATCCCTTACCGCAACATCTGCTTCCTCGTGTTGATCGATATATTGCATAGCCTCCGCCGTTTGGCGCTCCATGCCGCCGCCGAAGAAGCGTCCTTCTTCGTCATCTGGGATATCCTCGGCGTCGAAATCGGGGGGTAGTTCAGGACCCGCGTAGCCGTCATCCTCCTCGCCTTCATCCTCTACCATGGGCGCCTTTCCTTTTGATTTCACATCACCATCCGCATCTAGTTTAGCAGCTTTGTAGAGCTCGTCTTGGTCGCAAGTCAGCCGCTGTCAAGTTGGACGCAAAGGATATAAACGCACTCGGGTCTTTCGCGGAATCTAGTTTGCGCTTGGCACTTGCTGCCGAGGAGGGTTTCTAGATTGTCAGCGCTATTATAACAAGTCACTTTATAGATAACTTACCTTGAAGAGCTCATCGATGCTCGTCATGGTTGCGGCTTGCGCAGCTGGAGAGGCAGAGCGGAAAAGCACTTCAGACCCAACCACCAACACGGATCTGAATAAGGGCCAATAGAGCAGAGAGAGGCGACTCTGCAAAAGAAAGTATCGCCTATGAATTGATTGTTATAGATCCCTTCTTGCGGACTTCTTTTCGATCAACTGGTCGCGCAGCAGGTCCGAAGAACATACGGGAACCGCGATAAGCTAAAAGTGCAGCCGCCAAGGACCGAAAGATTTCTCGGAGTTCTCATCATTCCCGGCCTCACCCTGCCATCGACCATCGTCATTCTCGCTGTCAATACACCTTTTCATCTCAAGGACATCACCTATCCTACATCTTTAATACATCTACAAAATGGTTCCCAGACAGCGCGTCGTCTCTGGCCGTCAGCAGAAGAGCTTCTTCAGCACTGCCTATGACGAAGTCACCCACCCCGAGAATGCTACCATTGTGAGAAGCGTTCTGGTCTTCGGCGTAAGTTATATATAATTCTGGCGAGATCTGTACAGGCTGTACAATGTGAAGAATCATCTAATACGTATTTCTCTTCAGGCCGGCGTCGCTTTCCTCTACAGCAGCCTCAGCGAGCTCCTCCTTCCTCCGTAAGTCGAGACTCGATCCCATCCATCGCAGTCACTGCGATAAATCTCGACAACTGAAAACCAGTTACTGACGGAAGAAGTATGTAAACGGATCTTCGCACGTTCGTCCGCATGTCCCTGTGATATGAAATTGCCGGCTGTCTCGAAAGGTTGCCGACGACGATCACAACACGCGAACAACTTTTTCCTACTTCTTCCTCTGAATTCGATTCTAATGAATACGTGTATTATACTGTGTGCTTCATGGGCATATATGGGCTTCAACGTTATGTGGCTAGGCTTGTCATCCGGGTCCGTGAAGGATCAACATTATGTGGCGTTGGAATAGATATGATCTCCGGAACATTTCCCGGTCTCTCCTCCGCATAATTGCATATGCTTTACAGGGCTTCTGCTCTGTAGTTGTCTTATCTCTTCATATCTCATCGCTGGTCAGGTAACTGAGGGCCCTCTGTAGATGGTCACATCTGTGAATCGGGCCATGAGCGTCGATTGAACAGTTAGTAGCGGTGGTTCCAGTGTGTGGTTATGGCTTTTGAATGAAGGACATTCTCGTAGTAGGAGTCGAACCAAAATGTAGTCTTAAGCCAAGTATATCAATTGATGGGCTGATCAGCAATCATTTGCCGGTGAGGTGAGCTCCTCTGTTGTGCAGAATGCAATGCTATGAAATGGCAATGCCAAGCCTTATAGTCGCCCTGTTGGATGCAGTGATCGGTCATATGCCTGAGGCATCAAGATAACACTGTGAAGGCCGCGACGCTAAGAAGAACTTCTGGACAGCGAATACCTTCCATTCAACATCGCTCCACTCAAAAGTACCCAACAATCCAGCGTATCAGCGAATAAACTCTCTGCTATAACAGCGCTTATTTAAGCGGCTACATTTCTCATATCAAATTGGCGGGGAAGCCCGCAAAAGTCCCCACATCCGGCCGGGTCCCGAACACCGCCTTCTTTAGTGCTGGGGGGAGACAGTCCATGGCTGTCTATTACCAACCAACCCCGGACGGCAGACGCGGCAACGATAGGCAACTGCTAACTTCCCGATCCTCTCATGCTGAATGTGATCTCCTGCACAGCTGCAAATGCCGTTGGCTTTGCTTTTTTACTAGCATGTTGACCGCCAAGCGCAAGCCGTCAAGTGCGGACTTGGGTGATGATAGACCCGTGGCGAAGAGAAGTAACAGCCTGAGCCACAATGCTCATGCGCCGTGGTTGCAAGACTCCAGACCTTCTCGGAGCTGGCGGACTCTGGGAGATCGTGGGGTACGGACTTCGCTGCCACTAGAGAACATGGTCTCGACTGTGCGGGATCTCATTGATCCTGATTTCGACCCTCTTATTGCTCTTCTTGACGATGAACCGCGCTTCTTAAAGCCTCTCCCGTCTCGCATACCACCGGAAGATCTAGAATTTTTGCGATTTCGGGAGGCTTTGTCGATCCCAGAGAGCGGTCTGCGGAATGAGCTACTGCGATGCTATATCAAATGGGTGCATAGCTTCATGCCGGTCTTGAATCTACAGGAATTCCTCCGATGCGTCGCGGAAAATGACCCCAATGGTAATATTAGTCTCCTTCTGTTTCAAGCAGTAATGTTCGTGGCGACAGCCTTCATCGATCTGCATCATTTGCAGGCCGCTGGGTATGCCACTCGGAAAATTGCCCGTAATGTTTTCTTTACGCGATTAAGGGTATGTCTCGCTTGATAGTTCATCCGTGTCTTTAGCTAACTGGTCAATATAGCTCCTCTATTCACTTGACTGCGAAGATGATCGTATAGTCATACTGCAGACTCTACTACTTATGACTTATTGGTCTGACCATCAAAATAATCCGCAAAGAGATATCTGGGACTGGATTGGTGTCTGCAATATACATGCACATTCGATCGGATTAAATAGAGACCCTTCCTCATCGACCGATATGGACCCGAGGATTAAGAGGCTGAGGACCCGGATCTGGTGGAGCTTGTACTCGCGAGACCGTCTCATTGCGATGGGGCTAAGACGCCCGACCCAGGTGAACGAAGGGACAAGCAATGTCCCCATGTTGAAGCTGGAAGACTTTGACTTCGAGCCGTTCCACCCTAGCGTGATTGAGATGTTCCGCTGTCGTCAGCTGGAAGATGTTACTCACCAGAAGCGTCTGGCAACCATGTTCATCGAAAAGGCCAAACTGTGTCAGTGCATCGGACGGGTTTTGTTCGCTCAGTACACCCCATCACAGTGTCAGTTTGGCGTGACAACACGAACTACCATCAGCCTAATCCCTCGACAGGCGTCAGAATCGGAGTTGGCACGATGCAGTCAGCGGTTGGAATCATGGCTGAGTGCACTACCCAAAGACGCACAATTCATTCCTGCATCAAGGACAAACTTCCACGATGGAGAAGACGTCCTTCTCCTTCACGGTGCCATGGTACGAATGCTGTATCATGCGACCACAAGCGCGCTGCATCGTCCTTGGGCCTTCACGCCCAACAAGGATCAGACCAAAGCACGCAGGGAGTTAATTCAAACTGCGCAAACAAAGATGCATGACGCCGCAGTCGGTATCACACATATTATCCAAGGTCTCAACCAACTCAACCTCACGCGATTTCTCCCCCAATCCGGTGTGACCGTCATCATACCAGCCGCTGTAGCCCATCTGGCAAACTCCTCATCTGGCAATCCCGCCACCCGAGAATCCAGCATCTACAACTTTCAGCGCTGCATCCAAGTGCTGCAGGGCCTCAGAGACATCTACCCTGCAGCAGACATGGAGGTCGCGAACATCGAAGCGGCAGTTAAGCTACAGTCGGACAGCGCAAACACCTTTCTCCGGATCATGCAATACACCAACAACTCCGGTTCTATACCCCAAGGCCAGTCACCAGAACAAGCACGAAAGCAAAGCACCATCTCAAACCCACACACCATAGCATCAGCAGAAGACCGAGCCTCTAACCACTGGACCCCTCCCCGAGACGACCCCGACCCAACCAACAACCACAAACAACCCGGACCTCATCATTCAGCCAGTCCAACCAAGCAACAACTACAACAACGCACACCACCCAAACGCCACAGCAGCACAATCAACCCACCTCCCATCTTCAATAGCAACCCCTCCTCCACAACCAACAACATAAACAATCCCACCAACCCCCTCCCCAAACAAGCCGAACCCACCCCACCCAACGACTTCGACGACGACCCCATATCCAACTTCCTCAACGACACCAACAACAACCCCACCATCTCCCCCCGAAACACCCACACCCAACCCAACCCCACTTTCGACCAACCCTCCGACCAATTCCCCTTCGACTTCGACCTCGACCTCGACTCCTTCGCCGCCGACTTCCCACCTCAAACCCAACCACCCACCAATCTCAACCCCACCTCTACTTCCAACCCCGACGCCTCCCCAGACCTCGACATAGATTGGGCCAGTGAGCTCCTCAGATGGACTGGACCTGGTCCGGAGGATGCATTAACCAATAACAATGATTTGTTCTCGCCGTTTGCGCCGACTCATAATGTTGTGAGTACGCCGGGCCAGAGGTCACTGAGTCATGTGACTGGGGATATTACGGGCGATTTGGATAGGGATTTGGGGTTTGTTCCGTCTGATGAGGAGATGTTTTAGGTAGACTTATTTGGGGTGTGGTGGTTTCGAGTTCAGTGTAAATATTTATAACTAGTTTAGTGGCGGATGTGGTGCGTGGGTACGGGTAGACGCGCCCTGTAAATATATACATGCGGCTTGCCCTCAGGGAGTTCTGTCCCACATACTACTCAAGTTCAATTATTCTAGTAAAGACTCAAGAATCATGATGAACACTAATACATTATTAGTAATGCTACTACTACTTCTACTACCACTGGTGAAAACCATTGAACATTTCTCTAACCCTCTTCTCATATAGTCTAGGTAGTACCAGTAGTACTCATAGTAACTAATTATGAAACAATGCTTAACATGACTTGGAATAAAGAAAATAAAGACTCGTCGCTCGCCCTGTACATTAGCCATCATATATGCGATCTGGAAATCCTTGATACTGAATCTAGACGACTGTATCTTTCGCTGACTATAGATATGAGTTCAATAAATATGTTTGATCGATGACTCGCACTACTTGCGAGCCCAGCGGTTGCTTTCATCGCCCTCTTCCCATTGGTGCTCAATGTAGCCAAGCTTCTTCTTGACACTTTGTACGGTCTCCTTGTCACCTGTGTTCTTGCCCATGTTGTCGCTCAGCTTGACGGCCGGGCGGCCGTTAGCGGTGGCGATCTTGATAACGATGTTGAGCGGCTTGGATTTTTGGCCGTCGGATTTGTTCGTGAAATCGTCTGTGAGAATCTTGTTAGTTTATATTTTCGTGGAAATATTGGGTTAGGTCCCTATATAGTACGGGTATTTGGGACATAACGTACTAGTGAAGAAAGTTCCGACACCGAAGACAGGCTTGAAGCCGGCTTCTTCGGCGATCACCTTGTACTCAAGACAGTGCTCGATGTCTAATGAGTCGGAAAAAACAATGGTCTTAGGGTCCTTGACTCCCTCTCTGTCGTAAAAGTCCCGCACCATCTTCACAAAGTATGTTGGGTCGCCAGAGTCCTGGCGGACACCGGTGTAGACCTGGGCGTAGGTCTTGTTGGCATGCTCGCCTTGAGCATCGTTGACCAGAGGAGCCGCAATTGGGGGTTTGGTAGTAGCCTCGCTCTGTACTGTTGATTCTGTCGTGGTGCCGGGTCCGGAGGCGGTCGTGGAGACTGCGCCGACACCTGCACTGGTGAAAGCAGGAATGGGTTTGCGGAAAGCGTCGAGGAAAGCGGGCGTGCCGAATGTGTCGGTCAGTGCAACACCCAGAACCTGATATGCGTTAGTTACTAGGGCCAGGACAATCCTAGGTCTGCGGACTCACTCCTTCACCAAAGCAGCCAAGCCAGTAGCGCAGGGCCATCTCGTTCGCGTTCTCGTAGTCATCCGTGATGGCAGCGATGGTCATGTACCATTCATGGGCCACAGTGCCCACAGGCGCCACTCCGTACTTCATGGCAAAGTGGACGTTACTCGTGCCGGTAAACACTCCCTTCCATCCTTGCTTCTTTCCTTCCTCCGCAGCCTGCATCAATCCCTGCATGACTAGGTCGTGGGTGTGGTAGTCGCGCCGTCTTCGAGAGCCGAACTCGGAAAATATGCAACCATTCTCCAACAACGCACATCCTTTCCGGAAAGCCTTGTCCTCCTGACAGCTATAGTCCCAGTCCTTATCGGTGAACATGAAGTAGGCCTGACTTGTCAGAGCCAGCAGTGGGATCTCGTACAAGATCGTTTCCACCCACAGACCCTTGACGACGTAGTTGACGTTGCCGAGATCATTGTCGCTGCCAGTATCCTGCTCCGGCGAGAAGTGAATTTCGATCTGTTCTGACGGCTTGAGCTTGAGGTTGGTCAGGTAGTCCAAGTAAGCGTTGTTGAAGTACGGGCACCACTTCTTTAGGAACTCGATCTCCTCATTCGTGACTCGGATATTCGCGATCGCTGATGAAGATATTTGTCAGACTAGTCCAGATTTCCAGCATACAGTCGATTTACATACCATCCATCTGTGCCAGAAGCCATTTGTAAGCACCCCGCGTTAACTTCATATCCGGGGTGCGATTTGTGAAACCATATGTGACATCTACATTCAAGAGAAAGATTAGCCTGGCCCACAGAGCTTTGAGAGCTATATCGGCGTCTTACAAACATCTGGGAAGTATTTGAGGACGGCGCATTGCATCGTCAACTTGTACAGATCCGTATCAAGCAACGAGAAAATACCCTCCGGGAGCGGAGGGGTATTATTTTGAGCCATGACGAAGTAGCTTGGACCACACCGCGAGTAAAGGATAGAGCGCAGGAAGATATTCCAAGCGAGGGAGCGGAAGACAAGGACCAAAGGCGCGAGATAAGGAACAAGCAGGCAGACGAATTCGGAGGAAAGTACTCAGAAGAGAAATCTCCCATTGCGTCTCTGCGCGGGGGAATCACCGACTGCCTGACGCCGTTTGCACTGTTTGCACTCTGGCTTTCGTCATCAGCAAATCGCCGGCCCGCATCTTTTCTTCATATTTTGTTCTCTGAATATGATAGGGTTTACTTTAACAGGACATTTTGGAGTTAATGCAAGAAGTACTTTAAAGATGGGATGTCATGGGTGGCGTTGGTTATGCGCAATTTCCTCATCCTCGCAGGAACCCCTCGGGGAACCCCTCCGTCTGGGTCTAGACTGACTGCATCCCACATGCATCATGCGAAGTCCACAGGGATCGAATATTAGGATATAACTTGATCAATTACAGAACATACCTGTGTATACGAAGAGCTATTATAGCTATGACAGATATGATTTCCGCCAGAAGCACCGGACATACGGTACAGCGTAGTTTCCGCCAGAGTTGTAAGGCAGCAATACCCCGCCCGTTTGCATAGAGACTGTGGCTGGAGAATGGCTTGGTTTGATGAACATGAAGGGAGATAAAGGACCCGCCAGGTACTTTGAATATGTAAATGAAGCTTAACCAATTCCACATCTTAGTGAGCTCCTACAAAAGCTTTGACAGCCAAGAGTCACATTTTTGGCTCTGACAGTTAAGGATCGCCAATCTGTGGCTTGATTGTGTTGACTGTGGCTGAAACTCCGGGCCCGGAATATTCTAGATCCGGCAATTCTGTCGCTCCCTCCCTTCGGCGTCCCGTCGTTATCCCCGATGAATGCTTCTCAGCGCCACCATCTCAGCCTGTACATACTCATCATCGATTACATCCGTTACGACATCGCGCCGAGTCACCGAATAGCCTGCAGCGGGCTGCGTCGCATTCTACCCATTGTTCAACGCGCACCCGGTCGCACCCCGAAGCCCCCCCGATAACGGTATCATATCAAGGTCCGATTCATATCGGGAACAACGACCAGTGAACGCGCAACATGTCGCAGGCTCAGGACGACCCGGCCGCGGTTCTGGAACTCTTCGTCCACGATGTGGCGAACCTTCCAGCTGAAATCAACCACCTGATGGAAGAAATCCAGGCCAAGGACAAGATCATCCAAGAATGCCGCACGACCATCAACTCCCGCGACACCAGTCTCCAGAAATTCATCCGCTTAAACGGCAGCTTGACGCCCAACCCGAAAGAAGAGCAATACGGCAAAGCCATAATACAGAACCTCGACAAGTCGCAACAGCTGCAAGATGAAAAGATCCAACTGAGCGAGAAAGCATGTGTTCTGCTGGACCGACATATCAGGAAACTGGACATCGCCATCCACAAGCTACAAAGTAACGGCATGCTCTCGAACGACCCTCCTATCCCCTCCCTCTTCAACAACAAAGACCAATACCGCGACCCTCCCAAGATCTTCTTCCCCGACTCCACCGTCGAAAACTCCTCCTTTCCCTCGCCTCTCAATGGCACCTCCGCGAACGCCAATGTCATATTAGGCGCCACCCAGAAACTCAACTCTTTGGGCCGGAATGCCGCCGCACTCGCCTTGAACTCCCCGACTGCTGCGCGAAGCTCCGCTCCAGCAACACCCTCAGGAACGATCCACTTCCAACGGCAACAACGGGAATCCTCCGCCGGCGCAGTGGAAAACAAGCGCCGGCGCCTCAACGCTTCACTCGGAACACTCCCCGCGGCCTCGTCCAACCTCCGACAATCGTCTCTCGGCCCCGGTACACCCAAAGCCGGAACCCCTGCATCAAGCCGAGCTGGCAGCGCAGGACCGCGCTCAACAGCCTCCACCAAGAAAGCCGTAACCAAGAAAGTGGCCCCGCATCAACAAATCAAGAAGATCAAAGCCTCCGGACTCAACGGAAAGCACACAAAGCGATCATCCAGCGCCAGCGGCCGTCTCAAAGTCAGCGGGACGAAACAATCCCCCTCCGCTGCCGGAGGCGACGAAGACGAGGACGACTCCATGCTCAGCAGTGCCGATATCTCGGATTCCGAGAACGCCGACGAGGGTAGAAGGGACGAAGACATGGAAGATGAGGAAGAAGACGAGGGCAACGAAGATACCAAGGTATATTGTACGTGTCGTAGTGTCAGCCACGGAGACATGGTTGCGTGCGATAACGATAATTGCGAGTTCGAGTGGTTCCATTGGAAGTGTGTGGGCTTGACGAGAGAACCTGTTGGGAAGTGGTTCTGTCCGCAGTGTTCGGCGAAATTGCAGGCTTAGTTTGGTTGATATAGTTATACCCCTCTTTCCCTTCTGTCTGTGTGTGTGTATTATTATAATGACTATATAGGATTTTATGACGGCGTTTATATTTGCAGTTCGAATCAATCCAGGATGCATTCGACTTCTTGTTCAGTCTTATATTACTAGTAGTAGTAGTTTACCAGACGCGAGCAAGCAGGCAGTAGTAATTGTAATAGTTCTCTCTTCCATTGAATGTGCCACAGCAGCCCATCCAAACAACCGATAGTACTATATACTACAATGGACAATCCAGCCAACAAAAACCCAAAATACTAATTAGTAGTATAGCGAATAGCTAATAAGTAGCATCAGGCAGTTGTCAAACCGACATCCATCCATCCAATCATCAATCCCTTCCCACCGCAGCCCTTCGCTTTTCCATCCTTTTTTCTTTTCCAGAAAAGATATAATAAAAGCCCTATAGAAATTCTTTTGTTTTTAGTTGCCCACATTGAGAAAAGAAGGCCGTTGTTCCATGGCCGATCCCAATATCAGACGTGAACGCCATCGCTATGCAAACAAACATCATCTGGCGCATGCTGCGCTAATTGTATACAGGAATTGTGTGTGTGATATAAGTATGAGGTGAAAATGATGTGTGAGGTAGATGATTAAGGAAAATCAAAAGCCGAGGGCCTTTTCTAGCCAGGGGTCAAAGTATTCGCAGCTCTCGGGACTGACAGCTCCGCCGGGAGCGCAGAGCTTGAAAACCGGACAGTTGCCGCAGGGTGCTTCGGTCATGCCGTTCTTGACTAGCCTGTCGTCGATGCCTGCGTCGTCGGTCCGGGGCTTGCGCGCTTGTTGGGATTTGACTTGTTCGGGGTTCTTGACGGATTTGTAGAATTCGCCGTTGTTCAGAGATACTAGCTTGTTGTCGTAGCAGAGCATCTCTAGGAGCTGCGTGATACTCTCTTCGCCCAGGCGGACAGGTGTGATGCCACTCTCGTTCACGGCGGCTGTTAATTGAGGTATGGTGGGGTAGCCCTGGTACCCGGCTGGGAAGGGGAGGTATTCCTTTGGAGCGCCTTCTTGCTTGACAGCTACACCTCCGTCCGCGGTCTTCATGCGCTTGTTTCGAGGTCCGTCCGAGGAGGGGGCCTCGTACCAACTCTTCCGGCTCACGGAGTACTCGATAAAGCCGGCGACGCTGTTGATGAAGTTCTCGTCCAACACTCCGTCGGTAAACCAGGCTCCTCCAGTCACGTCTTCACTTGGGGCGAGGTTCGCCAACATGTACATCTTCCGGCTGGGGAATTTGACATTGTGAACGCTCTTGATGTAGCTTTTCGTTTCCAGGGACTTGAGGCAGCGATCGAGAATGGATTTGTGGAGGTTGGTGCGGTTGCCAATTGCGCGGACCCAGATACCGGATCGTCCTGTCGAATGAATGACATTGTAGACTAAACTCTCGTCGGGGTTTAGGTCTCGAAGTCTAAGCAGGAGGGTTAGTGGTGGGGGTTCCTATGTCAAGCTCTCATCGATAGGAATAGTCCTACTTTTCAGCATCATCTCGCGAAATAATCTTCCAGGCTAAGCGGTCATTTTTGCCCTGGAGGAGTCGAAAGAGCTTCTGGTTGACGAGCGACTGGGCGCAGCTCAAGAGAAGGGCGAGGTCATTCTTGGGGACAATGTTCAGACCCAGGAGATCTTGCTGATAGAACAGATGATCGGAAGGGAACTGGTTGACACAAGCGTCGTAAAGTCGAGAGGCCAGTTCGTTGACCGAACTGCCTGACGGCCCCGCGGAGGCCATTTTCACGACGACGATGGTAGTGGAGTCGTTAACAGGAAACTATCACCGGACGGGCTCGTGAAGGGGCATGATCAAGAATGCATCCCAGGTCGGACGGTCGCTGCAGAAGCCGGGACAAAGCAATGCCCGGGAAGTTGGCAGGGAAAGCAGGCGCAAAGTTGACGGTCGTCGAGAGGGAGAATCGAGTTTCGCAGGCCGAAAAGAAGATGTTTTTGGCGGCTTTTCTTTCTCTTTAGGTTTAGCGGGGGAGTCACCTTGGCCCGGAAGGGTTTAGGGCCAGTCCTAGCTTTGACAGTCTGTGTCTGCCTTGCAGCCTTACTGCCTCATGATGTGCACTGTGGCCTCAGGCTGGAACCCTGTCTCTCGGAAATTTCGAGAAGCTCCCGGCAAAAGAGAAGAAGCTCCGGTTTAACTGATCTGCCCGGTCCAGCTGCCCCCGTCTCTCACTTATTTCCCCAACTCACCACCACACTTCCATCCTTTTGCTTCTACATCATATACCCTTTGGAAGTTACACAGCATGGCTGACGCTCTGAAAGCTGAAGGCAACAAGGCCTTCTCCGCAAAGGACTATGCTACTGCGGTGTATGTATCTTTCTCCCCGGTTTACCCCGCTTGCAAAAAGGTCTGGGAGAATCGAAGCCGTGAACCGCAGCTGATTGGCCTATAGTGAAAAGTTCACCCAAGCTATCGAAATCGAGCCCTCAAACCACATTCTCTACTCCAACCGTTCGGCTGTCTACTCCGCGCAATCCCAATACGAGAAGGCCCTCGAGGATGCCAACAAGGCTACGGATCTCAAGGCGGACTGGTCGAAGGGATGGCTCCGCAAGGGTGCCGCTTACCGTGGTCTAGGCGACCTCTGTAAGTTGAGATATGTAGTGCGGTGAGACTGGACCCGGGTTACTAATACGTGTGTAGTGGCTGCCCACGATGCGTACGAAGAGGCCCTCAAGCTCGAGCCTACCAACGAACAGGCCAAGACCGGTTTCAATGCTGTCAAGAGGGCTATCGAGGCCGAGGCCACGGCCGACGGTGTTACTGGTGACCCTATGGGAGGACTCGGTGGTATCTTCAACGACCCTCAGATGTATCAGAAGCTGGCCAGCAACCCCAAGACCTCCCCGCTCTTGGCCGACGCCGACTTCATGGCCAAGCTCCAGCGCATTCAGCAGAACCCGAACAGCGTTGGTCAGGAGATTCAAGACCCTCGCTTCTTGCAGGTTATGAGTGTGTTGCTGGGTATTGACATGAGCTTCGGCGCTCCCCCGGAGGGCGCTAGCTCTGCGGGTGCTGCCCCCGAGGCTGAGGAGGATGTGCCCATGCCCGATGCTCGCCCTGCCGCTGCTGAGAAGAAGAAGGAGCCTGAACCGGCACCCGAGCCCGAGGCTGAGCCCGAGGACGAGGAGGCGATCGCCAAGAAGAAGGCCCAGGAAGCTGCTGACGCCGAGAAGAAGATTGGTAACGACTTCTACAAGAAGAAGCAGTTCGATGAGGCTATCGAGCACTACAACAAGGCCTGGGAGCTGCACAAGGATATTACGTACCTCAACAACCTCGGTGCTGCCAAGTTCGAGAAGGGTGACCTCCAGGGCGCCATCGAGACCTGCCAGAAGGCCGTCGAGGAGGGCCGTGAGCTCCGTGCCGACTTCAAGGCCCTTGCCAAGTAAGATACCTGTGGCTGTGATTACCGACGCGTTACTAACTCAGTTGTCTACAGGGCTTTCGGAAGAATCGGTACTGCACACGAGAAGCTGGGCGACCTTGCCCAGGCCATCGAGTACTACCACAAGTCGCTCACTGAGCACCGCACACCCGATGTCCTGACTAAGCTGCGCAACGCCGAGAAGGCCAAGGCCAAGGCCGAGAAGGAGGCCTACGTTGACCCCGCCGAGGCCGAGAAGGCCCGTGAACTGGGACAGAAGAAGTTCCAGGAGGCTGACTGGCCTGGTGCCGTCGAGGCCTTCTCCGAGATGGTCAAGCGGGCGCCTGAGGACCCCCGCGGTTACTCTAACCGTGCCGCTGCCCTCATCAAGCTGATGGCATTCCCTCAGGCCGTTCAGGACTGCGACGAGGCCACCAAGCGTGACCCCAAGTTCATCCGCGCCTACATGCGCAAGGCCCAGGCCTTGATCGCCATGAAGGAGTACAACAAGGCTCTGGATGCCTGCACGGAAGCTTCCGAGCACGACGATGGCACCCACGCTCGTGAGATCGATCAGCAGCAGCAGAAGTGCCTGGAGGCTCAGTTCAGCGCCCGTGCCGGCGAGACCGAGCAGCAGACCATGGAGAGAATCCAGAACGACCCCGAGGTAAGTCATGACCACCACTCCAAGAGCTTCAAGGATATCTCGACTAACTCTTCACAGATCATGTCCATCCTCCAAGACCCTGTCATGCAGAGCATTCTGCAACAGGCCAAGAGCGACCCTGCCGCTCTGCAGGAGCACATGAAGAACGCCCAGGTGCGGATGAAGATCCAGAAGTTGATGGCTGCTGGTGTCATTCGCCTGGGACGGTGAGGAGCGAGCAGTATAAATGAAAGCCCACACATTCCTAGTAATGCAAATGAAGAAAAAGCGGACTGGATTGGCACGGCGATTAATTGATGTCTTTGTTTTTTACGGCGATTACGATGCATGTGTTTCTAGTGACATGAGATGACATCCGAATTGATTATATATCAGTTGCAACCTTGTTAAGTTACGATTAGTCCACATGTAGAAACTAAACCCCCACCCTAGCTTAAGCGTTACTAATTGAAGACAGTAGTAACTACTAAGTAGTGACGGCGATGACCGAGATGCAAAATAGCAGTAGACCGCCACGCCACATGCCTGCCTGCTCCCTCGCTTAAAACTACTACAGCCAAGCCACATCAAGATTGCAGACAGCGCCTTTTTTTCTGGATCCAGATCTGGCTTTAGATCCGAATCGGATAGCCGATATCCGTTCCAGTGATCAATTCAGAGCAGTTGTCTGTCTCTTTGACTAAAGTAGTAACTTAACACTAATAGATGGTGGTGGGTAATCCCCGATCCCCGACGCGATCCAATTTCGAACCACTTTTCTTCCTTTTTCATTCAGCGCATTCCAGCCACACCACACCACACCACATAACACCTACAATAACTCCGTAGATATCAATTCCGACTCTTCCGATAGAAATCCATTTCACAATTGACTACTGTAGGCAAGGTAACAATTACGAAGGTACTCTATACCTCTCCTTTCTTATTATATATTCCCCAGCCACCTACCTACACTCTTTTCCAATGGTTGGGTTAGTATCCAGAGAGTACTAGATAAATTCCGCGGTAGGCGAAACCTCGGACATAAGTGGTAGATAGTAATTAGTCTACGGAGTAAGTAGCTTGGTAACCCCACTGTTCGTTCCGAAGACCCAGCCTCAGTTCCAGTTCCAGTTTTCAGTTTTCAGTTCCAGTTCCCAGCCACTCACTCGTGAATTAAACCTCAAAAGGATACTTAACTTAATTTGAGTTTCGTGTTTGTTTGTTGGGTTGGATTGATTTTAATGAGTGCGTCGTCATCTCATCGGGTAGAGATAGCTTCAATGCTTTCATCATACCAGATAGATAGATAGTATACAATAAAATTGTTGACTCTTTGTAAATTAATCAATTGTAGTGGTAGTGGTGGTGGTATATCTCCTTTTATCTCCAATCGGACCCGAAAGGAATTGTCTGTCTGTTCTAACCCGTTTAGAAAGTATCCACTAGTAGTAGTCATTAATGTAGTATGTGGGCGTGGGTGAGATTACATTGTGGCAAATTCGCATCTGAAAATTGCCTTTTTTTTTCTCCGCCCATCCATCCATCCATCCATCCGTCAAGTCTGGGTCCGTGCCGGTTTGTTTTATCGTTCGTTCCTGCTGTGGTACGTACGTACATTACCTTTTCTACTGGGCAGCGGTCTGCCCACTGGGTATGTGTGTGGCTGGTGAGAAGAAAAAGGGAAATCCGCTGGGCTGAGCTGTAGCTGCTAGTACAATGTGGTTAGTCAAGTTTAATCATTGTGGAAGTCATTTCCGGATTGTTTGCTTTGCTTGTTTGTTAGTTGGTTACTTGGTTGATTGTGGATGTGACTGTGAATTTAGGGTTGGTAATTCGTTTGGGAGGTATTTATCATTATTGTTTGTGAGTACTACGGAGTACACTTTTGGAGGGTGAGTGGCATACTGTGTATACTGTGTAAGTAAGTGGTGAGATTTGCATTACAGCCAAGTAGATAGGCCGATCGATGGTGGTGGTGGATTCCCGACACGGGCTGACAACAGTACGTAGAATAATAGTTAAAGAGAAAGTGAGTGAGAAAATTGCAGATCCGTTGGAACAAAACAACTTTCATGTCAAAGTTTTAACTAACCGACTGCTTCTTTTTTTGTCTCAAATCGGATTGGATCTACGATGATTGCGTAGACAGGGTACAAGGGTTTGTTTCATTTTTCTTTGGTTGCTTTATTTTCTTTTTGTTCCTGATTTATAATTGTATTTTTTTAGTGTGCTGTAAGATAATAATAAATACCAAGTGTGAATTGTGAAAGCGCTGTAGCCTGCCTGCATTATTATGTATACTTGCAGATTTGTTTTTCTTATTGTTGCAGCCTTGGAAAGGATGATGGGATGGAATGGACAGTTCATTGCATGCCACGTGTAACAACACCTTGCCACTTTTTACTGCATGGGATAACGATGTTAGCGCTGATGATGATGATGATGATGATGGATCCCTAGTTAGAAAATTAGAGGTTATACTTGACTAGGAAGGGGTTACGCATGCAGTGTAAACTTGGAAGGAATCAATCCTAGTAAAGTCTTAGTAGTCTAGTACTACTCTTCTCGTTCTTTGGATATTGGATATTAAAATCTCCATACTATTCTACTAGTTACTAAAGAGGAGAGGGGGTATGGACCTTAGGGCTACCAACCAAAGTTGCAGTTAATATTCTCAGGTCAAAATTGACAAATAAGAACGAGCATGACTCGTGGAATTGGGACTGTAGTCAATATGTGCTGGTCAACACTAAGCCCTGGGAGGGTTAGAATTCCGGCTCTAGGATGGTTAGTTAGCGAAGAAAGCCAAACCAAAGCCCGAAAGAAACTGCGAGAGGGAGAGAGGAGAACTTCGGAAATCAGAGGCAGAGGAACCCGCAATTGTGGCGGAAAATCAGGAAGGGGGAAAATGAGGAGAGGAGAAAATCCCAATCGGTGGCGGTGCAGGGCACAATCCATAATGCCAATAGATCGTAGGCCGGCGCCCACTAGTCGATCGCGCCGGGGATGGTCCGCTGCTTGACAGGATATCCATGGTAGATGGCGTTTCGGATCGTGCACTCTGGGCGGAGATACTTCATGTTGTTGTTCGTGTAGATGATTAGAAACTGGGTGAATTTGAATAATTTACTTGATTATGATTATCTTCCGATTAAATCGGGGAAAAAGATGGAACAGGCCACTGCCATCTGTGCTTGTGTACTAGTACTTTGTAAATAGTTGGAGATCTCCTGATCGTTAGTACTTAGGGAGGAGTAAGACGGCGTACCGGGAATCTGGAAGGGGGCAGATGTGGGGAGAAGGGCTCACAGTAATGCAGATGCTGCCTCCACGAGAATTGGTCGCCTTGGATGCGATCGGCAGCCGTTCCCTTCTCGAAGATCCTCTCTCTTTTTATTTTTCTCCTCTTTGCTTTTTTTGGTGCTCTTGATGTCATGGCCACATCTGCCGCACAGATATTAATATTAATTCCTTTTCTTTTATTAAATGGAAACTGTCACAATTGAATCCAGGTTTCGCATCCCGAGTGGTACCGACATTAGGTCGTGCAGCCGTCACCGTTTCGAGTCCCTACCGTATTGCTGTCCAGTAGATAGACATTGTGATATGATATGATGATTTATCCCACCTAGGCAATAATAAAAATAATAATCGGAATTGCTGAAAGAGTCTAAATTTGTCTGGATCGACCAAGAATAGCAAAGTGGCCTTCACCAGCCACGATTCCTTTTCCTTTTCTCTTTTTCCCTGACGCAAGTGGCTAGAAAGTTGCTGTGACTTTTGCGAAACTCAATCCACTCACTCTCTTCGTCCCGATCGATCATCTTCTCGTTTGTCTCCTCGGTATCCCCTTCCCTTCTTCTTCCCCCCGTTTCCTCTTCATTACTACGTATCTTTTCCCTTTTTCCCTCCCTCTCCCTACTCTCCTCCCCCATCATCATCATCCGGCTTTAACCTTCAGGTAAGTAAAGCTTGTTTCCCGCTTCTCTCTCCCCCAATTCCCTCCTTTCCCATTCCTTTACTCCTATCCCCATCCTACTACTACCTTCCATTCCCCCCGACCATCCCCGACATTTCTCCCATCCATAGCTTTCCCGGAGCTGCCGTGCCTGAGCCACCTCCCCGCTGCGGAGGCCTTCCACCGTCCCACGGCAAGGCAACCATCCAAACACTAAGCGCCAGCAATCTATCCACTTCCTTCGGCGTGGTCCCTCAACTCCTCTATCCTTATCCACTTTTTTTTCTTCGCTCCCTCTCTGCGTCCTTTGTAGTACCTTTGTTTGTCTCATCTTCTTATTTCTCGAACTTCCCCCCCTCCCCTCCCCCTCCCCCTTGCGATTTCCCCTCATCTACCACCACCGCCCACCAAACGCATAGGGGAAAAAGGCAAGTTCCATTGACCGGATCATCCAGGTTGTACCGGTTGGGGATTTGTAGTAGGTGAATTTTCACCCGAGGCTCGCACCCTCTTCCTCAACCCCCTCAGAGCCATGGCGTCGCAAGACGTAGAGGGCAGCAAGGCCGAATTGAAGCAGCAGGGCGCCATTGAGGTCGCCCAGCAGGCCTCCCAGGACCCCCAGTCCCACCTCCGGGCCGAAGCTGTCGAAAAGGCTCTGGTCGAGGAGACCCGAAAGGCTGGCGTCCCGGCCTATCAATTCGATCCCGATGCATCCCCGGACGACAAAGCTGCCGCAGCAAGAGCCGTAGGTTCTCCCCGAGATTGACGGGTGTGTCGCGTGGGCATCTGTGAGCTGACAAGAGCTTCCCTGGTATCTAGCGTCTCCCCCCGGGCTTTCATCATGACCATAAACCGAAAGGTGTGGCTGTCGTGACTGACAAGGTAAGCTTCATACCCAATCATTGCCTTTGGCTGTTCGCTTTTTACACCAGAGAACTATCGCTAAGCACTTTTGGCCTACTATAGGACGACGGCACCCCTGATCAGTACGACCTACCCCCTCCGAGATCCGCCACCGACCTCCTGCAGGAAAAGGCCGACGAGGCCTCGGCTGCTCCAAATGGTGAAGCTCCTGTCGAAGAAGACATGCGCTGGGCTCGCGACCGGACCGGTTGGGCCCCGCAGTTCGAACACCAGCCAACACAGGAAGAAAAGGAGGAAGGCACACTTCTGGATCACCAGACTTTCCTGGAGGGAAGACTGGATGACAAGTTCTTTGGAGGTGAGGAGATCTGCAGCTCTTTAGCCGCTCGAGGGGAAACTGACCGACTGCTTAGATTGGTACCACAACGCTGGTGTCATCGTGTTCGCCTGTCTCTCGTCATGGGTTATCGCAGTTCTAGGCGGAGGTTTGGCCTGGATCTTCATTGTCATGGCCGCTTGTAGTACGTATTACCGCACGTCCATTCGCCGCGTCCGCCGCAACTTCCGAGACGATGTGAACCGTGAAATGGCCAAGCAGCGCCTGGAAACCGACACCGAGAGTCTGGAATGGATCAACAGCTTTCTGGTCAAATTCTGGCCTATCTACGCTCCCGTCCTCTGTGATACGATCATCAACTCGGTTGATCAGGTTCTGAGTACCTCCACCCCGGCAATGATCGACAACTTGCGCCTGAAGACTTTCGTGCTCGGTTCTAAGCCGCCGCGTTTGGAGCACGTCAAGACATACCCCAAGACCGAGGTCGACACCGTCATCATGGATTGGAAGTTCAGTTTCACGCCCAACGACACTATGGATTTGACTGCCCGCCAGCTGAAGAACAAGATCAACCCCAAGGTTGTTCTGGAAGTCAGACTGGGTAAAGGTCTGGTCAGCAAGGGTCTCGATGTCATCGTCGAAGACATGGCTTGCACCGGTTTGATGCGCGTCAAGGTTAAGCTGCAAATCCCATTCCCTCATATCGAGCGAGTGGATGTGTGCTTCATGGAACCCCCCGAGATCGACTATGTCTGCAAGCCCCTTGGTGGTGATACCCTCGGTTTCGACATTAACTTCATTCCTGGTCTGGAGACTTTCATCAAGGATCAGATTCACAGCAACCTGCGCCCGATGATGTACGCTCCGAATGTCTTCCCGGTTGAAATCGCCAAGATGCTGGCTGGCAACGCGATTGACCAAGCTATTGGTGTCGTTGCTGTCACTTTGCATGGTGCTCGTCAGCTTAAGAACCCCGACGCGTTTGCCGGTACCCCTGATCCGTATGCGGTTGTCTCTTTGAACAATCGGGTTGAACTGGGCCGCACTAAGACAATCAACGATACCGACAGCCCCAGGTGGAACGAAACGATCTATGTTATTATTACGTCCTTTGCTGAGTCTTTGACTATTACCCCGTATGATTGGAACGAGTTCCGCAAGGACAAGGAATTGGGAGCTGCCACCTTCCCTCTGGAGAGGCTCGAACAGCAGGCCGAACACGAGGGTCTCTACCTGGAAGTCATGGCAGGCGGAAGATCTCGCGGTGCGATTCATGCGGATATCCGGTTCTTCCCTGTCTTGGAGGGAACCCCGCTTGAAAATGGTCAGACTCAACCGCCCCCGGAAATGAACACCGGTATCGCTCGTTTTGTCGTGGAGCAGGCTAAGGACTTGGACGCTTCGAAGAGTATGGTTGGGCAGCTCAACCCTTACGGTGTCCTCCTCTTGAACGGCAAGGAAATCCACATCACGAAGAAGCTGAAGCGCACGAACAACCCTATTTTCCAGAATGCCTCCAAAGAATTCCTGGTCACTGACAGGAAGAGTGCCCGTCTCGGTCTTGTCATCAAGGATGATCGTGACCTTGGCAGGGACCCGGTCATCGGTACCTACCAGATCAAGATGAACGACATGCTCAAGATGATGGAGAAGGGCCAGCAATGGTTCCATCTGAATGGTGCTAAGTCGGGCCGCGCCAAGCTCATTCTGGACTGGAAGCCTGTTGCACTGGCTGGAATTGCTGGTGGCTCTGGCTATGTTGATCCCATTGGTGTCATGCGTTTCCACTTCAAGAGTGCAAGTGATCTTCGGAACTTGGAAGCCTTCGGTGCTTCCGACCCATACGCAAGGGTTTTGCTCTCTGGTTACCAGAAAGCACGGACTGTCACTTTCAGGAATAACCTTAACCCCGAATGGGACGAGGTGGTCTACGTTCCCGTCCACAGCCCCCACGAGAAGATTACTCTGGAGGTCATGGATGAGGAAACCATCAATGACGATCGTACACTGGGTTCTGTTGATCTTCGTGTTTCCGACTACGTCCGGGAGAACGAAGAAGGCGGATATGAGATTGACGATGAAAGGCAGCTTATTTCCAGCCCTCTGCGCAGCGGCCGCTCTCAGAAGGGTACCTTGAACTACACCGTTGCCTTCTACCCCTCCATTCCCGTGGTCAACCCCGAGGATGAGGAGAAGGAGGAAGAGAATCTCAATGGCGATGCGGAGGGAGCCGAGCTGTCACGAAAGAGCACCGATTCCAAGCGTGTGGGCGGCCACTCCAAGACTGCTAGCGTGGACTCCAAGGCAACCACTGCTCTTAATGGAACTTCTCCGAATGGTGTTACTCCCGAGGCTCAGAGCAGTCGCGCAAGCCTGGACACGAACGGCACTCGGCCACAAACTGCTAAGGACTCGGAAACAATGTCGGTTAAATCGATCAAGGAATTGCCCAAGACCTATATCTCTGCGGAGGATCTTATCAAATACGGTGCGTTTGCTTCGATGCCCTTCAGCTCTGTGCTCAAACTGACCTCATTACAGAATCTGGTTTCATCGTGTTCAACGTGCATCAAGTCCAGCTCTCTCGCCCCAACGTTCAGGTGGAAGTGCTCATGGATGATTACATGTTCCCTGCCTACTCTTCGCCCAAGGTCCGCAGCAAGACGGCCAAGATCGATGATGGTACGTACTGTTTCAGAGTATTGTTGTTACTTAGCTAATGATGTAATGTAGTTGGTGATGCCTTTGTTCGTGAACTCGAATTCTCCAAGATTACTCTCCGGATCATCGACAAGAACAACACCAAGGATGAGAGCGATGACCACACGGTTGCTAAGCTGACGGGAGATACCCTTACCACTCTGCAACGCATCTTGGTAAGCCATCTCTCTCCTGACTGACTGTCATTCACCTAACATGAACCAGTATACTCCCACGGACCTTACTCTCCGCTCTGCTCAGGGAGAAGTGAGCAAGGTTACCGTTAGTGCCCGGTATATCCCTGTCACCATGAAGCTCGACCCGACTGAGAGTATCAACAACATGGGAACCCTGGTGGTGCACTTCCTGGATGCTGCCGACCTGCCGTCTGCTGATCGGAACGGCTTCAGTGATCCGTACTGCAAGTTCCGTCTCAACGACAAGGAAGTCTTCAAGACCAAGGTGCAGAAGAAGACGCTGCATCCGGCGTGGAATGAAATGGTTGAGACCGATATCAAATCTCGGATCAACAGCACTTGCCGGGTTGATGTGTATGACTGGGATTTCGGTGACAAGGCAGACTACTTGGGTGGTACCCACTTTGACATCACCTCGCTGACTCCGTTCGAGTCGAAGGAGATTAGTCTCCCGCTTGACGGGAAGTCGGGTGCGATTCGCCTGAAGCTTCTCTTTAAGCCCTCGTACGTGGTTCGCTCACGTCAGGGATCGTCTACGTTCGCTGGTACTTTTGCCACTCCCGGCAAGATTGTCGGTGCTCCTGTCAAGGGTGTCGGCTTCGTTGGTGGCAACGTGATCAAGGGTGCATCTTTCCTCAAGCACGAGGGATCCTCTTTCTTGAAGAATGGCATCATGGGACGGTTCCGTGGAGAGGATGGGTCCAGCGTGCAGGAGGCCGAGGAGGAGACTCCTGCTCCCCTCGCTCCTGCGGCCATTTTGGTCGAAGGAGAGACCCCTCCCGCCTCGGCGACCACCAACAACTTGCAGCACTCCCGCAGTCGCAGCGTTGCGTCTCACTACGGCGACCGCCTTGGAGTTGCTGGTAAGGGCGAGACGGGAACGGCCACTATCTCGGTCGTTTCTGCCTCTGGATACCCTCCCAACGCCAACGTGCGAGTCTTCATTAAGGCCATCGGTCCCAAGGGCGCCAAGGAGGTCCTGAAGAGTAAGGCTATCAAGTCTGGCGGCGGTCCTGTTTACTACGACCCGTCGCATGAATCGTGCCGCGTGCACAACACGACGGCCGATGCCCAATACCAAGTGCGGGTGGTTGACCATTCCACCTTTGGCTCGGACGGGCAGCTGGGCGAGGCACTCTTCTTCGTGGATGACCAGGGCTCTGTAGCCGGTCAAGACAAGCAGGTTAAGATTGGCACCGGCACGGTCACTCTGCGCAGCAGCTTTGCGATGTCCGAGAACAACCTTCGTCCGGGCACGGCTAACTCCAACAATGATGGAGCGTCCGAGGTGATGGACAGCCCGGACTCTAAGAAGACGGGTCGCCGCAGCTTCCTTAGCAAGCGGAGTGTCAGCGGAGCTTGATTCTGATCGATCCGCGATTATATGCCATTGACGACTTCACTGTATATTTTTATTTCCACTTTTTGACATTGACTCTGTTACTTGTATTGTTGTTTCCCCCTTAACATCCACCACCGTTGTCTTTTTGATTTGCTTAACGTGACGAGATGAGATGTGATATCCATGGGGTTTGTTCGAGTTAGCGTAGTGTTGCTTGGATACCGCCGTATTGGGCGGCTGACAATCAGAATATTTGCTACGATGGGCTGATACCAGTGATTGTAGGTAATGTATGTAGATGATTATTGACCAAGGTTTTCCCTGAGGATGTTATCATACGGAGTAGTTCTGACTTTATCCCGATTCACCGCCCAGTTCAAAGAAACTAGTAGTAACTCTAAACCATCGTATCGTTGCATCGTGGCTGGATCGGCTATTGATACCCCCCGTAGTCGACGGAATAATCTGACCGACACTTCCATACAGAGAGCGGGATAACCAGCAGGTGCTTGAGCCTCTTCTCATCATTGGAGGGGCTGCTGAAGACGTAAGACAAGACATCCATCCGATGGGTCTCGACCTGAGGCCCAACTAATTATGCCCCCTCCTGACTGAGAGAATGAATGAACTGGCACCATCCATCCCCACTCCGTCCTACATCAATCCCATCATCTCCTATCCACCTCGGAACTCAATCCTCCTTTAAGGCGACTAATAAAAGTAACTTGCTAACTAGACTAAAGACTTGGTGTATACCTAGCTAGGTACTTAGTGGTTAGCACGGTTTCTAGTCGCTTCGATTACGATCTGGCCAGTAGTCATTAGATAGACTAAAATATCCTGTCTTGCTTGCTCGTTTCTTGTCTCGGCCTTAAGTCACTATCTAGTATCTAATTATTTACCTACGGGCCTTTCCGAAAGGTGATTGATTGATCGTGGCGATGGGCGGGCGGGCGGATCTTTGCCGAGATTTCTCTCTAGTTCGGAGGAGGAGGAATGATTGTGGGTTTGCCAGGTGTTCATACTATCTACTATGTACTATCTACTACGTACTTGAGTTCAAGTCTAGTAGTGTAGGTGTAGGTGTAAGTAGGTAGGGTTGGGTTCGGTTGGACTGACATACATACATGTACATACATCATCATAATTATCATATACCGTCAGTTCAATCCGTAGAAGGAAAACGGAGGGGGCGAATCTTCTTGCAGAGTTACAAGGATAGTTAGCTAGCTAGCTATTAGACTAGTCCGCACTTGCATCAAGGAAACCAGACATAAGTAACATACATGCAGCTTGGTTTGGTTATTTTTTTTTTTTCTTTAGCGTGGATGGTCTGAGCTTTTCGTGGCGCGAGTCATCTTTTCGGGGATGCGTAGTCCGGAGAATTACCCACTTAGTTTTGTATACTAGTATACTAGTAACTATTAGATAGATACTATGGAGTATCTAGTACAACTGGGACTTGGTTTTGGGAGAGGTGATTAAGGGGGTCGGTCGGTTCATTCATCGGTTGTTATACTTAGGATAACTAATCTTTGAGGTAGTAGTAGTTTGGATAGCTAGGTTATTAGACTGGCAGGAAAAAGGAGGAGGGGTCAAAGGAAAATAATCTTGGTGGGATTATAATTAGAAATGAAAATTAGACTTATTGGGTAACTATCTATGTGCCTAAAGTAAAGTAAGTCAAGTTTCTCAAGTTAGTTTCACTTCGGATTTTCATGCTTGTAGGGAGTACTAGTAGTAGTATATGTAGGTTGGTAGTAAATTGGGTGACAAGAATGACACGAAATAGCTGCATGGCATATTGACAGCGGTTCGTTGGGGTGGATCAATGCAAAATATACCATGGAAATGGAACAATCTCTGTTGTTATACTTTCAATGTACTCCCGTAGCTACTTAGGGCATGACTGCTTTTGCAGGAGGACTTGTGATGTGTATTATCGGTGGTATTATTATTGTTATTATCCTCAGGCCAAGAAAGAGGGGCAACTAGCAGGATGGTTTCATACCTGATACTTTACTATTGATTGTACTTACAGTAGTTACAGAGTATCTATCTATCTATCTACGTACTAAGTAGAATGATCTCTCTCCCGTTCATTCGGCGTAATGATATTCTCCAGCTATTGTTTCAGGAGGTGTTGCTTGTTAATCTCCAACATTAAGAGGGGCAAAGACAACTGCGGTGACGAGGACAAAGTGGGGCAGGCATGGAATAGTATTTATTGAACCCTGAAAAAAAGGGGGCACTGACGGGGGAGGGGAGGGGAGGAGGTCTAGAAGGGAAGGGAGGGAGATACTAGTATTCCAACTGTCAGATGATGAGCTGCGTTGCGATCGGCCCGGGTTGGCATGTTGCCATGCAGGTAATCAATGCAGCAAGTTTACCCTACCCCTCTTCCATATTTTATGAGGGTTTTGCTGTAAGTTGGGTATACAGAAAGAAAGACGAAGAAGGGGAAGGAATAATAACATTATTGTTTTTTGTGTGGGAATATGACCATGGTTTGGGATCTAATTCACACCCGGTTATCGAAAAAGGGAGAGAGAAAAGACAGAAAGAGAGTGATGGAGAGGATCAAAGGTCTCAGATATCAAGTAATTCATTTCAACTTGCTGGCCAGACGGCGGATTCCGGGTCCAAAAGCTGCTAAGAATAACTTACTGGCTGGCCTACCAAGGAAATAAATATTTCTTCGGGGTGGGAATGTTGGGCTGCCCACCCACACCACCCCTCCCGACTCTTTTCGTCTTGTACCGTAATTTCTCCCCTGGCTGTGCCTGCTTGCCACCAGATGTTTGTGGTAATGACGCTGTATGAAACGGTACCTGACGCAGCCCCTGCTGGGTTGGATGCTCCCCACTTTTTATTTTTCTGTTTTATTTTTCCCAGAAAGGCAGATGGGATGGATTTCAATCGTCATCGTATTATTATTTATCATTATGATTTAGGTGTCCAATCTTTCCCTCATCCATCTGTTCCCCCCTCTAAAAGTCTAGAATAATTTTAAAAATAAAAATAATAATAGTAGTTATCTAGTACGGAGTAGTAAGTAATTAATTAAATATATCTTGGGAGGGACCCCCGTCGCGCTGCTGCTTATCATCTTGCTGGCTTCTTCTCTGGCTTCTCTTTTTCTTCTCTTCTCTCCCCCATTCTCCATTCCATCCCTCTCTCTATCTCTCACCTCAATTGCTTCTTCCATCTCTCTCCCCCCTCCATCTTCCCCTCCATCACCTTCTCTCTACCACAACTCTACTTACTGCTGCTCCCACCGTGCCTGGTATGTGTACTGTCCTCTTCTGCTTCCCCTCTGATCCATTGTTTGCCTTCCGCTGTCGCACCAATGGCCTGTCGCCGAAGCGTTGCCCATGACCGAAACGATCGTCACTCGCTTGGACGTGGCAATTGGCATACACACGTACCCCTCATTCCGAGCTCGCTCCCTCTCCCCCCAGCCAGCATTTAGAATTGTCCTGCTGGCCAATTCCATTCTTCCTCCCCCTATTTCTTTCCCATTGACTTCCCGAGCTGCTCCCATTCTTTCAAGCTCTCTGACACCTCGCTAACCTTTCTTCCCGTCTCAAGTGAGCAGTGACTAGCTACCCGCCGTCGCATCCCGTGTTTACATCCTTACAACCTTCCCTCCTACAAACCACTCCTCCTTCATACAATGGCTTCCAAGGCTTTGCCCAGTCACCTCAGAGCTCCCGCGAGCGACTCCGCGAGTGCTGCCTCCTTCGGCAAGCACCACGGAAAGTCCCAGTCTCACATGGTAAGTTTTGTCGCTGTGTGATGTTTCCTTGTTGCACCGTTGTCCGTGGTCCGCCCTGTCGCTCGCGCCTTCTACGAACGGCTTCCAGCCTGCCAGGAGGAGCTGGAGGATGGCAAGAGGGAGGAGCGCGATTGCTCTAGGCAGATCGGATCTTAAGAATCAACTGGTCCTTCGCGCTCTTCTCTTCTCCATCTCTCTGCCTCTCGTTTTGCTGCAGCTGCCATTATAAAATGGACGAGAATTATCCTTATATTATCGTTGGGCTGGGTGTATCGATGGTGATCAGCCATGTGATACGTCATGTCGCCGATATACATAATCCAGACGGGGCAATATGCCTAGTGCTTCTCATTCTTTCTATTTGCATACCGGTAGCTCTGCAGGATGGACTTGAATCAAGTTTCCATACATGCATGTCTCTCGTTACCCCACCTGCGTCTTTCGCGTTCTTCTCAATGTTTGTGTTCTATGACCGACTACTGAGCATTTCTGCCGCTGCCTTTGATCCCCCGCATGTCTTCGTTCCGTTGATTGCAGGCGTGCTTTTTATGTTCTTTTACTTGTTAAGTGTCTTGCCCCATCAAGTTGTGTCATGGTGCTGTGATTCTGTCTTTGCCCCTCCTGGCTTGGGCATTGTTGCGTATCCACGTTACGTCTTTGGGGTGGTCTGTCAGTTTTATATTTGGCAGGATGCATTTCATTCCATATATACGTGGGTGACAGACAGGGTCCATGTGCAGAGGCCACCGTGGATACAGCGGCTACAGGACATTGCAACTGCAACTGCAACTGTTTGGTTATGGTATATTCTAACCTCCGTCTTTACAAAACAGGCCTTCGAGAATGCCTCCACTAGCGTGGCTGCCTCTCAGATGCGCAATGCCCTGAACGCCCTCGCCGAGACCGTCCACGATGCCGCGGAGCGCAAGCGCTTCGAGGCCGAGATGGACAACTTCTTCGCCCTCTTCCGCAGATTCCTCAACGACAAGGCCAAGGGCAACGAGGTCAACTGGGACCGCATCGCCCCTCCCCAGCCCTCTCAGGTCGTCAACTACAATGATCTCGGCAGCGAGGCCTCCGTTGAGTTCCTGAACAAGCTGGCTGTTGTCAAGCTTAACGGTGGTCTGGGTACCTCCATGGGCTGTGTCGGCCCCAAGTCCGTCATTGAAGTCCGTGAGGGCATGTCCTTCTTGGATCTGTCCGTCCGCCAGATCGAGCACCTCAACCGCACCTTCAACGTCAACGTGCCCTTCGTCCTGATGAACTCCTTCAACACCGACCAGGACACCCAGTCGATCATCAAGAAGTACCAGGGCCACAACGTCGACATCATCACTTTCAACCAGTCCCGCTACCCCCGTATCATCAAGGACTCTCTCCTCCCCGCCCCCAAGTCCTTCGACGCCCCCCTGCAGGACTGGTACCCTCCCGGTCACGGTGACGTTTTCGAGTCCCTGTACAACTCCGGTACCCTGGACAAGCTCCTCGAGCGTGGTGTCGAGTACATCTTCCTGTCCAACGCCGACAACCTGGGTGCTGTCGTCGATCTCCGCATTCTTCAGCACATGGTTGACACCCAGGCTGAGTACATCATGGAGTTGACCGACAAGACCAAGGCTGACGTCAAGGGTGGTACCATCATTGACTACGAGGGCAAGGCCCGTCTGCTCGAAATTGCTCAGGTTCCCAAGGAGCACGTCAACGAGTTCAAGTCCATCAAGAAGTTCAAGTACTTCAACACCAACAACATCTGGATGAGCCTCCGTGCCATCAAGCGTGTGGTGGAGGAGAACGAGCTGGAGATGGAGATCATCGCCAACGAGAAGTCCATCCCTGCTGACAAGAAGGGTGAGGCCGACCAGGCCATCTACCAGCTGGAGACCGCCGTTGGTGCTGCCATCCGCCACTTCAAGAACGGACACGGTGTCAACGTTCCTCGTCGCCGCTTCCTGCCCGTCAAGACCTGCTCTGACCTGATGCTGGTCAAGTCTGACCTGTACCGCCTGGAGCACGGTCAGCTTGTCATGGACCCCAACCGCTTCGGTGGTGTCCCCGTCATCAAGCTCGGTTCCGACTTCAAGAAGGTCTCTGACTTCCAGAAGCACATCCCCAGCATCCCTCGCATTGTCGAGCTGGACCACCTCACCATCACCGGTGCCGTCAACCTGGGCCGCAACGTGCAGCTCAAGGGAACTGTCATCATTGTGGCCACGGAAGGCAGCACCATTGACATTCCTCCGGGTTCTGTGCTTGAGAACTGCGTTGTGCAGGGATCCCTGCGCATCCTGGAACACTAGATTGGTGAATCCATGGGCGGCCGCTTAATTCCTACTTCCGAAAAAGGTCGTCGTTGCCCCTTTGTCTCATCTGGGATGATACCGAGGCACGAATTGGCTAGGTGGGCTTGATAGAATTTCTGTTTGAGCGGAGTCACTTGTCTTCTTCTTCGCCGAGGCCATTTATTCTGGTCGTTTAGTGTTCTTTAATTGGAAGCATTCTGCGCCCTCTTCTCTCTCCTGGACGCCGGAATGCTGGGTCAAAAAGGGTTTCTCAGGAGGAAAAAAAAGAAAAAGCTGCAGAGTGTGGGGGCCAGCGTTTAGCTAGGAGATATCACCGTACGTAATGTCCAATTCATATTATTCACCTTTGGATCTTGTATCATATGAAATTTGCATGAGTCGTAGGAGTAGATGTTGATTGTCATGCGTGCTGGAATATCACGTGCAAATGGCTCTCTGTATCCGCCGGAACGGGCTTCCGCTGCCTTGTTTCTGTGCCATCTGTTGTTCATTGCATCTTGCTTCGGCGGAAATCTAGCTACATGTTGGCTTCTCACTGGGTTGGCTTGTTTCAGTCGCGATCGTCGCAGCTGTAACGTTCATAGTTTTCCATTCTGATGGCCGTCCATCATAATGGCTGCGGTCCCGGCCGCCGTCCAAGGCCTCGCCCCGTGTTCTACAACTGCTCGGACATGGTTTCCTGACGCCTCTAACGTAGGTGGTGTCCGTTTAATCTACGTCATAAGAAGGTAAATTATTTGCAGAATAACAATGGTAAGGGGGCATGTGCCTGCTCGACGGGCCTTTTCTCCCCTGTCCTCCAACTATATTGGTTCGCCACTGTGTCGTGGATGTTTGGCCATACATACTCTTTCTATCTAATCATCCCCACCCCCACACACCCTCTCAGGGGAAATACTTAATGACGTTCCACTGCTTTCGTCTCTTTGAACATGCAACATGACTGAATTCGGCAGTCAACAACACCGTCAGCTGGCGCCGGGTCCGTCGCCTACCAAGTCAGACAAATTTCCACCGGGTGATAGCCCCCCTGGGGATAGCTTTCGGACCGCTTCGGATGTCTCGAAGAAACGCGTGTCCATGGCTTGCTTGGCTTGTAAGAAGTCCAAACGGAAGGTAGGTCTTCCTTACGAACATACTGGGTGAAAGTGGCGAGCAGCCGTCTGGCATTGTATCTAATCCCCCTGACAGTGCTCGGGAACAGCACCATGTGACAACTGTCGTGCGTTCAACCGACAGTGCATATTCGACGAGACGCTCGACCAGCGTCGAAGAGTAGCAGCAAAGCGTACGGCTGATGAGCTGAGCTATCACCGAGATATGCTGAACGATCTCTTGAAGGTGATGCGTGCAGAAGATCAGTCACATGCTCTGAAACTACTGGAATTCATCCGGAAGGATGCCACGGCCGAGGAGATTCGTACGTATATCGACGATACTCTCGGCCGGATTGAGGGATGCAGCAAGGTGAGTGATGCGGCGGGAAGGCAGCTACAGCAGGTTAGACGGGTGATCGATGTCGAAGGAGCTGGGCCGTCGTTTCGTCCCAAGGTTATGGATATCCATTACTTATGCAACGAAGTCCCTCACAGGGTCCCCGCAGAGCCCTGGACCACCGTAACCGGCGATGCTGATCTCGTCTCTCATCTCGTGTCTCTCTACTTCACCTGGGACTATCCCTTCCATGCCTTTCTCGACCGCGACGTCTTCCTCAAGCATATGCGGAAGGGTAACACCAATTCGGAATTTTGCAGTCCATTCCTTGTGAACGCCCTGCTTACCAACGCTTGCGTAGGTCTTCTAATCTCTTGTCCATGAATATATCACATCTGTCGCCCCACCGGGTGTGTATGCTGGTCCTTTTTAGTGGAGGGTCTCTGAAATGTCAGCTAAATGTCGGTTTACAGCACTTTTCAGATTACTCGGAAGCCTATGTCGAACCGGGGGATATTATGACCAAGGGCGCCGATTTCCTCGCGGAAGCGGAGCGTTTGAGAGAGGAAGGGCCTATGAAGCTGAGTCTGGCTAATTTGCAAGGCACGCTGTTGTTGCATGAGAGATATGCCATATCGGGTGAAGACGATCTCGGCTATCGGATGCTTCATCAAGCCATTTGGACCGGCGAATCCCTAGGTCTCATCGGCCCAAGGAAGTTTAGCTTGAATCCGGGACAGATCTCTGATGATATGGATATTTCGATCAAGCGGACGGCTTGGGGCTTGTTTCATATTGACACGTGAGCTAGCCAAACCTACTATGTCTCGGGGTTGAAGCCACTGACAGTAATCCCAACAGTGTCGTGCATGCCGATTTCCTGCGGCCCAGCCTTATTGACAAGGTCAACCTCGAACGGCCCAATCGGTACAGCGCCGAGGACTCGAGTTTGTGGTACCCTTACCCCTCTCATCGATCTGCTCGGCCGTCTTACTTGAGCCACTACTTCAACGAGTCATGCAACCTGTGTGAAATTGCACGAGACGTATCACAGCGGCTCTTTGGAATCGACGCCAACGCTGCTTCTGCCGAGCACCTACGTCAGATGCAGGAAACCCTGTATGAAAGGCTGCGTGGCTGGTATAGTAAGCTGCCGGATATCTTCGATCCGTATCATAGGCCACCACCGTACATCATATTGCTGAGGTGAGGATTCTACATATATTTTACTTTCCAGCGAATATTCAGATGTTCTCTGGTAGCTACAGATAATGGCCAGGTTGCTGACAAGAGCAGAATGCGCTACCATACGTTAGTGATCAACATCTTCACTTTCAGGACTGAGCGAACCAGAGATACTCCCGACTCCGAGGCACCAAAAACACCCGAGAGCCCACCGGGACTTAGCCCCCTGCCCAAGTACAATACCGTAGGCATCGTACAATCTGCAGCGCGCGCAATAGCTGCCTTGACGGTTCTCCACCGACGAGAATATGGCATCAGTCGTGCTCATCATTTTGCCATGTATGCAATCAATCTGGCACTCTTCACGTTGCTGGAGTCTGGGACATTTGACGTGTTAGACTCCGACTTTCTTGCGCTCGCCAGCTCTTTCTCCAATATTGCTAGTCGATCTCCATTGGGTCGGTCTCTCCTGCACATCTTTCGGCAGGCTGTTCATGCCAAGGGACAAGGCAGGCGGCTGCGAGAATCGAATGCGGTCTCGGATGATCTCAAGGCGATGTTTGACGAGGAATCGACATCGGCATCCCGGTGGGACGGGTATGCCGCAGGATTACAAAAGCTGGAGATGGACGAACGCTACCGTGGAGCCTGGGATGGGGAGTTCAGTCTTTTCGACATGCTCGATCGATATGAGAGTTTGAGCTTGGGCAAAGATGAAATTGCGCCTGAGCGGCTGCGCTGTTGATGGGGGTCGCTGCTCACATTCCCAGCTCGAATTCGGAGAATGATTTTGTTCCGTTCACATGGCGATTACGAGGCGTACCGCGACATTTTACTTTTTCAGTTTATGCTTTTTCTTTTTGGGCTTCCGTGGACCAGCTATGATTTCCGCGGGAGAGGGATGCTCGGGCATACGCTGTGTTGCGAGCAAATAATTTCCTATAGTACATCAACGAGAGTTGACTTATCGCATGAACTCCCGTTCTACCCTAACTTTGGTCCGTGGAAACTCTGTTACTCAGTGGTCTCAACTTTACATTCAGCAATTGAAGAGGACAAGCTTTCAGGTCAATGACGTCACAACAGGTGACTCGCGACCTTCGCCCTGATTTTCTGGCTGCTGAACCAACTTCTCTGCGACTTCTGTTCCTCTCCATCTCCCTGATGGATCGCACTTTTGTTTACGCCTCTGATTCGCGATGGAAGACGCGCCTGGATCATATCCCTTCGGCGTCGCCAACGCCGACGATACCCCCCTCCAAATTGATCCCGAGAATCCTGCCGTGAGGGGCATCAACGAGTGGCCATGGGGTTCAATGAGCCCGGGGCTTCCCCCCGTGGCCTTTCGTCCCTATTCCCTGCCCCAATTCATGGACCGACCGGGCCCCTACCCCTATCAGTCGTCATCGTCATCGTCCCGTGAAGTCTCGGGCTCCGCTGCCAAAGTCGCTATTCCCCGCACGACCAGCGCAAGTAGCCAGTCACAACGCCGGCGATCGGCGAGAGCCTGTGAGCCATGTCGGCAGCGGAAGATCAAGTGTGATGGGAGCAAGCCGGTGTGTCGACAGTGCATCGATCACAATGTCAGCTGCTTCTTCGTGGATGTCAAGCGAGTCCGTGATCAGAAACAGCTCGGGATTCTGGGTAAGAAGGTGGAACAATATGAGCATCTGCTGCAAGATCTGGAGAAGGAAGTCGATGAGAATGCGGCCAGACGCATTCGTAAAGTTCTTAGGGTAAGTCGCTGTGCCTATCCGTTTGGCCTATACATTGCCGGTATTCCTTAGTCCTTCCTTGTCATATGCGGTCGCGCTAACTGTAATGGGCGATCTAAAAGGGCGCCGATATAACATCTTCTCCCGACGATGACGGTGACTCCGACTCTGGGACCTCGTCCATCGGTTCGCTAGAGGCACTCGACTTAGTTGAAGAAGACTTGAACCGCAGCGAGAAAACGGTGGCTACGGGCTTCTATGGGAAGAATTCGGAAGTCGCTTGGATGCAGAGACTTGAGGAAGAATCTGAAAATCGAAACCGGAGAAAGGAGGATTCGGTCGATATGGAGGACGGCGTGGGAGGTGGGCACGCGACGTCATCGCCGCAAAAGCAGGAAACAGCGATGGCAGCAATGAGTTATTATCTGGATGATATCGGCGTCCCTTTACTCGATTCAGTTGATCCATATGCATTGCCCCCGAAGGACATAGCTAATCGGTTTTTCACTGCGTTTATGGACTCGGTCCATCCGTCATTCAACGTCGTCCGAAAGACGGCCTTTGTGTCCCAGTATCGACAGTTCTTCAGCCAGCCGGCCCAGCCTCCACAGCGTTGGTTGGCCATTCTGAACATGATATTCGCAATTGGATGTCGGTATACCAAAGCGACGAGTGGCCGGACAGACGGCCGCGATTATGATGATCTGGTGTACTTGAACCGGGCACGCAAATTAACTCTTAGCGAGAAGGTCATCTTTGAGCATGCGGATCTTCAGCAAATCCAGGTCGAATTTCTGGTGGCCCTGTATTTTGTCAGCATGTGTCAAATAAATAGGTAAGTTTGGCCCAGGTAGGAGACTTTTGTTAAACACTTGCTGAAATCAGTTCTACTGCAGGGCATTCAAGTTCTCCAGTATGGCCTTCCGATCTGCTGTATCCCTGGGAATCAATTTGCGCTTCGTCGACGATCGCACACAGTATCCTGCCAAAGAGGCTCGCATTCGACTGTGGTGGTCGATATTTCTCCTAGAGCATCTCCTCACTGCCGTCACCGGGCGGGTCTCTTGCGTGGGCGAAAATCTGAGCGCCACGCCACTGCCGCTTCCATTCGAAGAGGAGGCGTTCGGTAGACCAGACGTCCTTCCTCTTCTCCAAGACTCCTCCCTGCGCATGACCCGTTTGAAGCTGACTCTGCTGCAGTCAGAAGAGGAATCACGCGCCGATGTAAGCTGGCTTTCGTCCTGCGAGCCCAGCCCATCGCTATACTTCCACTGCATTGTGGATCTAGCCACCATTACCCAGTCCATCATCAACAAGGTATACAGTATCCAAGGCCTCCGAGAGCGCTCCAGCCAGGTAGAGCAGCGAATCCGCAGATTTAGCAGCATTTTAGACATGTGGCTCAGCAAGGTCCCCGAAGCCTACCGTTTTACCTCCGGGAGCGGCGACCAGCTGGACCTACCCAAGGAGCGTAGCGCTCCGTGGATGCGAGAACGAATCTCCCTAGCCATGAGCTACTACAGTGCCCGTATCACCCTTTGCCGTCCGTGCCTCACACATACTGGACTCGGGCCGGGCGGCGCATCCCCGGACCCAGCAGTTCCGCCGTCTGCGCGGGCAGGTTCGCGTCGCAACTCCCGCAGTCGCGTGCACTTCAACACTTCCATGGCGTTGACATGTGTCCGCTCAGCTCGGTCCCTTCTCTGCTGTCTCCCCCCAAAACCGGACATCGCTTGGCTGACTACTATGACCCCTTGGTGGTGCATTATGCATTACATCATGCAAGCAACAACAGCCATCCTTCTTCACCTATCCAGCCTCCCCTCCAGATCCGAAGACGACCCCATGCACCAACTCGCCGCCGATGTCGAAGCCACAGCCCGAGAGACCAAGAAAGCTCTGCGCTGGCTCCATCACATGGCCTACAAGTACCCCGCCGCCCGACGTGCTTTTCGCCAATGCAACAGTATTGTACGACGAATTGCTCCAAGCTTGGGCATTGATATCAGCGACGTTCCCTGCGGCAAAGACCTCCCTACTGAGGACGATGCGTATCATTTACGAGATATTGACAATACCCCGAAATCCCACGATACAGTCATGGAGTTTGAACGGCATCATCGATGATAAAACTGTTTTCTTCTTCTTCTTCTTTTGGCACTTTTTGAATCTTGAACTTTGACCTGTGCACGGCGTCTTCGGGCTTATACCCACATCTTGGCGGCCTTTACCTTGATTCTAAGCTTTGATTTCAAGCTTCTATGATAACCATACCATACCACCCTATTCTATTTGTCGTCGTCGTTCGTCGTGTGCGTTTCATTCTGAAGAGATCTTATGTTTGTGATGACGTGATATGATTCATATTGTGTTGATCCGTTCTGTTTAAATTGGCAAAAATTACATGTATTATTAATGTCTAGCTATCTATATTAAGTAGATCAAATTGATAATGTATTATTATAATTATTTTAAATTATTTATTCCTAACTACATGTTTCACTAATTTATCAACATAGTAGTAGTATACTATAATCATACTTCTAGTACTTACTAATAATCCCTTCATCCAAAAAGCAAGCTAAGTAAGACAGACCATGGCCAACAATACTAAATAATCAAAGCAATTCAAGTATCCTTGGTTAAACATGTGAAGTCATACACTATACTACATGTAGCGTATTCGTCCAAGGTACATATTGTATGATACATGAATCTGTTTGAATAAGAGTTTGGGGTTAAACTCTATTAGTTATATTTGGGATGGTATGTTGTTGGCATGTGATTATGTAGTTTGGGTGGTTAGGTAATCAATCATGTATAACTGGAGGTATATATTATATATGAATGAATGAGGTTATAACGATGGTGATTGGATGTTTTGGATGAGTACTAGGAATACAGAGTTGGGGGGTTTAGGTGAGGTACTACTACTATGTATGGGTGGTGGAGTGGGGAATGTGGTTGTTCTATTTAATGGGTATGTACTAGGCTGATGGAGGGGGGTTGTTTCTCTGGTCTGTGTTTGTTAGTATCAGTGTAGTAGTAGTGGTGGTGGGTGATTTCTGTAGTTAGTATAGATAATAATAGATTAGATATCACAGGAGAAGTATGGTAGTAGTATCATATAGATAAGTAGTGTCAGTTATGACAGAATCGTAGTATTGCTACGTCTCTGGACGTCGAAAGAAATAGCTTAAGACCCGCTAACATGTCTAAAGGTAATGGCTTCAGATCTATTAGGTTATAATCTTCGACAAAGTCAACGGCGATTCCCCTTATTGAATTCCGAGGTAGCGAGTAGAAGGAAATGGTGGACAGGTCTTGAAGGTACAAGTAAGGCCATGATATAACTAATCGCCCTCTATAAATGGCCAATTTACAAAAGTAACACCATAATGCTGAGAGTCTTCATATAATATAAATGAACTTCGTAGAAGGTAGATATTAGTAGTTTTCGAGAAGCTTTACAACCTCCTCATGGCCATAAATGGCAGCCCATTCCCGAGGAGTCTGGTCATCCGAACCCTTATAGTTAACGTCCACCTTTCCTGTGTTAAGCAGAAGTTTTACAACTTTCTCATGGCCATGTATGGCTGCCCATGACAGAGGAGTCGCATTATATGAATCCTTACAGTCAATGTCCACCTTGTTTGTTTCGAGTAGAAGCTTTACTACCGCCTCATGGCCATTGCTGGCTGCCCAAGACAGTGGAGTCTGGCCGCTTGAATCCTTAGAATTCAAATTTATTCTTTTCGTCCCAAGCAGGAGCTTTATTATTGTCTCATGGCCACCCTCGGCTGCCCAGAAAAGCGCAGTTCGGCCATATATTGAATCCTTTGAGTTGATGTCCGCCTTCTTTGACTCAAGCAGAAGCTTCACTACTCCCTCATGGCCATTCTTGGCTGCCCAGGACAGCGGGGTCAGGCCTTCCACTGGATCTCTGGAGTTTATTTTCACCTTTCTTGTTCCAAGCAGATGCTTCATCGTTGACTTTGCCCGGGACAGTGGGGTCCGGCGATCTGAATCCTGAGAGTCTGGTGCAAGCAGAAGCTTCACCACACCAGTTAGGCCCAAGTATGATGCGATGAGCAGGCTTGATTCGCCCCTAGGAAGATGATTTCCCTCATATCTATAGAGCTTGGACCATACTGGATACACATCAGAGATTGGGTCACAGACTGACTGCGCGCGCATGACCAGTATACTTCCATCTTGTATATTTGCGTGGTGGTAGTGGGTAATCCAATGGCTTGAAGAATACTCATCGAATTCCCCTCGCTCAATGTTCCGTTGAGCAGCAGTTATCCTTGGTAGCCATGAGATGCATATCCGCGCAAGAATCCCATTCGATTCCTCTGGTATGAGTGCACCTTTCCATCCTGTGACCTGAGAGGTGCAATGATTCAGAGTGGATTTGTTGCTCTGGACCAAGAATTCCTTCGCAGTTTGATGCCGAAGACAAATCTTTTCATCTAGAACCACCACGAAATGTCCACATAGATCCCTCAAGGTCTTTCTGAATCTCTCCTTCGGTTCCATGTCATCACATATAGAAGTGAGAGTCGTGTCATCCGGATTGCTGTGTATTGCCCAGGCAAGAGATAGCTCTTCCAAGGTAAAAGGCCGTACAGCAGCGGTAATCATATGAAGAAGAACTTTAGCTTTCTCCTTATCAGAACTCCGATTCAAGATTCTTTCGTAGGCACTGTCAACAGTTGCAGGAAGATGCTGTACCGCCTGTTGGATCTTTCCCTTTGTGAAATCCGGCATATTCTCGAGTACGTCCAAGGCGAGACTGACCCATAAATATGTTCGATTCTCAACCGCAGTCAGCTGCTGTTCCAGAAAATCGCATTCATCTTTTCCTAGTAATCTCTGTATACCAATGTCGCTCACTCTTTTGCTGATAACAAGGTCTATTTCACGGGAGACTTGCTGGACCTCTTCCTCGCCATTTCCACTCAGGTGAATTATCGGTAGTTCGGTTTCCAGCTCCCGAAATTGATGCTCTATGTGAGGATACGGTCTGCTTGTCATCAAGAATTTCAACTTTCGGTCTTTGTAGAGTCCTTGATAAAACATGCTGACAGCTTCGATTAGTTCATCCCGATCTCGACACTCATCCAATGCATCCAGGACGCAAATAATTTCTCCGGCCGTTGCCTGAGCAGAGACAGACATGAGTATCTTCCATAATGTGTGGAACGACTGAAGAAGCTCTTCTCCATGATTATGCACTCTATTTACGTCTTCATCTGATAGAAGCTGGGGCTGTGCAAGAAAGATTTGGTATAAGATAGCTGACAGTGCACTGACTGCATTTCTTTGATCCGGAAAGTCATCTTTAAAGAAGAAATAGCACACGGTCTGCTGCTCATTACCAACGAGGACCTCATCCACCAGGTACCTTGTTAAAACTGACTTGCCACAACCTGGATCGGCTGAGACCCATAGTAGACCGGCGAGATCATGATTTGGACACTGTTGCCAATTGGTGAATTTCGGATGCGTTGTGAACCATTCACAGGTTCCCGGGACTCGTCTATCATTTCTGTTTTTTCGGTCCTCGTAGGGACAAATGTTGAGCAGATCTAGGAACTTTGTGACTCTCTCGTCTCGAGAGGTTGAACGCTGCTCTAATGGAATGCATTGTCAGCTATGCTTGGCTTATTAGGGAGTTTTTAGTGAATATGAGTTTTCAGGCTTCGAGAATTGTTAGTCTTACCAAATGTACATTGAATGCTACGATCATTGGTGCCTGCTTGGGAGCCAGAGTTTGAACCCTCCACTTCAACCAATGTCATTGTGGAAGCAGACGATGATACAAGAAACGGACAATGAGCACTAAGTGGATGACAAGTCAGTTACAATCCAGCCCCCACTGTCAGGTGACGAGACCCGCAGCTGTGCTTTAGTGACTACTTGATTCAGTATAGCTGGCTATATGATCTCCGATCATGGTATTCCGAAAGTTGCAAACAAGAGATGGGTGGTTGGTATTGTAAGTTGTGATCGTAGTCAAAGACTGATTAGGCGGCGGCAGAGGATCGGGTGATGCCTGGCTAGAGTAAACGTCTCAACAGACATTTATTTGAAGTACTGAGGCAACAAAGCGGGCACAGTATCCACTACTTCATCTACAGTAATATGTTGGAGTCAAACTTAATGTACGTACTGTTATTTCATTTCATGTACCTGTACTTAAGTTACTTGCAAGGGGCTTAAACGAAAAGTATAAACGAGGTAACGAAACACAAATGATTTGCAAAAGACACATACAACTGATGCAAGGGCTTAACATAACATGACTAACTGAATTGGGGTTATTGGGTTACTCGATCATCATGAAGGAAATGGAACAGAGAACACGCGTACAAGCTATTTGACAAACAAGACAATAAATTGATCGGCAGATAAGAGGAGAGAGGCTCGCCAGAAGAACATCCACAAAGATGATAATGTTGATTGATGATGATGGTGGTGGTGGTAAAGCCAGAAATTAAACAGTAAACCATGGAAGTAACAAGAATGGATGGACGGCATCAGTGCGTTTTCGTGATATCTAGAGGGTCAAACAAAGCAGCTAGACAGGCAAGCATGATTCAGCTAAGGATCACATCTGCTGGGGCATCATGAAGGCCCGCTTGCGCGGGTCGTCGTCCACAGGCGCACCGCGCTTCTGGGGCGGATTCAGAGTCATTGGCTCAGGATGTTGCGGTTGTGCGTGGGGATGGAGATGGGGGTGTAGCTGAAATTGGGCGTGAGGATGAGGGTGAGCCTGAGGATGATGAGGGTGAGGATGACCCTGCGCTTGGGCGTGCAGCTGATGAGGCTGCAGTTGGTGATGCATTGCTGCATGTGGTTGGGCCGGGATTGGCATTTGACGGGGTTGTGGCTGCGGCTGCTGTTGCGCTTGTGTCTGCGGTTGAGGATGCATTTGACGGGGTTGCGCTTGAGCCTGGGGCTGGGGTTGAGCCTGCACTGACCGGGCCTGAGGCTGTGGCTGGGCCTGAGCTTGTATTTGACGTGGTTGAGGCTGAACCGGTGTGTGAGCTTGGTTCTGAGCCTGCATTTGTCTAGGCTGTTGTGCTTGTGCCTGTGCCTGCTGCGCAGCTTGCCCGGAGCGGGCCTGCGACTGCGGTTGCGCCTGCTGTTGCTGGTTGGCCTGGGTATTGGTGTGAGGTTGAGGTTGCGCTTGGAACTGATGTTGGAGTGCCTGAAATTGGGCCTGGCTGGACGTATGCATCTGATTTGTGTGAGACTGCGTCTTAGACTGGCCTGCCATTTGACCGTGCATCTGTTGAGGCTGCTGCGGAGTGACTTGGAATTGATGGAATGACTGGTATGGTTGTGAAGGCTGTGCCGGTTGCGGCTTGGACTGGGGCTGATTCTGCGCCTGTGATTGTGCCGAAGACTGGGGTTGAACCTGTGAGTGCTGTGGCTGCTGTAGTGCCTGGCTCTGGGCTCCAGCTTGACTTTGATCAGCCTGAGGCTGCCCACCTGCAGCAGCGGCGGCCGCTGCCGCTTCAGCAGCCTTTCGTGCTTCAACATCAGCCTTGCGTGGCCGTCCACGGGGCCGCCCAGTGCCCGGCTTGGACGATGGCTTCTTTGGCGGTCTAGGCTTGGGAGGCACGTTGCCTTGTTCTGACTTGCGAGGCCGCCCGCGACGTCGCTTTTGGGGAATGGGATTCCCGTCCGGCCCGATAATCGGCTGCGGCGGTGGTGCGGGCGCAGGAGCAGGAGCTGCAACTGCAGGTGTACCATCAGCATTAGTTGTGGGAGCTGGAACCACCATCGTTGTTCCATCGGGTGCTGTTGTTGTCACCGTTTGGGCCTTCTTTGGCTTTTTCGGTCTGGGTTTCTTTTCTTCGCCTGGCACAACGGGCTTCCTTGGACGACCTCTCTTTTTCGGCGTTGGCGTGGCAGTATTCGTTGGAGCAGTGCCAGTCGTAGGAGCGGCCCCTGCGGTGGCAGGTCCCTGGACTGAACTGGATGTACCAGCAGGAGTGAAAGTGGGGCCTGAACCAACACCAGATACTGGAGCGGGAGCGGGAGTAGGGCCCGCAGCAGATACCGGAGTAGGAGCCGGATATCCAGCTTGAGCTTGCCCATTGACCTGTGTAGCCTGTGTAGCGGGCGTAGCCGGGGACGCAGAAGGCTTAGACTGCTTCTTGCGTTGCTTGGTTGCAGTACCCTCAGGCTTCTCCTGTGCTGGAGCAAGGAGCTCAGGTCCAGACATGCTAGCGGACGCAGAAGCATGTGGTTGATACTGCTGCTGAAGTTGTGCCTTTGCCTGTGCAGGCGATGGTTGCTGCTGCTGTACTTGATGTTGTTGCAACAGAGAAGGATGCTGCTGTGCTTGGGACTGGTGCAAGGCATGATGGTGCTGTTGCTGGGGATGTTGCTGCAAAATGGGGTGCTGTTGTTGCTGCGGCTGCGGCTGTGGCTGTTGAGCTTGTACCTGTGTTTGCGCTTGTGGCTGTTGATATTGGCGCTGATATGCATGATGGAACTGAAGCTGCTGGGGTTGAGGCTGGTATGGCGACCGTTGAGCCTGCTGCTGCTGGAACCTTGACTGTTGTTGCTGGTATGTTTGCTGGGCTTGCTGTTGCTGGGCCTGACTATGAGCGGGTTGTTGGGTCTGCTGTGCTGCTTGCTGCTGAGCCTGCTGTTGCGCCTGTTGCTGAGCTTGCTGTTGAGCTTGTTGCTGCGCCTGTTGCTGAGCCTGCTGCTGGGCCTTTTGCTGGGCCTGCTGCTGAGCCTGTTGCTGCGCCTGCTGCTGAGCCTGTTGTTGCGCCTGTTGTTGAGCTTGCTGCTGGGCTTGCTGAGCTTTCTGCTGGGCCTGTTGCTGGGCTTGTTGTTGAGCCTGCTGTGCTTTCTGCTGAGCTTGTTGCTGTGCCTGCTGCTGAGCTTGCTGGGCCTGCTGCTGCTGATACGTCTGATGGGCATGTTGCTGGTAAGGAGATTGCTGAGCCTGTGCCTGATAGGGAGAAGCCTGATGCTGGGGCTGCTGGTATTGGGCCTGCGGATACTGGGCCTGCTGCGCTTGATACGGCGATGCTTGAGCTTGCTGGTAAGGAGATTGCTGCTGCGTATGCTGGTACGGCGACGCTTGTTGTGTCTGTTGATACGCGGACTGAGGAAAGGCATGCTGAGGCTGGGCGGTGGTCAGCATCGGCGACGCCGCAGCAGAGGTTTGCGTCGTGGGATGCGTGTGCGGCGCCTGTCGATGCTGAAGATGTTGCTGCTGCAGTCGGTCAAAAGACTGCTGGGGAGAAGCAAGACCCATCGCATGCGCATGCGGGGACATGGCAGCCTGCGCATTCATCGTGGGATGAGTACGGAAATTGGCCATGGGGTTCATATTCCGTTGCAGGCTCTGCAAGGATAGATAGGGATCCTTCAGCTGGCCAACGGAGTCGGCATTGCGAGACAGCAGATCGGACGAGCCCTGTGGCGGGTAATGTCCGGAGAACGGACTATAATGGCCGCCCGTGGGGAGGCCGACTACAGGGCCCGTGGAGGATGGGGTCATTTTGCGGAGATCTGGGGACTGAGCCGCCAATTCCACCTGCGATTGACCCCGGAATAGGGCGCCATTACTGGCCATACCGGGAGCATGATGGGGATGAGCAGCAGCCGCGGCAGTCATGGACGGGGACTGCAGATGATGCTGCTGTTGGTGCTGCGGATGAGCATTCTGCTGGGGCGGGCGTTGTTGATGAAACGAGTGCCCATTATAGCCCATCATTTTGACGGGACGAGGATGAGAGTGAAAAGAAAATCACTCAATGGCTGACGTGGTGGGTATTTTCAATGGCCTTTATTATTTTTTATTATTTCTTTGCCTTGTTTTCCCTGATGAAGGAGGACTGATTGTCAGGGACACTCAGATAGCGGGCATGTGACCACCACCGCGTCTGCACCAAACGAACGACACGCTTCCTTTTGGGGGGTGAGAAAGAGAGAAAGAGCGAGGCAGGGAACACCAATTCCAGTGCAAAGAGCAGCAGCAGTCAGAAAAAGACGCGCACTGAGGCGCGTATTTCTGAAACTGAAGAAGAGCCGTGCGACCGGCTGCTTTGCTACTGCTGCTGCTGCTTTGCTTTGCTGCTGTGATTTTGCGGCGGTGGATAACACGAAATAATAATAATAATAAAATGAGTCGGATTCCCACCCCAAAGCGGAATCAGGAAAAAAGCGTGACTGACCAAGACGGGACAAAAATGCGGGATTCGGTGCCTAGTTTGTGTGGCCTGAGGTATCAACACACACCACACTTACTGGACTTTGCTGACTGAGGGAGTAATACGGCTGACCCACAGCGACCAAAAGCGCAATTGTTGGGAGAGGCGAAATTCCCAGGGGGACAGCTAGAGGGGGCGCCCGACAGGCAATGCAAGGTTGACCAGGAAAACAGGAGCAAAGAAGACCGTGAATGCCGGGAAAAGAGACCTCAAACCACTCAGGAAGCGATGCCTGGATGGATACTGAAGTCGTGAGATGGTCGCGCGAGATGATTTGTTTGGGATCTTGATGGACTCCGTTCCTTTTTTCGTTATTATTATTTTTTATTTTTTATTTTCGATTTTTTTAATTTTTTGCTTTGGGCTTTTCGGATTTTCGAATTTTGGATTTTATTTTCTGCCCCCCGGGAGCGCACACGTGACTTCTCGGCCAGCTGGCCACTCACAGTGCGCACGCAGGCTGGTCGGGCGGGGTTTATTATTATTTGTGTGGAAGGCACCCATCGGGCACTCATGGCGACTGCTTAGTGATGCAGCAGAGAACAACTTTCCAGTCAGCAACTAACCGACTCGATAGATAGAGGGAATGGAGAAAGACTCTCAAGATTCCTATTTTCGAAAAGAAAGATCGGATTCGGGTGGACAAACAGAGCACAGGGTACCTGACATTTCTGCACTAAAGGGTAGTCAAGTCCTACGTAACTAAACCAAAGTAACTTAATGAGGGGGTGTGGGTGGAAGACTAAAAAGAAAATTAAAAAAAATCATAATTAGAAAAATAAAATAAAAATTCACCCATAATAATAAAAAACCCATGCTATTCAGGGCCGAATAAAGTAAGTAAAAATAAAAAATTAAGATAACCCAAAATTCCTCGCCCCTCCACCACCCCTTCCCACCACAAAATAAAATTTAAAATGGAAAATAATAACAGAAAAATAAAACGAAAATAAAAAAACCCCAATCTTCGACAGTTAAAATCCGCATTCCACCTATGATAATTTGCCCTTGATGTTTAAGCTTACTTTTAGTCGAATATTCCGGATAGATCTGGGTTGCTGTTGCATTTTTGATGCTTCCTCTGTGACGTTTCACCCTCTCTCGAGTGTTCCCAGACAGTTCCTCCTCAGGGTGCTCTGATTTACTAGCTTAATCCGAAGAGCAGTGGCATCTCACAACTTCTACTTTACGTCCGAATCTGCTAATACATCCATGATCCCGATTTTTTGTTTCCCTTCCTGGATCAACCTATTACGGTACCATTATAGTTTCCCCGTGTTCAGAAGATGTGCAAGTCTGAAACAATTAAAATTACATCCATTCTAGAACTTTTCCCCTTCGAGCCCCCAAGTAACTAAACCCTTTATTCAACTCAAGCTGCCTTTGTACCATCTTTATTCTCGTCTTCCCGTGCCTTCAAATCTCCCAAACACGGTGCAAAGAATAACCGGCCTGACACCACTCCCCGCAATGTCCCAATACTCACCACAATCCATAAGACCACCACGCAAAGCGAAAGAATCTGTCATATATCAATATTGCGAAACACTTGATAACACTAGAAGAGTCAAACCTACCGTTCCTAACACCCGGAAAAACTCCGACGGCAGCTCCTTGCCCATCTGGCACGTGCTCGTGGCGTACACTCCCAGGGGGAAAGTGAAACCCCACCATCCAATATTGAACGGGAAGCTCTTACTCCTCGCAATAGATGCCAAGGCAAAGAATAGCCAGACCAGCCCAAAGGACCAGAGAATCAGAGCAATCATGAACCCCATGGTATAGAAGATCGGACCGGATGCTGCTTCGAGGGTCTGTGTCTTCGGGAAGATTTCCTGCGCCGCTTGGCCCAGTTTCATTATACTAGTAGTGCACTACTCAGTATGCGATGGTCATATAGGGATGGGAAGGCATAGACTCACCCGAAGCCGCCCTGACCAAGAGGTCCCAGGGGAAGGAACACGCTCACAATCACCGCTTTAGGAGGTAATTTGTGTAGGGTCAGTCGCTGTAGGTAGATTACCATAACCATCAGTGCAAGAGGTAATCCGATGCCCCAGAGTACGTAGCTCACGAGCACAGTCCAGAGAGCGTGCTGTGGATTGGGGAGCACATCCGCTACGATGGCCCCTGATGAAGCTGCAACAATGCAGCTGACGATGGGGAGGAGCCATACGGCTGTCATGGACGAGAGTTGCATTTCGGTTCCATGGGCCATTCTGCAGTCATATTAGTCAAGTTTATGATTGCTTCATAGTCTCTGCGCAGGGCTAGACGCACAACAAGAAGGGTAAGGAGAGAGCAGTGATGACCGAAAAGATCGCATCAAAGATCCATAAACCCCAGGCAAAGTTCCGCGTCCAGTCACCCCAGGCCGGGACACAGACGAAACAGAACATATTGATGATAGTCGCGAATCCCATAGGGAACGTTCCTATGAACATGGACTGGACTGGATGCTTGATCATGGCGAAGAATATCTCCGGATATAGGGTATAGCGAAGGAAGGTAATGATACAACCTATGGTGAAAAGAAGGACATTGAAGGAAAACAAGACGACAGAAATCCAGTATAGCCACTGGCCATTGTAAGGGAGGGTGTTGAGTAGAATAGACACGATGCCCGTGCCCATGGTAACCGAAAACCAACTGTCCAGACATGCATGTTAGTTTTAATTGCACTGGGAATGAGATCAAGGGTTGCATACGACGGCGTGAAATGACGAACTACTCTTCGCCAACCCGTATCATGCTTGGTGAGTTTGGACGGGTTATTGGTATTTTGTTCGGTCATTATGTTGTTGGCCCGAGTCTTGGATATTGCCTTGAACTCCTCAGGCTGCGGCTGTAGTGGACTACACAGTTGCTGTTATTTGTACTGGCAGGGTTGAATTTGCTATTTGTAAGTTCAAGGGTTACAAAAAGATTTTTTTCTTTCTCTTATTTACTGGATTTATTCTTTGATGTCTGGATGCCAATTTGCATTGTAATCGGCGACTCCTGTGAGTCAGTCGGCGACTGAATGTGCTTCCCGCCCCGACCCGAAGAACAGTCAGTCATCTCGGCCGAATGCAATGAAAATGATTCATCATAGGGATTAGGCTTCTCCAGCTTCATGTTTCTGGTCTTTGTAAGGGTTGTATATGATTAACAAGATAATAGGGTACTGTCAATCCCCTAATGGTGGTGGACGGTGTGCCAACATGTTGCTCGGTAAGGGACTGTCTTGGCTTCAGGATGAACAGAGCATATCTACGCGGACTCAAGTGCACCATAGCCGCTTGTTACATTATCTTCTGGGAAGTGACCATGGTAAGAGTATGGGCTCCATATACGATAGGACTATCGCGTGTGTACCTGTTCGGTTTCACAAGACGTCGTCTTTGTCTCATGCAGGGCTCATTTTCTCAGAGGTACCATGATCATGAGCAAAGTAATCCATGAAGTGCTTGAGACTCATTGCTCATGGAGAACCATGAATGCAGGGTTTTTAGATCAGAAAGTATTCTGGAAATGCTCTGGGTCGCCTGTAGCATAAGTTTAGTATCTCGAGAAATCTAGTCGAGGTGTATCGAGCGGAACCATTATATCCTCAGAAGACCTAACCTAGTGCCAGCATCGTGCAGGCATTTCCGGTCTTTAAGTAGAATGGAGTCAGTTGTTGTGGTAACGACATCCTAGAGAGCCCACAGCATCAATGATTGATGGGGACTATTGAAAGAGCATGTGGGCTTCCGTACAATACGTCCAGGCGCTCACTGCAGTACCCTGTTTATCCACATCATTTGATAGTACAAGTGAACCAGGTCTTATATATTTTCCAGTAATTGTTGGCTTCTCTTCGAATAGTTGAGGGTAGGGTGTAGTAGTCACAGCAATCATTGCCGCAGTCTAGTAGTAGGGTGAAGTCGGTCCTATCCTTTTGGAGAGAGTTGTAAGCAGAGAGGAAATATTGTGCAAATAAGGATACGTACCATAGATGTTTTATTTTATTTCGGGGTTTTTCAACTGGAAGTCATCACATAGCCAGCCAATTCTCGCTGAGTTAACAATCGACCGGTCACTGACGGTGAAGATGTGGAAGCATTGTTCACTAAGCACAGTACACGTGATATCTGATATGCCGGTATCGCCCCCTATATTTTGAAAGGTAATCACTGATGGATAGCAAGATGGTAGGAGAGGTGGAAGAAAGCTCCATTCTCAGCGTCGGGAAGAATCACACCGAGAGAGAGCAGCTGACAAGCTCGGCGCTAACGACAGTACCACCCCGCAACGGCATGAAGCCAATCACCGAGCCGGGAAAAGCAGGCGATCTTTACTCTGGGGTTACTCGGGCTTAATTTATTCTTTTATCTCCCTTGAACACATGATATGGAGGCAAGCAACTAGTTTGGACAGGGCCATCGACTAATTGGGTAGTTGGTCCGTTGATCACTTTAACAGCAATATTGCCTTCGTTTTCATTCACATTGAGGGAGAGCAACATATTCTTATGCGCGGCAATGCAGTCTATCAGGTTGAGCTTGCAGATATATATATCTTGATTTCGACTCCTTGGAAGATTGGCAAGTACCAGAAATACCGTATAACCGATGCGAAGTTAACTATATATATATACCAACTAAGATGAGTAGGGCGTTTTGACTGACTACCCAAACATCCTTTGACTGACTAGTACTCGTGGCGAAACGTTTCCACGTCTCGCTGATTTACGATTTGCTCCTCCGAGAACCAATTCCCGTGCATCCCATATGGTACACGTTGCGGCAAGACTACTCGGCAGACCACCTCTCTCATACCAACAGCATCGATGACCCAGAGCTCACTGCGCGCGTTGGGTGGGGCTTCACCAGTCTCATCCAGTTGCGACTCATCAAACACATATGTAACGAGCCAACCATCATCTTCATGCTTTCCATCTTTCCGCGGTACGAACGAACACTCCTGGGCATACCACCCCGTTGGAAAGGCAAACACCTTGATAGGGTCGTCGGGGTTGTCCGAAGCGAGAACCTCATCAATGGAGCGCTCATCTACACATCCATCCACTGGAGACAGACGCTCGGTCTTACCCCGTGAGAGAAGATGTTCCACGTCAATTTTGACAAGACAGTCAATCTTGAAGGCGCTGATATGAGTGGCAGCGAAATTACCCTTCCGCATAGAGCATCCGTAGACATATCTTGTTGGGTCCATCTCAAGGTGCTTGGGCACACATGGAAATTCGAAAGGAATGGCTGATAGCGCCCACTGCTGGGATATCAACGTTGTGCCTTCATGGCTAGGTGGGAATTTGTAGTAATAAAGGCGGCATTGGGGATAGGGCTGCTTCAAAGCGTCTGGAGCAGCTATATTACCCATATGGTAGAACGGCGCAACACTGTTCATGCGACAAAGCAGCATATTCACCCATGTTCCACCCGGTGTAATATCATCCCAAGTGTTGACGGTATGCATTACCACACAGGGATCTGTCGTAAACCATCGAATGAGCTCAGGGACATGTCGAGAAAATACCCCAAGCCTCGTTTGGCCCCGTGGGTTGTATTCAACAACCGGCTTTCCATGAACAATATTAGACAGATCGAGCTCGAGAGGCAGATCGATAATGATGGTATGTCGGTGGGATACTCCAAAATCATGCATCATCTTCCCCGAGGCAAGACCAGGCACGGGCCGATTGAGACGAAACTCCGGTGTCACGGTGGTTCTAGCAGGTACGATGGAGTAGTTCACGAACGGTGGGATGAATGTTGAGTGGAAGAGAAGCAGTTCTCCAGTCTGAGAGTCAACACGGGGCTGTGTGTTTCGACCAATTAGCACTAAGACGTTGCAGTATAACAATGGCAATTATGTATCTCGCCCTTCAGTGAACTCACATGAGCTGTTGTCATTTCCTTCATAGCCCCCTCCATCCCTGGGCTGCCGAACCCCTCCTTGCAAGCATCAGTGCCAACGGGTTCGCCCTCCGCCATGTTCCCAGTAAACCAGCCCACTGTTTTCAGCAGTGGTAAGAACACACGCATGGGGGGCCCAACCTCATTTGTTGCCATGACACGACCATCATGATGAAAAATGCTGGTATTCGCACTACTCACCCTCTTAATCGGCCGGGCAATCAAACCACAAATCGACGCAAAAATCAAGGCCATACTTCGCAATATTTCATAGATGAGTCGAAGAGAAAACGATACGGGATTAGTCAGTGCTTTGACGCTAGGCATTATGGGGTAGAGGCGGCGGTCTCGCATGGTTGCGCAATGTATGTCCGTTAGGACATACTCATTGGTAAAGACAGGTTGAACATGGGCTGGTCCGGAGATGCGCCTGAAATATACACCCGTGAGCATGCCGTCGCCATCAAACCAATGGAAGCCGCGCGGATTGTCGCGTTGGATAGGGTTGGTGCCATTTCGGACATATTGGCCGCCCAGGAACTCCTCGGGAATAGTACCCTCGAAGTAGCAGGGTTTGGAGGAAAGTCGGATGCTAATGGGGGCGAAGTTTCCCGTTAGGTATCTGGTTGACTATGTTTAGCTTGCTGCAGGTCTGCCTAGAATTCGACAAGAGCATACGGATGTTTTCTTTCTGCTTTCGACATGGTGCTTGCAGTGACTGCAGTTGGAAGAAAACTATGGCCGTGAGATACGCTTAAAGACAAGGGTATCTTATGTACATATCCTATAAAGCCTATCCATGTCTGAACCAAGGATCGAGCCCGCATGTCAACCATTTCTACACTCGTGGTTTGTCCTATTAGACTACAAATGGCCATTGACCTTAACCGGTTTGCGAAGCTTCAGACAGGATATAGTAACTAGAGATAGGGCTTATCTGGATGTCACTGCTTTCCTTATAAAGCTAAGACTTACGCTGTTACTACGACTGGGTACTTTACCAAACTTCCCGCGCAGATGACTGCCGATCACGGCGTGACATCAATTGACTGCGAGGCCTGAGCTAGGCGATGTACTCAATCAGGTACGAGTCACAGGTACAATGATGTAATGTGGATGATGTAGTTGAAGCATGTCCACACTCCTGTCGGATACGAATCCGATTCACATTTGGCCTTTCGCCAGTACTGTGGTCCACCTCCATTATAGTTTTCAGAAAAGGCTCTGTTGCGTCACACTGATAGTCTAGGTCGGGCTTATTGACAGCTAGAAACATGGCAATGGCGTTAACACCTCTCTACCATTAGTACCCTGGAACTCTTGAGTTCTTTACCTGAAGTGAGATTAATATCAGCCAACTGTCTCGTTCAAAACACTTCTCCGAGACGTGTGGAGCAGAAACGCCCCGCTTCAACCAGCAACCTACGCTGTTGAGCCACAGCTAGGCCTCTCATGATGACCAATTCTTGCTCTTAAGATAGAGGTCTCTTGGAATCAAGAATACTCCATATCGATAGCTAACTTATTCTTCGCAATGAGACGTCATACTGCCTATTGGTAGGAAGCAAACAGTTTCACGCTGCTAGAGACGAGTTTTCATCGAATTTCCCGTGTACAGTCCGTGTCTGTTGTGTGGAAAAGTATGTATGCCGAGCCACACTAACAGTGATTCCGACATACTGTCCTCGTGTTGGCAAAGTATATTCAGCAGGACGGTACCCAAGCAGTCAGTTATCCACTGCTGTCCTATTTATATACATTCAAGTATAGTGTGTGCAATTCAATAATATAGATGAGTCTGGGATCCCCCTGACTTGAATAGTTATAGGTAACATCCAACTTGTGCAGGTAACTGCAATCAGTCTGCAATCCCCTGATCGGCGAGGGAGCGGGGACTGGATCGCGTTATGGGCGACTCAGGGTCCAAAGGAAAGATTCTAGCGCCCCAGGCATCCACCGGGGGCCTGATCGAAGCCTGGCAGTGGGTCCCGTGCCTGCGGGCGGTGGACGTTTCTGCCCCCGGGGGCCTACGCTTTGCCGTTTCAGGAAGCTACTTTGCGACTGCTAAACAAAGTTAAATACTCGATGGACTCTCCTTTGATGAGGAGACTATCTTCCAGAAAGCTCTATCTGGCACAGAAATTCTTCTGTTATTGTCCCAGCTATATATTTTTGGTCCCCAATTTGCTTTTGTGTCGCTGCCGTTCAATTTCATAAACCGATCTATAGATATATGACAGACATGGCGGCTACCTTTACCCTGCCGATACTGCCCGCAAAACATCGGGACCTGCCGAGCTGGATCCAAAGTCATCCAGACACTCCTCTCGAGCAGATTATCGCACCATACAATGACTACGATGCGGTGGCACGCAAATTGTTTGCCCAAGAGGCCACCCACGCAGCCCTGCAAGATAATCACCTCAACATCGTGCCTCTCTACGACTCCAACGGCAGTTCGGACATCCGTGTACGGGCCCGAGACATATCTTCGGAGTCCTCTATGACTAAGGAACAGTATATCATGCCCTTGAAGGAAGAAAATCGGCGTCCCAATGGCTCACCGGCAGTGGTGTCAACCTTAGATGAGTTCCGAAAGAACTTTAACGTCTTCTCCGAGGGTGCATTGAGCGACATGGACTGGAGCAATGTCGTGGTCGCAGGAAGTGCAGTAGTCACTTGCCTGCTCCCCGTTCCCGAAAAGTATCGGGATTCGAAGCGGTCATTGCGAGAGTACTATCACGAAAAGGTCGCGCCGGCCTCGGATGTGGATCTGTTTCTCTACGGCTTAGACGAAGCGCAGGCAATTGAGAAAATCAAGCAGATTGAGGATAAGGTCAAGAACGCGATTCTTTACGAAACAACCACAGTTCGGACAAAAAACGCCATTACCATCGTTTCACAATATCCCACACGCCATGTGCAGATAGTGCTTCGCATATACAAATCCATCTCTGAGATATTGACTGGGTTTGATGTCGATTGTTCCTGTGCTGCTTTCGATGGGAAGCAAGTCTTTGTCTCCCCACGTGCTTTGGCTTCATATATAACCCAAATCAATACGATTGATTTGTCTAGGCGCTCGCCTTCTTATGAGAACCGCCTCTCAAAGTACTCTCATCGTGGGTTCCAAATATACTGGCCGCAGCTGGATAGGTCCCAAATAGATCCGGTCAGTACTTCTGTTTTCTATATCTCTTAGAACCAAGAGAGCTAATGCCGTCCATAGACAATCTTCGAGCGGAACTTTAGTAGGACAGTGGGCCTGGCGCGCCTGCTGGTCCTGGAGAGACTGCCAAAGTCGTCAGACCGGGAGTCTTATATAGAGCAGAGACGACGGGAACGTGGACGACCAGCCCCAAGGTCTAATAGGTGGAAGCAGTCCGGTAACATCAAGGATGACTGGGTAGATGAGATCCCCGACTGGGAAGAGGGAGAGGAGGTTTCTGACTACCATACCTTTGTAAGCTTGTGAGATCTTCGTTCTCGTATTTTGAAGGCTAATCCCCGAGCAAGACGATTCCTTACGGGCCCAGATTCAAAGCTCGAAAAGTCGAGAAGCTTGTTTATACGAAGGACCTCTTGCTCAATGCAGAGTGGAACAAGCCCAAAGACAGAGAAGTTAACCTGCACCGACATCCCGCGTTCTTTGGCAATGTCGTGGATGTCATCGGAGATTGCTGTGGTTGTTGCCCGGAGCCGGTCACTCCTGAAGAAAAGGAAATCGCCGAGAAAGAAAGCAAAATCTATATTTCTGGTAGAATCTCCTTCATCAGAGACAACCCAGGTCGTCAAGAGATTGGTAGTTTCAACCCAATTACAGAGACCGACTGGACTGGTTTGTACACCCTTACCCGTGGGCAGAGACTGAGAAGGCTGACTTTGGGGAAGAAATGGCTTATATCGGTAACACGGAGCGGCTGTGCCATGCTATTGTGGAATGTGATATCGAAGGGGTTAAGGCATGTCTCACAGAAGAAAAGATAAACCCTAACGAACGTGACCATACTGGAAGGACTCCATTGCAATTGGCTTGCTTGACCTCCACAAGCGACATCGTGCAATGCCTTCTCGACCATGGCGCAAGAATGATTTCCCGTCTGGCCGATGGCCGCACAGCCCTGCATTTGGCTGCTGCTCGAGGCGATCTGGAGATGGTCAGAGTACTCTTGCATAAGAGCAAGCAGAACGAGACAGAACAGGCTCAGCTCGAAAAGCGGCCGGATGAGGGTAGCGATGAGTGTCAGCAGGAGCCCGACACTAGTGAAAGCGAAAGCGTCGATTCCGAATCGTTCGTTCATGTCAGGAAAGAGGCTGATAAAATGGATGGCATGGATTTGGCCATGGCTGAAAACGAGCAAGAACCGGATATATATGACATCAATGTAGTCGCCTGGGATGTTCCCACTTCAGCGCTTCATCTTGCCATTCTACATGGTCACATTGAGGTGGTCCAGGAGCTGGTTACCTCGTTTGGAGCTGATTTGGCGCTTCCGGTCAAGCTGCTCTATCCTTATCAAGATAGGGCGCGAGCGGCCATCTTGTGCCTTGTCCTGGCTCTTCGGCTGCCTATCGAAAAGTCAATCGCAATGACACAGAAGCTACTGCAGCTTGGGGCACTTCCAACACAGGCAGATATGAACAGTGTCACTCCACTGCACTACGCCGTTGCTTGTGATTTCACCGATTCTTCTGAAATCCTCCAAACCTATTTCCATCAGAATCGTTCGGCAACAGTGAAAGCGATGAATTTCCTCTCCTCGTTTTCTAACCCCTGGAATGTCAAGCCTCATTCTACACTCACGTTAGCCCTTACTGTGAGAAATGACAAGGCTGCAAACAAGCTGATTGAAGCTGGCGCAACGCCTCAGATTGACTTTGAGTCATTTGTGCATCCCGGTCAGGCTATTTATGGAGCGATCAAATCAAACTCATCTGAAAGAAACAAAACTATCTTTCGGCATGACTTTACCCAACCGATCATCCTCGCAGTCCAGAAAGATCTACCGGTAATTGCTGACAGGCTGCTCCGCAGCGATGGCGTCGACCCAAATACTCTCACACCTGATGGGTATAGAGTACTGGACAGCGAGTATATGCGAAACTATACCGTGGGCAAGTCTTTACTCGATTGTGTCCGAGATAAAATAAGAGCATTGGGCAATTACCACGGCGAGAAGTTGGGCGTCTCACCTCCTTGCCAACTAGTGAAACCTGATCACTGTCTGAACGGGCTACAGCCCGATACATACCATCGTTGGACTGTAGAAAGGGCAGTACGCCAAGCAAAGGCAAAGTATGATAAGGATCAGGAAAGGTATAATTTGGCAGTCTATGCGAATCATAGGCGCGAAGGTGTGAAAGAGAAGACCTTGGAAGTTCGAGCTACTCTAGACGCCTATAAGGCACTGGAAAAGGTATTGGTTGAAAAGGGTGCAAAGTCTTTCTACGACATCTATCCAGACTTTGAGAAGCCCTGGAAGAGGAGAAAGACAGGAGACAAGAGCGACTCTGACTCTAAGCATCAAGAACCGGAGCCTTTCAAGGTCGAAACAAACTTCTGCGTACCAGACCTTACCGATGAAAAGAAGCAGAGATATTTTGACCTGTGAGTATTATCTTCCACAGGAAAGCCCATGGAAACCGCTTTTAGGTCACTAACTTTAAGCAGTTTCGAGGCTGCTTGGCGTGGCGACCTTAATACTATCAAGGCGCTCACGCTAGTTACATCTGATAATGAAAACCAACCGAGTCCATTGCAGATTGCTGTGTGGGACAAGGACAATTTCTCGCCATTTTCCATTGCGGTACTCCGTGGACACCTCAATGTGGCAAAGGCTATCCTTGAGATAGTGCAAGCCCAATTCAAACGTGAGGATTCTGATGCTCGCGAAAGATTTGAGATGGACATCGATGCTCTCCATGACGGTGAAGAGGATTGCATATATAGGGAGATTGTTGATGACAGGTTCACCATTGAGAACATAGGAGAGGTAGCCACGCAAGTGGAATGTTCCATATCGCCTCTTCAAATATTCTCCCGGTACTGCCCAGCACACAAATTCCTTGACAAAGAGTCCAAGACAGAGAATTATATCGATCTGGTACAATACGCGGTGGGACAGAACAATGTGGATCTACTGGTCTTTCTGCTTCAATTGGGACGAGAGCTTACTGAAAGGGACAAGACGGTCGAACCCGGGGTTCATAATTTCGGCGCCAGTGCTTTTCCGATTGCTATCAGAAAGGGCTATTTAGGCTGCCTTGAGGCGATTATCAAGTATACTGGCACAGGCCTTCCTGTCGACAATCTGCTTCAGAAGTGTGGCGTCGACGTTAAGGAGAAACCGAAATATTATCAAGGGTTGACTATACGTGGAAAGAAAAGGGCGGATTGGGCCGCTGCAGGAAGAGGATTGCCCGTATCGCCGGAAGAACAAGAGACGCCTTTGCTCACAGCGGCGCATTCAGGGTCAATGGCCAGTGTGGAATGGTTTCTCAGCCCAGACTCGGCCAGATCATACGTTGAGTTTATAAAAACAAATGAGCAGGTGGACAAATTGAAGCTCTTATCACAGTCGGTCGAAGACCTGAAGAGGCTCGTGCTGAACTGGCTTCAGGGCAAGAGTGAGTGCTAGCACAATGTTCCAGAACTTTTTTGCTGACTTGCACACGACAGACAACTATCTTCTGCATTGTGCCGTGCTCTCAAAACCTACACCGGAATCATGCCAGCTAGTTGAAAGCCTTGCCAAGCGCCTTCCGCAGTTTATGGAGACTAAATCGGCTGCAGGGCATACGCCCTTGGCGCTTGCATTCTCCCTCGGCAACTCAGAGTTCGCCAATATTCTTATCAGGGCCGGCGCCAATCAGACAGTTCGTGATCGTCAAGGCAACAACTTGGTTCACTTAGTGCTATGTGACATCAATGGTAATGCTCGAAAAGAGCCAGGCAATGTAGAGAGGCTTCTCTCCCTGCTCGATCCCCGGTTAGTCCCATCGTTGCTGACGGAGCGGTCCTCCGATGACCCGGGATCATTGACGCCACTTGCTCGTTGGATGCATAAGAGTTATCAGGCATGGTCAAGGGCATCAAGCGGATGGGGGTCCGACCGTGGACAAGAGACAGAAGACCAGCTGGCCATTATCCGCTGTTTCCTCGAGTTTGCCCAGTCAACGAGCCAAAAGCATTTAGATATGTTTGACGGTACAGGAAACACCCCCGTTCATGAAGCCGTCAAGCACCAATGCCCCAGGATATTCGAGGCTATGATCGGATGCCGTCCTGATCTTCTCCACCGCGAGAATGCCACCGGTAGCACACCCCTGGAACTGGCTACCGACAATTGGGTCTCCGAAGCCACGTCCAATCCGCCACAAATTCTATCCGACAGAGGGCAGTACGAGCCGGAACACACGCGGAGTGCATGCCTTTTGTACCAGAAACCCGAGTCATACCTTCCTGGGTACCCGGATAGGCCAGAGAGTGAGCGGCAAGCAATATATAGAATTGCCTGCGAACGAGCCGGCACCCAGTCGCGTAAACGGAAGCTGGTGAGCTTGAACGAAGCGAATGAGGTGGCTAAGCGCCTTGCTACGCGACAGACTAGAGCGGCATTTACTATCGAGGAGAGCGATGTTGTGAGCCGGTGGTATCACTAGCATGGGCGAAGGTGGAGAGATCTATGGGCTATTACATAATAAATGAGAGGGTTATATAAGTAGTTGATGGATGAATTCAATCAAAATGATCACAATGACGTTGCACATTCGTCAAAGAGTTTTGGAACAGAAATTCGTACTGACTTAGTCGTCCGACGACGTCCACTTTAGGATCTGATGCACAAGTAAGTTTGCTGTTCCTCCAACAGACATTCTCGGTCGAGAAGGAAAAGTTGAAGCCTAATTGGAGGACTCAATCGCCAATCGATAGCGATAGCCAAGGCGGTGAAGCGCAAGGCGGGGCAGAATGGAAAGATGGGCTTCAACAATCTTCCCCGCAGGCCTGCAACTTCTTCAACTTCCTTCTTCTATTTGCAGAACGGATCTTTCTCTTCCAAGATGTCTGCCTCCCCGTACATGGCAGACCCTCTTACTGTTTTACCACCCGAGATTGTCCTGCGTGTCGTGGAATTTCTTCCAGTCTCCGCTGTAGCGTCGCTGACCGCCGTCTCCAAGCCCTGGCACCAATTCATTGACATCACCCACCGAGAAGCCATCTACAGTTCCGAATCGAAAACCGCCCAACCTCCAGGAGGCGCCCGCGACTTTTCTTTTTTGTCGGACAGCACCACCTCATTCACCAAATTGTTTGAGAATCCTACATCATGGAAAGATCTATGCAAACGCCAGAAGCTTCTCGCCCGCAATTGGGCCGCTGAGCGCCCAGTGACCCGCGAGTCGGTGCTGCAAGTGGGCAACAATCCTGTTTGGCGTTTCCGGGCAGACTTTAAGCGCCGGTTCTTCATTTCCACGTCACACGCGGGTGGGCTGAATGTTACGGATATGGATACGGGCAAAATCCTATGGCGACTACCCTCCACGCTGGAACGTGATGAGGGTTCGGTTCGCCCGTATGCCCATCTGGAGTATCAGGACGGAATGGCGGTCTTTGACCGTGAGGGAGATGCGCTTGAGGTCTGGCAGGCTGATCAGGAGGGTGCCAAGCGTGGAGAGTTTCGGCGCATCGCAATCCTAGACCACAACTGTCAGACAAGAGGCTTCCAGTTGTCGTACTGGACGCTGTGTGTGGTTTCCACACAGGGACAAGGCTTTGTGTATGATATGACGCAGCGACCTCCGAAGCTGACGACACACATCTCTATCGAGAATGATGCCGTCGGTCACTTGGATCAAAGCGCGGACGCTGTCATCTACTCCATGGGTCCCCGAGGCTATCACATCTACAACAAGGCGACCGGCGAGTTCCTAGGCGCACTGCAGCCGTTCCGTTGCACAGACATGTATCACATCCTTCCACCCGTTGCTACCTCCCCATCTGCGATCGCTGCACTAGCTGCTGCTGCGCGACACGGTCCGACTCAGCAAATGGTCGCTCTTAGCAAACCTCGCAGAGATTGTCTGGTGCCAATTGAGCTCTCCAAGGGTCCTCTTCCGCCACCGACCGACTTTGAACACGTGAGACATGGTGACGACGAATGGGGTGCTGGTATGCTCCACGGTGACCTGTTTGTTGGGTTTTCCCGCGCTGGTCGTGTCTTTGTATGCTCCAACTGGCGGAAGGCCCTACAGACCGAGAATGGGATTTCAGAACATGGGTCTCTCATCGAATGCGAGTCGGACGGATCCAACTTTGACCTAGGCGGCTGGTTGTCTGTGCGTAATCACCGCGTGATGTTTGAGATACAGGATCGGATCTATGTCGTCGCTCTCGACGACGACAACAAGATTCAGAACGTCCATAACCCAGCTCGGGCTTCCTACTCTCTGCTCACTAGCTCGGTGCCACAGCTTGCCGTGCCGGTCAGTTTCATGGCGTTGTATGATGATGCGATCATGACTACCTACACTGTTCGTTCTATGTGCCCTCTTACCAGAAATTGAATCAGAAAATGCAAGCTAACCGATAACCACAGACTCTCGGCTTCCGTCAACATAATGCTGATTTTCCAGACGATGATCAGGACGAGGGGCCTGCTCGCATCTTTCCCACCAAAGCCATCCGCATTGTCAGCCTAGCGCCCGATCTCTCCGACGGCAAGTCTGTTCCCGTCGATGACCAACAGGCGACAGGCGAAGGACTTTGGAGCTCCGAACCACGCCAACGGCGGACTGAGGACAGCTGGCGCTCGCAGGCAGGGCTTTTGCAGTTAGTCAGCCTTCTCGGGGATGAGCTCGACGACGAAGACGAGGCCGAGATGGAGGCCTTGGCCAGGGAAAATGAAGAGGAGTGGGAAGACATGGAAGATGATGACTTTGATGATCATGATCATGATCATGAGGGAGATGATGAATCCGAGCCAGAGTCTGCGCGTGAACATGGGACAGCCTAGACATAAAACATTGAGGGCAGGTCTTGAATGGCCAATAACCAATACGGACAGGACAGGTCCAGAATGACCCATCACGATTTGATTATCGATCTTCCAAGAGAACAAACCGTAAGGGGGTGAGATGAGTCTTGTTTGAACGTGAGAGAAACTAGCTGACTGTTACCAGATAACGAGATATGCCAGGGAGGGATGGAAAATCCGCATAAGCGACAACGGATACTCACGAGGCATCCTTCCTATGTAGAGACTTACTAACCTGCTATTTAGCTGCGTAGAACCGTGGACTATATAAAAGTCTACTCTGAATTCGAAATTACGGACGAAACAGACCGCAATTGCCAATCGGGTTATAGTACGAAACACCCTAAACCGGAAGCCTATACGTATATAGCCAAACACATCCTCTAGGTGCTTCTACTATGAGTGATATTCAAATTATCATCTACCTTGTTGACTTCTAATTAGATTAGCACATACTATCAATGCTGTACTCCAAATAGCGACTACAACTTCACACAATAGAGTATCTTAGCGTAACTAGCAATATTCTGTTCCTATATCGATCATATCCCTGATCTGCAATCCCCTCGTAACCCTACAAATATCCCTCAATGATCCCAACACCTTTGCAGTCCAGACTAGTACTCCTCATACAAGCACAATAAAGCATACCAACTTACTCCAAACCACTAGTACCGACCTCATAAACCCCAACATCCAGCCCCAACCATCCCAGCCTCCATATACCTACCATACACCCAGACCGCTTCTCTCACCGCCAAACACGGCAGAACCTAGCGAACCTCGCAGAGAAAAGTGCGGATATAAGCGGATATAGACGGATATACACTTGTACAGGCCCGAAAAACTGAGTCGGAAATCTGTTGTTTTCGTGACCGCCTTTGGTCTGGGTGTGGCAGAATTATTCTATGGATTAAAGCGAGTTTACGGAGTAGGTTCTTGGGCATTTACTTGCAGTTTTCCTATTATTCCTCTTATGTCTTACATACTGTTCGTCAATATTGCCTGCTAAGATGGTAGAAATTGTCCCAGCCAGTTATCTACATAGCAATTTCTCATGAAAAGTGTTATACCCCGTCAGCGACAACTCCGCGGAGGAGACGGCTAAGCCTAGGCCATGACATGACATCACGGCTGAGGATGGCTTCGCCTTTAGCTTCACGACGGATCCAAATGCGATCCACTCTGGGTCCCCACCCCTGTTGCTGCCATCATGATGATGCAATTGCTCATGTTGTTGTTCAATTCAAGCTGATTCTTGATACTTGATGGAGTTTATAAACACTTTAAAAGGTCCATTGGGTCGTTTGTGTTCTGTGATAAGCTTTTGCCAAGGCTGTGTGATCTGATATTTAAAATCTATCGGTCTTGATTTTGATTTTGAGTTACATTGAATTTGATTGAATTGAATTGAAGTGCAAAGATGGCACCCAAGTATAAGAATCATACGCCTCGGTTGCATCAGTATGTATCTTCTTTTCCTAAGTCTGGATGGATAGTATAGCAGGGTATTTGGCTAACATGTTCCTGGTAGCCTTGGTAAATGGATGCCCTCTACACTCGACGCCCATCATGAATGGCTGGGAGGTGTCATCGCACATGTCGACAGCAAGGAATCTCACGACCTTCATCCTGTGATTCAAGAATTCCAGGACCTCATTGAAAACAACACCCGCGTATACCTGCTCATCTCCGCCATGTTCAACGAACTCCCTCGAAATCGAACGTACTCTACCGATCCCACCGGCTGTCCCCAAATGCAGGACTACAAGCACATGCTACGTGTGCTGAACCATCTTATAACTACTGCGCCTTCATGGAATGACTTTTCTCACCGTGTGGGACTGGTCGGGTTGCCTATTAATGCGGTCTTGGATTGGCCGATGGGTACTCCGAGTGGATATGCTGCGTTCCTGGATCCAGATGTCAACCGTATGATCAAGAAGATGCTTAATGCATGGGGCGATTTCCTCAAGTCACCGGAATCAGCTAAGGTGCTGGATGATTCGAAGTACGGGTGGTTTGGCGAGACAGCCAAGTCTGATCTGGAAGAGGTGGGCAATGTGGAGAAGACGAATCATTCGTTCGAGGAGTTGTATGTCTGCGATCCGTCGGCAGAGCATCATGGTTTCAACTCTTGGGATCATTTCTTCACTCGGTTGTTCCGAGAGGGTATCCGTCCCGTTGCCTCGCCCAGTGACGACAAGGTCATTGCCAATGCGTGTGAGTCGCAGCCATACAAGGTCGCGTATGATGTCAAGGCGCGCGATCAATTCTGGATCAAGAGCCAGCCATACTCGGTATATGATATGGTGGGTTGTGATCCGTTGGCTAAGCAGTTCGAGGGCGGCACGGTCTACCAGGCGTTCTTGAGTGCATTGAGCTATCACCGCTGGCATGCACCGGTGTCCGGGAAGATTGTCAAGGCGTATGTCGTGGATGGAACGTACTACTCTGAGCCGTTGTTCGAGGGTATTGGAGACCCGGATCCATCCAATCAACATGGAATTGATAGCGCTGGCGAGGTCATGTCTCAGGAATACCTGACCGCCACGGCAACGCGGGCTGTTATATTTATCGAGTGCGACAACCCTGATATTGGACTGATGGCGTTCCTGGGCGTGGGCATGTGCGAGGTCTCGACTTGTGAGATTACCGTCTCCGAGGGCCAGCATGTGTCCAAGGGTGATCAGATTGGTATGTTCCATTTCGGTGGCTCCACGCATTGTCTGCTCTTCCGGAAGGGGGTCAATGTCCAGGGATTCCCATCGCCTAAGCTGCGGCATAACGTCCCTGTCAGAAGCCAGCTGGCGGTGGTGGGTTGAGTAGTTAGTGTGAAGCTAGATGTACATATGGCCACGGAAATAGTTACGATCTTTGTATATGACTGAAAACGATTACAATACTCACTATATGCCGACAGAGAGTTAAAGAAATATGTATGAAGGCTCACTGATAAGAGATAAAATAGAAGGAGTCTTGTTCTTAAATACTAAAATAGTTCCCCAAGATGGACTTCTCGGCGTTCATCTCGCTCCAGTAGCCACATCCGCCACAACAAAGCGCTACTTCTTTCGTTACTCTTCCCACATACTCACCCACCTCACATTTTCGCCATGATTTGAACCGACTCCACTGGCTGATATTGCTCAGTAGCCCAGTTCATGATTAACTGGATTACCCCGTCCATCTCCTCCCGGGTATTGTCCGCGTGGATCATCAACCGTACTCGACCCGTTCCCTTGGGCACAGTAGGGTGATCAACGGAATTTACCCAGTATCCGGCCCGACGCAGCCTCTTGCACAAGCTGTGAGATTGTTTAGGCTTCGTGATTATTGGGACTATCGGTGACTTGAATGGCCTGGTATACCATGTTTTCTCAGTGGGCAGGGTAAGGATGCTTCGCTCTTTGATATCCTCCCACTGAGGGTGTTTTGTCAAGGTCCAATAGAAGTACCATATGTTCTTTTGCAGACGTTGCTGGCGCTACAACATGGAGATCAGTACTGCTGACATTTTGCGAGGGTGACAGGACATACGCTGTGTCCTTCCTGAGTGGCCAGTATTTCATAGGCTGCGCGAACAGCTGCCACGGTTGTGAAAGATGGCGCAGTGGTGAATATGATATTCCGCCCATAGTTGATTAGCGCCTCTTTAATTGTCGAATTGCACAATACCACCGCTAGTCGATAATATTAGCATTGCCAATTTTCGAACAATGATGGGTCGTCGTACCTCCCGATGACGCCAGCGCTTTTCCACAGGTATGTAACCTGATCGAGAATTCATTCTCAAGTCCATACAAAGAGACGACTCCTGAGCCATGTGGCCCAATGATGCCGTTAGAATGTGCTTCGTCGATTGAAAGGATATAGTTCCCTCGAGGCAGAGTGTCATAGGCAACCTTTACAATTTCGTGAAGAGGAGCCACATCTCCATCCATGCTGTAGATTGACTCGATTGGGATGAATACAAGCCTTTTACCTTCTGCCACTTCGGAATTCTGGTCCCGGAGCTCTTCGAGGCGTTGTCGCAGAGAAAGGCTGTCGTTGTGACGGAAGGAGATGCTCTTAGCTCGTCCCAGCCGCATCCCCTCGCGAATGCTAGAATGCACTAGCTCGTCGAAGACAATGAAGTCCCCTGGCTGCGGAATCGCGGACCAGATGGCGGTATTGGCATCATACCCGGATCCAAAAAATATAGCGTCCTCGGAATTGTGAAATTGAGACAAATCACGTTCAATATCCAATATAAATTGCTTTGTGCCCTCGAAGCAACGCGAGGAATTGGTCCCAATAGTGAAATGAGGATGTCTTTCAAGCTGGTGAAGAAAAGCCTCGGTCAATAGTCCGGACGCTGAGAGTGACAATGTGTCATTTGATCCAAAGTCCACTGTTCCTTCAAACTCGTCTGGCGAGGCTGGCTCATACAATCTTCCCTCCGCACGACGGCGGTCCAGCAAGACTTGGAGTTTTTGACAAAGGATATCTCTTCCGATGCTCATATTGCTTGATGACTTTGAAGGTGTCTTTTGGAAAACCCACTCATTGACACCATCATGCCTTATATACCCAGAAGCTGGCGATCATTTCCCTCCTGCGTGTGCAGGGCCTCCATGTGCAACAATTGATTGTGTGCTCATGTTGTGAGTACCACATACCCTGTTGGCCAACCTAACCAGACTGCCATATACTAGAATGATCAAGCTAATGCGTCATTTGAGGGATAAAGTCCAATGACCTTGATGGCTATGACGGTTAATGCATGGATATTCTAAAATACCCACTTTACTGAAAAGCACGTCAGCGTGATCGTCATTTCCTTAGGAAACTCGGCCACGGACCATATATTATTGAGGGATCTGAGTGTGCGCGGCGCCGACGATATCAACCAATGTGCCATGCAATAGTCGGAATTGAATCCTAGCATAGCATGACCCTTGTGCCCTTTTGACCAAACGCCTTTGCAATATCCGCCTGTCAAGTGATCTATCTGGAACTTAAGGTTTCCATGAATCAGGGACAACCAAGGGCAGCTGAATTGAATCCGGTTTCGTAGGCTTAAGCTTCAGGGCAAGCTTTATTTATGCGGCACCAGGGATCTGGGGTACCTTCCCAATACGTTTCGAACCGAACACTGGCTATCTGGCTGGAACCTGGCACCTGCACTTCCTTCCAAGGTTTGTGAGTCTCATTTGCTGTTTCGGATATGCAAAAGCGCCACTGACGCCAAACTCCTAGATCTTGTTCATTGGTACCCGCTACAGCTAACTTTATAGGATTTATCTCGGACATTCTAAGCAATTGCCATGGGTGTTCGGCAACTGTATGATTGGCTTGACACGCCTGGATATGGGAACAGACAAAGTTACTAGGGATAAAGCATCTTCCTAACCTACAATGAGACTTTACCTTTTCCTGGGTCGACACTGTTACTATATCTGGTGCCTTTATATTCGGTTCGTCACTGCATCTTTGGTCGGAACGTGGCGATGTTCTACATCCACTTAATCTCCTGGGCATGTTCGACTGGAATTATCATGGTAGGTGCGGGATCAATATCCGGAAGGAATTTCTTATAAACTCAACCTAAACCTTCAGAGAGGCAACCTTGCCTTGACCATTCAGCTCAAGTTCCTTCGCTGCGTTCTTTGGTGGGCCGCCCTGCTACAAACAGGTTATTGCTTCCCACCGGCTGTACGTAGGGCAAGACTTATAAGTTTGGGCTTCCCTATCTAGCATTCTTCGCTGTTCGCTTCCAGCCAGTCACCATGCAGCCCTCAGTTCTGTCACACTAATGTCTTCTACCACTTGCTGCACACCTTCCTGCTAGCACGTCTAACGGTGCCCATCTGTCCCGTCAACCCGCCAACCAAGCAATTCTGCTATTTCTTTACCAGCTATTAAGTTCTTTCGATTGGTTAGCAGCCCCTCCAGGTTGCGAATGTGTATGGCGGGGAGTGACAGGCGGAAGAGCTTGTTCCTATACGGATTCCGCGGGGTCATGCCCACCTACAACTAACAGTGCCGCCAATCTTGAGTCATCATGTCTCACTGCCCCTTGTACCTTGCGGTTCAGCCCGCCCACAGTAGGACAAGCTGACAGTCTATTGCCCTAGTTGAATTGAACCGGTCACCCAGCGTCCGCCAATTGAGGGGTTCGGTGGATTGGACCATCACACTCCAGAAACCCTAATCGGCCCGGTTGTTTAGTACCATACGCCAGCGACATAGCTATATATCTTCATATATTCTACAATTTACCTTTTGTTCATCATCTCAAAACGAGACCCGCAACTACACCATGACGAGTGGCTTTTACAGATGCTGCTTCGACCTTTGTAAGGGACAGGACCCTGTGGGTACAATTACAGAGGTTCTTTCGTGCTTTCTCTTTATTGGCGCTGAACAACCTAAGTCCAAAAAACCTCGATATCCCAATGTCAATCGTTGAGCTACAGAAGGGATCCCGCCAGCTCATCCAATATACTCTACTACATGATTCCACTCCGGATCATGTCTCAATGCCACCATGTCAGCATCGGTCAAACAAACCAGCATGTCTACATCTCCCTCCGGCCGCATTGGAAAGATATATAGCAAGCCTGGTAACAGGCTTCCCGAGAAGTTAGGTCGTCGTACGAAGTCGGGGCGGCCGAGTATTCCAAACTCATGGTGCATGATATCTGCCCGCGAGAGCGACGACATTCCTACATCTATATCGGGATTGAAGGCCCCACCATATGTGATTGTCGATTTTTCCGGCTGTTTTGCAATAAACGTTGCAAAGCTTCGTACATGGTACGTAGTGTTTGCGCGGTTCAATTCCCGGCGAAGATGGTATGCTATGGCGTGAAGTGGCAGCTCAATCAGTTCATCGAAGCTCAGCCAAGTCGCCACATTATGAACAAGGTCGCCCATATACTCGGCTGGAACACCCATTACTTTGCGGCCGTCCATAGCACGCGAGAACCTTGATCTGGTATCAGGCGTATTGCGACGCTGACGCATAATCGCGAGCTTCTTCCAGAAGAACGCGCTGATAGCGTCGTCGCCTGTTATGAAAAGCATCTCTTGATCTGACTCTTCGGGCGGCGGAGTAGCCTGTGTCTTGAGATCAGTCACCTTGGCTACAGCTAGACGTACAACATGCCACTGGGCTGGTTCTGGGCACTCTAGAAGCTGCACGTCTGTACCGGGAGGGAGCAGGTGATGACTATGGTCAAGCATAGGCTCATCCGGACGCAGAAGGGGAACGACATTGCGTCTATCACAATTTATCTTTTCCAGCATATCGTCGGAGAACTTCTCTCCTCGCATAGCCTGAGCAACGAGCCGGGCAAAGCCAAATACTCCCCCGCCGTCCGTCATATTATGGTGTGTCGCAAAATCGATAAGCACACCCCCTTCGACAAAGCTCGCCTGAAGGCGGATCACACGGGAGGGATCCTCCTCTGAGTCTTCGAACCGCTGAGGGAATGCCGTAGAGGGTGCTAGTAGATTGGAGTCCAGCAAGTAATTCGGAGCCTTCAATTGCTGGATTTCCTGATACGGCGGAAGCTCACGCGAGACGTCCTTCACTTCAATAAGCCTGTCAGGGGCCGGACAAGGTACAACGATATACCTCCCCGAGTTACCGGGACTTTTATCAACATTGATCACCTTTCCAGCCATCCATGGCACCTTTTCGCGAATCATGGCGACAGCCGATATCAGGTCAGATACGATGTCGTCACGGGTTATGCCTTCAGTCATGGAGAAAAGGAGTAGGATATGGGTGTAGACCTGCAGCATGGGCAGTTGACCGAGGACATCTTCATATCGACTGAGGTCTTCATATTGGCTGGGTTCTTCCTTGGTTGCTCTGCGGGGGCGGGTCATTGTGATGGTTTCCGTGGGATGGGACTGATGTGTGAGACTACGTGTATTTAGATATCCTGCTAGGAAACTTCTTGCTACTTATTAGAATGTATCTCTTGGGGTGATACATTGACCGGGTAGCCGGAGTATCTCAGCGGACTTGATATATCATTTCTAGGACCACTTATCCGAAGGATAGTGGCTTGTAGAACATGCAAAGGTATTTTGTGCAACGCTTCACTGGAAGCATAAGCCGATATGATATACCAGTGACTCTACCAAAATGTACTACTCCCTTCTCAGCCCTTTCCCTCAATGGTATAATAATATTATTTTTCCCGATCACCATAGTCCCTGGTAATTCGATTGCACAGCATAGTACTCAATCAAGCAGCCCATTACCCCTAACTACCTACCTAATCCATCTCCCAACATACTAACTTCCCCTACAATGAAGTTACCTCGCATGCATAAGCATCTGCTAACTGGTAGGTTCCTATAGCAGAAAGTACGCGCAAGCACGCAGAAAACAAGCATAAATAATTTTCAGTTAAGTTGCATTCTCTGTCTTACTTTCGAAACTCTAATTATCAATTTCCTATTTTATCTGCGTGTGCATTATGTGCGTGTATGCGTGTATGCATGCAGGCAGGCAGGCAAGCAGGCGTGGGTTTTTAAGCATATTGATTTTGCTTTGGGGATGGATGGTTTCTTTGCTCTTTTAGGGGGTTTGGGTGTTGTTGTGTAGTGGGTACTTACTGTCTATTTGTTTGGTATTGCTGGAGGGAGATGGAGTAGGTGTACTATTTACTATTGCCGCAAGAGGACACAAATACTATCAGTCATGTCCATGTATGTCATATCAGATTCTTCATATCATCATAAATTATGATCATCACAAGTTATCTCCGTCCCTCCCTTTATGTACCTCTTAATATACCCTGCCATGTCATACAAGCACGGCATACAATCCCCCCTACCAATTAATCCTGGTACCTACACTGTGTACCCCCAACTACATACCTACACAACAACAACAACTATAAACTCATCCTCCCCCTCGTCTCATACGGTATCAACACGACCAACAACCCCGCCATCACAAACATCCCCCCACTAACATACACCGGCACAGCGGTCTCCATGTTCGACACCAGAGCAATAATCGGCGCCAAGATCCCTCCAATCCGATTCGCGCCCCCGACCAACGCATTCCCGGTGCCGCGATACTGCGTCTCAAAGATCTCCGGCGTGTACGCATACAGCACCGCATACAGCAAACTGCTAGTGAAACTGTAGGCGCAATTCCACCCCAACAGGGCGCCGGAGGTCCTCGCCGTTGTGGACGCGAGCAAGAACGCGCCCGTGGAGAGTGTGGCGAGACACAGCGTGCCCTTGCGTCCTAACCGAGGCATCTCGACCATCACTCCGCCGACCAAGCTGCCGGGGACGCCGACCGCGGCGATGATGAGCGAGTTGCGGTACGTGATGTACGTCGAGCCGTCGCCGAATTGGATCCCGCGCATTTGCTGCAGGTAGGGGAGGAAGTTGTTATACAGGGGGAAGCCGAGGCCGACGAGGGCCCAGATGAGGATCATGAGGGTCGTGGACCAGGCGCGGCGCGGAGTGCGGAAGAGAGCGCGCACGTAGGGGGCGGAGAGGGGTTCGAGGCGCATGCGGAGGTGGTCGAGGGCGCTGAGAGCTCCGTTGTTGGGTGCTGTGTGGGTTGGGGTGGGGGTGTTGGTGGTGGTTGTTTCGGTGCTGCTGGAGATGGGCCCGTCGTCTTGGAGGTCGTCTATGGATAGAGAGGAGCTGGTGCCGTTGCGACGCGCGACTTCATGGACGACGGCGACGGATTCTTCGTGGCGACCTTTGCCCATGAGGTATTTGGGGGATTCGTAGAGAGTGAAGAATAGACATCGGGCTAAGCACATGAAGAGAGCGAGGCCGCCCATTGCGATGAGGAAGTACCGCCATCCCATGTTGGAGGCCTTGGTGCAGTGGTCGGCGGAGGCGCAGGTCATTTCTCCGATCAGAGGCCATGCGACGAGGTTGGCGAGGAGCTGCGCGAGCGCCCAGTTGATTGATAGTACCGTGAGCAGGTACTGATGCGAACCGGGCAGAAATTCGAGGAAGATGGCCGAGTCGACGGGCAGGTTGCCGCCAACGCCGAAGGACCATAATGCAGCGAAGACGCCTACAGCTGCGAAAGACGGTGAGCCAGCAGCGACCAGTCCGAAAATGGCGGTGATGGCAATGGTCAGGTTGAAGGCCCATCGCCGACCGAACAGATCGCAGGTGAAGCCCCAGAAGAGCGAGCCGGCTAGCAGCCCAATGTTTTGGGCCAGGGACAATAACGGCGGCCGGGCGACGTCGAATTCATAAGACACCGGGACGAGGATGAGGGAGGTGACGATGGGCCAGAGGTTGTCGCTGGCCCAGCCGAATCCAATGACGCCAAACAGCTGCCACTGATACCTGCCCATGCCGATGTCTTGGATGGCGCGGTTGAGCAGATCGGCCTTGTAGCGATAGGCAGCAGCAGCAGAATTGGGCGTTGGCGGGTTCGAAGCCCCTTCCAGCGTCGATAACACCGGCTCTGCCTCATCTGGTTTGAATGCGCCCGTCATGATCGCGGCGATGTGAGGATGACAAGTTGAAGAATGAATTCCTCGGGGTTGATCCGGTCGCTTTGGAATTGCGGGGTTGAGACAGAAAATCAGCGAAGCTTATCGGCGGCCGTTTTCTGGTCGCATCTCAACTTGCGATCGGGTGCAAAATCTCGTTCAGTGAGGCTGCCAAACAGATGTCATTTTGTGAGAGTGAAAGAAAGTGAAGAAGGAGTGAAGGGGAAGTGGAGAGGGAGAGAAGCGACAAGAATCAAGACATCCGGATGCGGAGGATGTGTTCGGTGATTAATGATGGATGATTACACAAGACACGAGAATGAGATGAGCATCAAAGAAAAACTCACGGAAGAAACCTTAAGATGGCGGGATCTGCAGGGCCGATGGTCTCATTTCTTTCCATCGCCAGCCAATCACGCATTATATATGCATAAATTGCGCATTCTTCCATCCTCTGGATGCAGATCTTGAAGTAAAGGAAATGAAATCATCTGAAGAGATACACCGCCAGTTAAATGTGTTATTAATTACTCATTTACTCACTGGTCAACTATCTACACACTGTACACACTGCCCACTACCTATCCAGCCCCTGCCCAAGGGTAGCAAAGAATGAACCATTCTCGAATTCAAGCCGTCGTGGCAGCCGATGCCAAGGGACTGATCGCCGTCACGCCGGGATAGAAGGAAGTCGGGATGGTAGGGATGGGGATGGACGCGGTCGTGCCAAAGTCCGTGGTGAGATCCGCGGCCATCGTGGTGGCCGAGTATCCTGAGGGCGCCGTGGTGACAGTCTGGGTGGTCGTGTACGAGGTGGTGGAATCGCTGTCTTCGAGGCAAAATCCATCACCATACGCCGACTCGCAGGTGTAGGTCTGCTCATCGCCGCTTTCGGTCCACATGGCAAAATCCTCGATGGTGATGTCGGTGCAAGGGGCCGTGTCCGAGCATACCACCCTGATGGGCCCGCGTTCGGCACCATCCGCCTCCGTTCCCTTCCAGTTCTTGAATGTGATGTTACTCAGTTCCACGCCGTCGCCATCCACGGCTGTCATGCTGCTCCAGTAGCTGTCAACATCCAGAGAATAGGCGTTGCCGTGTCCTGCAACGCATTAGCTGAGGCTGTATATACCTAGTTCGAGTGGGCCAGACATACCAATAAAGTTCTCCAGAAGGGTGTTCTTGACTGTCCCATTACCGCCATTGCTCTTGATCATGTACATCTGGTTGGAACTCCAGGTGTAAACGTTGCGGTACAGAATATCAGTGATATCGGTGTCAGCGCCGAGAGAACCCATCGCACAACCTCCACTCCAGTTGCAGTAGATGCTTTCCACTAGGATATTGTTGGCAGGGCTCTGCGGGTTGTCAGTAACCGAGCTAGGGATGGTCATACTAGGTGGGCCCTACCTTGACCGTGACACATTCATCCTTGTTGGTCACCTCAACCTGGTACATGAATCAGCACAGAAAGCTTTCCATTGTGGTATGATGTGGAACATACGTCGTGAACCCAGATGTTGCTACCCCACACATCAATCCCATCCAAGCCGCCCGAATTACCACCCCGGATAGCCATGTTATACACTTCTCCATCGGAGCAGTCGTCCATGACGAAGTGGAAGGCTGGCGCGTCCACGAGGATGATATCATGCACCGCGAAGTTGCTCACATCCTGGAGTCGCAAAATCCGTGGCCCATCAAGATCGCCCTCCCGGTGGTACACATATCCGAATCCCTGGACGGCACCAGAGGACGAGTTACTGTACAACTCAAAGTCGGAAGAATTCTCCACCAGAATCATATTACCTCCATCGGTGCCAGTACGGTAAATAGTACCGTCCAGGATGATGGCGGTCGCCTTGCCTCCTGACAGAGACACCCAGGTATCCATCGCATAGTCACCAGGAGGAATATAGATCAGACCTCCATCCGAGCACGCATCCCAGGCTTCTGAGAGGGGAGACCCAATGTCGGTGGAGTTGTCCGCCACAGCACCATAGTCCAGGATGTTACACGTCTTGGTCGCAGCCTTCGAGTGTGCCGAAGTGAGCGGACCGACGCTACCGGAGAGCTGGCCGTTGACCAGCAACGGGGCGAGGGCGAGAGCGAGGATGGAAAGAGCAGGCATGGTGAGAAGCTATCTTGCAAGTGTCTCTCTGCTTGGTATCAACCGATCACAGCAATTGCCGCCGGCCTTTTATAAGCATCCAGTATGCCACATACCTCGTGGGCAGCTCCTCCCACCGGAGAATCCATAGCCGCCCCTATCATCTCAGCTCATATGAGGTGCCTGCAAGGATTGACACGACGGTGAGAGACGGCAGGGTTCCTCGATATTAATTTTGGATTCATTGTTTCGTCCCGTTGGTTTCCCGTTCCTGGACCGATGCCGATCATTTTCTTCTCGTGAATCAGAGGTCAAGCTTTAGCTCAGGCCTTTCAGAGCAATTCCTTATTCACGGAGAAATCAACTCAGGAGCAGGGACCCCGCCGGCTTCGAGACGACCGCTGACGGGCGCTCGGCTACTTCGAAGGGGATATTGCAGCGATGATCATGTCGGAGCTGACGAAGAGTCAATAACTAAGTCCCTTTAGCGGTTCTACAGGACCGCTTGGCAATCCACGAGTCAGGGTCTACCGTTGGCAAGTCTCATGATTGCTGGAACGTGCACTCATCAGTCGACAAGAGTGCATGGATTTCGGATTCAAGCTTACGTACCTGCAGACTTTGAAGCTTGTGTTCGGTGGAAGATTTTACAGAGACTAGAAAGTGTATCGGATGGGAGATGCCGTAGCTGCTTACGTATGGTAACATACGTTACCGGTATATACGGCACAATACGCTGTGAACTAGTGACACACAATACATCTCTATGTAAGTACGCGTTTGATACAGACAACATAGTATCATGGAAATGGGTCTCTAGTGGATATCTCGGCAGTTCCGATCGCGAGATTCCCCATAGTAAAACCACAGCCACAACACAACCTGAAAACGACCAATCTATCTCTTTGCCGAATCTTCTCCTATCCCCCTTTGGACCCTAGAATACGCGTGTTCTACCTCCTCCGGAATATCAACATGACCAATAAACCCCTTCCCCATGGGCCCATACCCATGCTCATCATCTCTCAGCCGTGGAATCTCACCCAGAACCAGACCCAAGAAGCGTGACATACTCCACAATGTTCCCGTCACCCCTGGCATACTACCATCATCATCATCATATACCAACTCACCCTCCTCAAGCTCAACTCGAGGCACTATAATCGGCCAGCTGAGCAACTTCGGGGGCCTCGGCGCATACGCCTTTTCAAATGAGGCAATCGTCCGCCGAGCCATGGTCGGATCCTGCACAATAATCATAGATTTAGGTTCCGGGATACCGTTCCTTGCCAATAATGCCCGTGTCTCTAAGGCATTCTGTCCGCAATTCGTGGACTTATCTTCTAGTAAAACCGTGCAACCGGATTTCTGAATGAAGGTGGCATCAAAGCACCGGGTGAAGATGGTATGCAGGACGTGAGATTCTGGCTTGCCTGTGATTTCTGGGACGAGGTGTGCGTAGTCTGGGTGCCTCGATACGGCCTCGTAGAGATGTGGCGTGGAGTGACCGATTCCACCGCATAGAACGAGTGTTTTGGTTAATTGGGGGTTGCGCTCTAGGTGTTTGAAGACCGCTTCTGCGGGATAAAGCACTGCCGAAACACATATCACGATGCAGTCGGTGTTGATCGGGGGGTGGGATGATGCTGGGATTTGTTCGTGGGCTAGAAATTGCGCTAGCAGATTGATGTCGTCCGGGTTGATGGATGAAGATGACATCGTTTTTGCTGCTGGATTCACCGACTAACCAACTAGCTTGGTAGCTAGCCGATTTATTGAGTTGTTGACTTTAGTTCAAATTAGTTGCTTAGATTGCATATCGTGTGTTTGAGGCAGATGAAAGGAATTGGAGATTAGTTAATTACGGCCCTTTCTGGAACGATGATTGGTCCATCTTCTTGCGGGGTATCAATACCCCGAGACCCCGATTTGTCTTCTCTCCCATGTAGGTCGCTGTTTATCGATTCCAAGAGTTGCACGGCGTTTTTCAGCGAGACTTGACCTGCTAAGTATATATGAGATGCCATAGAATGTGTATGTAGTATCCAATAAGATGTAGAAGATACACCTACTGTAGGCATACATTTTACCCAAATATTTCTCCCTAATGTTGTTCACAACAAATGAACCATTTGATGACAAACACGGTGTTTTCCTGCCATTCATGTGAGCCACTTCCTGTTCAGACTCCAGATGGTAGTTACTACTCTTGAGCTGGTTGTTAGTTATCTTGACAGCGAGTGAACATCTCAGATGATTGTAACTGGAACCCCTGAAAAAAAAGGATAGAAACCTTCAGGAACATTCCTTCCCTTTCTTCTTTCTGCTGGATATCTAATCTACTTATAATTCAAATGAATAGTTAACCACGGTAATTGCTTTAGGTCCATCTAGCATGAAAAGGTGCTCTCCCCTACTTTACAGTTCTACCCATGGAATACCATCGGCTACCACAAAAATATTTCCACTACCGCCTCCGTTAGGTGGGAGACGCCGAACAAACTGTGAGCTTTACTGATTAGATCGACTATAGTGGTCTTCTGAATAAACAGTATGGGGGCTATACTCTCGATACTGACAGTTAAATAAGACACCTCGTGGCTCCTGCTTGACAATTTCCATTACACAAAGAGCCGTCCACGTGATACCATCGCTGACGAAGACAAACTCACATCACACAGAAAAGAAAGCACTTACACGCCCCTCAATCTTGCATGTTCCACTTCTTTACCTGTCCCAGGAGACAAGGCTACAATATTTTTCTCGGGTAGACCAGATCAAGCACACATCAACACAAGACATACGCGACGTCTCAAAGATCATTGTCGATGCTGTCAACTGTCTCGAGGGTTCGCCGTGGTCTCGACAATCTGCTCGACAAAGTCATGGGACTTAGAGGATATGTGCCTACCGATGGTCATGTGAATATCCACAATCTTAAGTGTGTTGAACATGTAATTCGGTTTGACTTTGAGCAGTTGGACAATCCCCAGACTTGTTATACAATCTTTCCCCCGGTCTTTTTTCGTCCTATGGACTCAACTCAATTACAGAAATCCTATCCTGAAATACGCGGATTTGCGAACATTGATCAGTTCATCGGCAAAGTGTTGCCCAAAACCCGTTGTAGTCAAATAGCTAGCCTTATCCATGATCGTGCGACCCGTGAGGCAATGATTCATCAAGGGCTTCAGTTTGTTCAGTACGCTCCTTGCAAATAATATCACTCCATGGCAAATATGCTTCTTCTGCTAACATTTTGCGTCAGAGCACCAGACAGTACCTTTTGGTTGGAAACGGATCTCACATGTCCTTACGGTAAAGGGCGTGATTGGTGGTCTGTTTCCAGGGTCTTAGAGCCAGAACCAAGGAATGTTGATGGGCAAGCCTATCCTCATCTGGCTATTCATCTCATTGATACGAAGGAAGCTCGGGAAGACTCCAGACTCTTCTCTGAATTCAGTTCATTAATTTTTGCTATGCGAGGCCGCGCAAACCAGTGCAAGGTAGATTCAGAGACAGAGAAGTGGAGGCTTATGGAAAATGATGGTGAAGGGACAGAAGAATATCCATATCTCTTTCCTAATGAAGAGTACTTTCCTGTACTTCTCTTCTCTTTTGTCCTTCCTCAACACGCAAGAATCCTTACTGCATGTATGGTCCAAGAAAAGCTGGTCAATAGACAGTCGAAACTGTACAGCTTTGAATGGAAGAAGAGCGCGCCGATTGATTTTTTTCTTCGCCTTTACCTGAGCCGTCCTTTGGAGACCCGGGGGTGAGTACGACTATGTCCTCCACCGCACTTTCCCCACGCGTTTTTCCTTATGCAGTTTCTGCGTTTACTTGTGTAATGACAACAACCTACTACAGAGTACTCAATACTTCATGCTTTTTAGTTTTTGTTTTTTCCCCCTTATACCAATGTCAAATACTTGGATTTTCTTTTCATGCAAACTAGCATTTATTCTTATCACTATCATAATTGCCCTTTGGTTGCTTATATTATGCCTTTTATATGCCCCAAAAACAAAGCTGAGTGGACAGCAGCGGCTAAGACATACAATGTCATCGGCAAGACATTATTGACCTCGGCCTGATCTGCGCTCAGGATCCAAAGTGAACAAAGAGCAGTACCTATTGTATCGTGTCCTGCTGCCCGACTGCAAGGAGCCAGAGTCTCTAAATCCTTTACGTCTTGGGATCCCTACGACTCTCATCACCCAAGCACAGAATGTTCTATGTAAAAGACAAACATATCAACTACATATGAAAATGTTGGGGAATGACAACTGGACTGATCCAGCGTCGGGGTCATTTGGATCGGTATTAAGACTGCAGTTGGGGATTCACCAGGGAAGGCATATGGGTAAGAAATGAACATGCCAGACGAAGACACAGTAAACTCTGTCTTTTTGGCGCTTTCCAACTCCATGTCCTCCACACTCTCCGGAACCAACAGTTATTCTGGTTCGGGGGGGGGGGTTGATTTTCTACTATTTTGTTTTCTCTCTTGCCCAGCAGTTCAAGTCTAAACCTGCAATTTCTCTGGTTGACTCGGGGACGGGACTGGGACATCGGGTTCAACATGCACTATACAGTCTATAAACTGCAGATGACGCTAGTATAGTCGTACGCAGAATTGAAATTAGAAATGTTTAGTATTCTATCCAAGCATCAGATCAAAGACAGTAATGGATTTGTATCCATATTATTCATCAGAAACTGAATGAAAGCATTTAACAATAGGCGAGAGACATGGAAAAATACAACCCCCAACGGTGAATTGCAAATGTTTGCCTGCAGCAGGCACCCACCCTCGAATAATCAACACATGTTCCTGGTATACTCTCTTCGCATCTTTTCCAGCATCTTTCTTTCAAGCTTCACTAGCCGCGCAACTAAGTAGGGGACATACCTATCTAAACAAAAAATCAAAAAGCTCACCTGCATCTATGGGTTGCCAACCCATAGGAGGCTACGAAAACCGCTTAGTGCGGTTGTTGCAGACGATTTCCAGCAAGACGATGGCACCTTCTTGAGCCTACGTACTACGTGTCAAGGGCCAGCTCGTCCATGCCCAGAATCGTACCCAGGACTCCCGAGTGTCTCTGGTTCTACACGGCCTAAGGGACAGGCAGAACTACGGGCCCGGCTTTAAGCCACTCGGTTACCCTGGGTTTGGTTACTGATTACTTTCCAGAACTTCCCTTGTCTGTTCCCTTTTTCTTTCTGAAAAAGGTAGTTTGGGTGGCCTATTTGCCCAGGTATCGATTCTGGCGGCCTGGTTTCCCTTGGGGGGTGTGAATTGGTGGGTGTGGGGGGATGCTGGTGGTGGTGAAGCTATTCGGGTCCTTCCCTTTCTGGTCTATATCATGTCTTCCCGCATCCGCACCCCATGAGGCTCTCACCATAAATACTATTCCTTATTTTCTATTGGTGATATTCATATTTTCCTTCTCCATCGTCGTAATCCATTCCTACTTTACTTTATCAAAAGTAACATACAGTTCACCTCTGCAGACTAGCTGTGTCCCCCGACCCACCGATTCTTGCCAGTTTTTTCCCTGAGTCACTCTCCCCCATATATCCTTACTAGTCTGTGAAGTGAATCCGGTGCGCTACCTCTTTGTTGAAAACTTTTCCATGTATATTGAAAGCCTACTGTAGCCCGGTTTTTGCCTGTGACCCTGGAGAGTCTAAGAGACAAGCACACCTTATCTCTATTAGTCCTAGTGAGAATACTTTACGGTAACTGTAAATCTGTACCTGTTTTCTTGAGAAGAAGCTAAACCTTTCTTATTCCAGTATCTGATTTGACTCTGGCTTGTGAATGTAGATAGCCTGTTGCTCTCATTTCTTGACCTACTTCTTCATCCATCTAGCCAAGTGCACTTAAGCCTTGCGTTTATCATCCGAAAATGAGATCTTTCCTCCTCAGATCATTTTCGTGCTTCTTGAAAGCCACGCTCTTTTCTAGATAGTGTGGCTCATACTTCACATGGACGGTTATACTGGACCGATTGATGTGTCCCTATAACTCAGGTTTGTCGGTAGCAAGATAACCCAATTAACTAACACTAGTCTCCCATTCTAGTCCTCTTCATACTTGAAAACACTTTGGCTTCCTGTCGCCTGGAAGCTTTTGCAAAGGCAGTATTGCTTGTATTGGCCGCGCGATTGCTACGAAATGGATCAGTGCTTTCAAACACACGCTTGTGTATATGCACTTACACCTACGGTTGGCAGCACAAAGTGAAGGCTTTCAGTAACTTCGGAACACATGGACCTGGCGAGCTAACAACTTTGAATTGATTAGGTGTCCAAGTCATACAAACCCTACCAAAGCGCTATAGCAGAACAATTCATCATGAAGTTCGATGTACTTCGCGCGTCAAATACCGGCGCCAGTACATGGACCACCGCTACTATACAACGCGAAGGAGCCATACTAGCCCAGAAGATCTTACAGCAATATCACGACCAATACGCACTTTACAGAACAACATTTCCGATAATCACAGAGATCCATAACACATACGATTCTGAATTTCGATCACCAACGTGGTGAATGGGTGGCACATCATTCTTATCGCGCATCCGAGTCGTTGCTATCAGCTGCACACCAGAGCATAGGGCTAGGACGTTCAGGGAGCACTAAGCCGGATCTGTGAGAGTGTAACGGCGAAAATCAATAGCCTGGCTGATTGCTCCGGTGAGGGAGCTTCTTCGTTCTTCTTTTTCATTTAGACTCATACGATCCTTGATTTCTACTTCCTCCACACCTCTAGTCATCATTCTTGATCAACCGTTGGCAGCCGCGTGCCAAGGAAGCAGGTTCCGGTGGTTGTTTGCCGAGAGAGCCATTCATATTGGCTGCCTCGGCTAGATAAATGGAATCTTCTCTCAGGAACGACCGATGCCCCAGCTTCCGCAGTTCTAGCATCAATGCACCCCAGCTTCCGCCAGTACCGATTTGGCTGTGTATGCTCCATCTATGGCAGTTTCTGTCGCTCGACTGACTCAAAGAATTGTTCTTCCGGCCATCCCGAACAACTGATTGCCCCAAGCCCAGATTTCTGGGCCACCTCTCTTGGCAGCGATGAAGGTTTTAAAAACAGCTGCTGCCTTTCCTGGTGGTTTGTTTCTGCGTGCACTGGGTAGCCAAAGTCTGTGACAATGCAGCTTCAGTTTATCGTGGGCTCTTTGCTTCTCTTTGGCTCTGCTTTGGCGGCCCCAGCTCTGCCAGCAGATGCAAGATCCCATCCCAGCATTGATTCTCTGGGTACGCTTCAAGCTCTGAAGTATAACAACTTGGGCCCAGGAAACAATGGCACCGCCGCAGTCTTGGTCTACGACCGACTGCCATATCTCAGTGCAGAATCTCGGTGTGCATCCATTGGCGAAGCCCTCTATCCGCTGCAGGATGTATCCCACGCCAACGCCACAGAGATAGGGTACCAGCTTGACTATCTGGTTTACACGAAGGATGTGGAGGCGAATAGCTCCTTCTGGATAGCCAAAGACTCGCCCGATGGCTGTCAGGCATACTCTCAGAGTCGTAAGCAAGTTATTTCCGCTCCATGCGATCGACAACTGCCTGCCCTTTGCACCTCCAGCGTGCCTCCCACTACCGACAAGGACAGGGAAGCCGTGAATAAGTCAAAGATCTCTATCTCATTCGATGACTACCGTATGACTGGCTATCGCGACGGGCGCTCGTTTCGATTCCTAGGCATTCCCTTCGCAGACCCGCCAGTCAGGGACCTGCGATTCGCACCCCCACGTCCTTACTCGGGTCCCAAGAAGATTGACGCGACTGAAATGGCGGACTCGTGCATCCAATCAGTTTCGGGTTTTGGTACACTCGACAATGGCGGTATCTCGGAGGACTGCCTATACCTGAACGTCTATTCTCCTGTCCTGCCCTCGTCACATGACAGAAAGTCCACCCGCAAGCCTGTCGCGGTATACTTCTACGGCGGTGCGTTCACTAGTGGAACCGCGTCCATGGTCGACTACGATGGAGGAAATTTCGCTAGCCGCAACGATGTTGTTGTTGTGACAGTCAACTACCGAGTCGGTACTCTAGGGTGGCTGACCACGGGCAACCTCACCACGGGCAATTACGGCACACGCGACCAAATCCTCGCATTGAAGTGGGTCAACAAGTATATCGAAGCATTTGGTGGAGATCCAAACCATGTCACAATCTTTGGCCAATCCGCCGGAGGTCAGAGTGTCATTGCGCTGCTCTCTTCGACTGCAGCCCATGGCCTATTCTCCGGTGCCATTGTGCAGTCCGCCCCAGTAGACCTTCCCTGGTTCACACGTGAGGTGTATACCAAGATCGTTACTCCCAACATCGCGGGGGCTGTTGGCTGCAACGGCACAACATCGGAAACCGCCCTCATCTCCTGCCTGAGATCGGTTCCGGCAACCCGGTATCTGGACAACACTACTGAGTTCGAAGCTGCCATGACAGCCTCCACCGAGACTATCGCCAGCGATTGGCTGCATTCATCCGAGATCCTCGCATCAATCGAGCCTTTGATGCCCATAGTAGACGACACCGGCAGCGGCATCATCGACGACCAATTCTACCGTCTTCTCGCCTCAAACAAGCTACCCAACCGCGTACCCACCATGTTCACAACAGTCACTACCGAGGCCGCCCTCTACGTTGATCAATACGTCCCGAACCTCGGGGCAAGCGAAGCTGCTCTCGAGCTCGTCTACAGCTACGCCTACCCCACCTCCCTCATCAAATCCATCATCGCCACCAACGCCTTTCCCCTAAACTCCTCAGACCCCGACAGCGTCCGAAACACCGTCGCCGACGCCCTCACCCACAGCGAATGGAGCTGCCCACAAGCCTACCTCCTCCGCCACGGCGGCCGCCACGCATTCCCACACCTCTGGGAAGTCGAAGTCCGACACGGCCACGTCCAAACCACCGTAGATGTGCCCAGCATCTGCTCCCCCAACACCGATTTCAACGCCACATGCCACTCCGCAGATGTGCTTCCTGCCTGGGGCACTCTCAACAGCAAGACAAAGAATGTCTCCCCATACTACAACAAGCGAGACATCCTGCATTCCCGCCTCATGAACGACATCTTCGGTTCATTCTTCCGCACCCGCAATCCCAACCCCGATCTGGAGATGCTGAAGCTTCGTGGACCCGCCTACGCATCGACTTACCAGATCTTTGGTCCTCGTGGATACTACATGCCCGAGTATGAAATCGCGGAGCGGAATGTCAGTGTTCTCGACATGCCCCCGTCGATTGTGACGAATCCGGGTGTTACGGAGAAGTGTGCCGTATTTGAGGACTTTGGGTTTAGCTTTCAGAGGGCTAATCTTACTGTTTGAGTGTGTGGGTTGGAGACTATACTATATAAGTACGGATGTATATTCTGACGTTTGGAAGCGGATATCAGTAACTACGATGCGTATACTAGCGGTAGAAGCATCATCCTGGAGTCGAGGAATACAAATGTAAATTTATAATTTGAAAGGTTCTAAAATTGCTATAGTACATTGCATTGCCTCATAAAAAAAGTGGAATTGTAGTCAGTTCAAAGATGCTTAAGCGGGATCGAAAATATATAGAATCGCACTTTGCTTTCTCGCAACCCACATTAACTGTTTACACTCCCTGCTATGGTTATTGACAACATCGGTCATAACTATGTACTTACCAACCAAACAACCACTAGTAACATATCAAGACCCCTCTTTAGTAAAGGGAAACAATCTGAATTATCTGATATTCGTAATATAATAAGTAATGTATACTAACGAGATAAAAGAGAAAAGATGACCCATGGAATCGAATGAGGTAGAATAAAACAACAGAGAGAATAGTGAGAGACCGCGAAAGAACCAGCAGAAACTCCGTCTAACTCTCTAAAAATACTCATATCGTCGTTAATCGTAACATAGCCGACCGCCATCGGGTCCGTCAGTTTATCATATCATATCATATCGTAGCACGTAGCATTATCATCAAATGTGGGGTATTGGCCATTCAGGAAACCGCCCAAGCAAGTAAAACGCCGGTCATTCGTGTATTCCATACCCCGCTTCGTTCTTGCTGTCGTCAATAATGGCTCTGCGCGGTGTCATTCTTCAGTCGTTGTAGCGTAGTAGTACTGTAGTCTGGGGTAAGGTGTATTCATTAGGTGGGTAATGTTCTTTGTTGTCGTGCTTAGAGGCGTGATTCTGAGTTGGGGTGATCATTCTTGTTGACAGATGTAAAGAAAAGGTTGTTGGGATTGTTCACCGGTCGTACATGGTGGACCGTCGGCTTCTCGGAGGATATTCCATGTCCGGCATTCCTACGGGGATTCCTCGGGCTGGCGATGGCTGTACCGGATTAGCCCATCTCTGAGGCCGATATCCGCCTGAGGGGTAGCGGGAACGCTCCGGAGTTGCCGAGTTACTGAAACCAGAGGCGTTGGGGTTGACGTGAGGTCCTCTATAACTTCGCCGGCCGTCATCGCCCGCACGCATGTCGACGTCAGGTGGGGGAGGCGGTCGGACTGGGTAGCTGCCATTCCTGTTCATGTATCGAGGATGCATGTGCGTGTATACCGGCACTTCATGGTTGACCGGGACAGCTGCGGGATCGCTAAACACGTGGTCGCGGAATGTTGGCCTTGGAGTCCGGGGAGGGCGGACCGGCTCCTCGGCATATATTCTCGATGAGCGTGCCCGACGGGGACCATCGGAGTCGTAGGGTCTGGCCGAGCTGGCATTGTACATATCCCGGTGCATGTATTGTCGCTGATCATCCGGGGAGAATGCCCGTTCGGGTCTTCTGGCGTAGGATTCATGCGAATGGCGGCGAGCGTGAGAATGGTGCGGAGTGTCTGGACGCAGATGACGATGGTGTCGATTAGCGCTGGGAGACGCGCGGCGTACTGCACCTCCAGAATCCTCGGATGATGCATCGGATGCACTGTTCCCAGGCAATGTATTTGGACTGACAGGCCGGGAATACGCCGGAGTGCGATCGCGACCTCTTGGTTTGGGAGCAGACTTGGTCCACATTGGAGGTGAAGGAGCTCGGCGAGGCGCCTCAACGTCTGGTGCACGGGGGAAGTATGTTGACTGAACCCGACGGGTGGCTGACGGTGGGTACTCGCCGCTGCGCCGCCTCTGGTGCCTACTGGGAGGGGAAGGTTCCTCTGGGACTAGGTGAGGGCGATGTGTTGACGACCGACGCCGTGGAGGGAGGCTGGTCTCTTCCCTGGTGAGTGGAATGTCTTTGTTGGAGAAATGAGAATGGTAGGTGCCAAAGCTCGGTGGAGATGCACGCAAGATGTTTCTCTTAATGTAATCGAGTTCGAAGCGTCGACTAACCGACTCGTGCCATTCTACCATTTCCGGGTCTGGTCTGTCTGGAAAAGCTTCCCGCGGAATTTGTTTGGGAAAGAACTCCCCGCTTGGAGTTTCAATATCCCACAATTCGACCGCATTTTGAAGGTACCGGCAATGCTCGTCCGGATCGAGAAGGAGCTGAATGGTCTGCCATCGCACAAAGCCATTCGGCTGGAGAGCTGGAATGGCGGGGGGTTTGTAAGGATCGGAGGTTGGCTGAATACTATGAAAGCATCCCAGGCGTTGGTAGATGAAGGAAAGCGCGGACGGTTTGGTCTGGAGAAAGAGGACGTCATAGTTGCCGCCCACTTTGCGATAAAAAGCTGCCAGTCGTTCTGGAGTGAGGTCGGCGGTAGCGTAGTCGTCGAAGGATGTCTTCGCACGCGAACAATGGGAGATAAGCTTGGGTTCATAGTGCGCAGCAACTCAGGAGAAGCTCCCCCCATTCGCGACTTACGATGATGCGGGCAATTTCCAGGCACAGCTGTTCCAGCAGCGGGGCCGGACTCTTATCGGCATTGATCAACACTCCCCAGTAACTCGGGCCCTGATGATCATGGGCGGAAAACATGGCCGAGCTAGAATGGGGCCCGGTGTAGAGGCATTAGACGGCAATGAGAGCAGCGGGGACATCAATGGGGGGAGAATGGGGGGGGCAGGAGGAGGTTGAAGAAGATGGATTGAAGAACGAGGCTGGGAATGCGGTAGTTAGTTTTGGTGAGGTGCAGCAGCGCACCTGCACCTTGTGCCGCAGCAGCTCTTCATGCCATTCAAGGCATAGTGAAGACGCGTGATCGCGGGCGGTTAGTGGCCTGTCAAGCGCAAGGCTTCGGCCTGGCGGTCAGGCACCCATCCAGCACAGGCTCCACTGCGGGGGAGCCCAAAGGATGTCAACTCGTTTGCTGGCACCGTCAACACGCCAACTCAATCCGCCTCATCTGCTCCCCTTCATGTTATTGGCGTCGGACCATGCTGGCGCTGTATGCGACAGAAAGCCAAATGGGGCCCTGCACGAGGCCGCTTTTGGGTACCTGAAGGTTTTTTTGAAGGTCTGACTTCCGGTCTGCCCTCCTCCGTCAAAAAGTCACTCGCCATTGTGGGAATCATCTGATGATGATGGTTGGGTTGGAGGGGTTCCCCCCATGAGAGACTATCTCTTACTACTCTTTGACTACAGATTCCAGACGAGCTTGATCTACTGGCTTCGTCACATTCTAACTATCCCTTATTCCTAATACAGCTGGCTTGATCCAAGCGACAGAGCTCCATACCATCTTCACCTGTCGGCCTCGGTTGAGGTACATGATCTAGATTAGCATCATTCGTGACCACAACTTCGAGCCCACATTAGAATGATATGACATGATCTAACCCTCATTTGAGCTGATCAACAAACGCTAATGGGCGAAGACATGCTCCCATCCTCCAATAATCCCGTCTCGGGTTATCTTTGAAAGTGCTACAGGAAGACTGCCGAGGACTGCTGAAAAAGATGACTTATGGCATGTGCATAAGTTTGGCTGCATCCTCCTGTCTCAAACCCACGAAGAAAACTCTACCATCTCTCTGAAAAGACTGAGAAAGCACGCACGTACGCAACGATGCCACCAAAGAAATCTCTTCTCAAAGGGTATGGTCCGGGCAGCCGAGCCTTATGGAGCAAGACCAGCTCCTGCGCCACCTGCTCGCTCACAGGCTTCGCTTGTGCCAGAACCGGCTGGATCGTAGGCGAGGCCCGCGCCACAAGCCGCTGGAATTACTTCCACTATCACCAGGGCTCCTCTTCGGATGATGGTCTCCGTCAACCACCCCAAGTAATACCTCGAGTCTCTCCAGAGGCCAAATCTTCCCGCACGCAAGTGTCTTTTCGGTACGAGCCGATTACTATGCCGTATATCACCTTTTCACGTTATTCATAAACAGAAGGGTAAGAATACTCTCTAGGTGTTTCCATTAGATTTGTCAACGTGTTTGTGGTAATAACTGGTTACCTTTGGAGTTAGTTAGGCGTCCAGGCTATTGATATCTTCTCCCAAAGAACCAGATGTGGTAAAAGATCTCGTCATGATAGCTGCAACGATGTGAAGCACAATTACATGCATTAGTACGTACTGCAGCAAGAATAAGTGTGAACGCATAGGAGGCGGTCCGGTAGATCCAGCTTCTTTCACACCTTCATGATAAGCATGGTTCTTGCTGAAACACCGATCCAAGCTGATGCCTGCCTTATGCCATACGGGAGTAAGGCACCAATGAAAAAGGATCAGGCTCCCTAATGCCAGGTGGCCCAACTAGTTTCGCAGTGAGTAAGCTCAATTCTGCTGATCAAGTTCCAGCCAATGGAATCAACATAGCTGCCAGCCACTCGTCCCTCACAGCAACCCCACGAAGGACAGACAAGGTAACGATGAAACTGCTTGTCCCCTTACTGGACTCATGATTCCCATTGCAGAGCCTATTAATAGACAGTAGTTAAGCCTTTGGCTTGGCTAATGGTGGGTGGGGCGTTTTCTCTGCTGGCCGCCCTTGCCAGTATGTGTGTATTCTGTGCACATGGCCTATGTGAGTCAAATCATGCATGCACATGAGGATGTCGCATGAGCTCCAAGATGATTCAAACATAGATGCTGTGGGTGTACTTTATTGTTATCCCGAAATGACCTCGATAACCATGGCTTATCAAGGCAGTTCATGGCCCCCAGTGTTCAGACACGAAATTGGAGGTACTGAATAGGCGCAAGTCGAAGTATCCGTCCACGCCAGTAATTTTGTTCTTCGGCCCTGCAGTTCCTTCATGAAAGGCCTCATGAATCAATACCTGAAGAGCCAGATCAGATCTCAGAACATTTGCGAGTCAGACAGTCGAAGAATGTGAGTAAAATCAAGGTTTGGAGAGACTCGACGAATTATTCACAGCATTCTCTCAAAGTACCGGGACAACCTTCTGTACTATTGGGGGGCATACTTTGGCCTCGTAGGCCTAGCCTGGGAAAACGGCTGCGACGCGGTCCGACTTTGGTAAAATTGTTTGTTGATAGGCATCAAAATACCGGGTCGCCATGCTTGTTGCTCGGGCCTGACCAGATCAAGCCGACCGGCATGACCACGTACCTTAATCAATCGAACCGTGGGCCGAAGATGCTCGTTTTATTGGGTGCAGGACCAGACCTGTCAGATTCCGGTTGTTGTGATTGGGCGGCGTGCTGCCGATCCAGATTCCGCGCCGACCCTGGCCCGGGCCCGTCATTCCCGCCGAGCTGTTTGGAATTCACGCACCTCTACGGCAGCATTGCAACGAGTCCAGCATCCGATGCTGCTGGTATTCGGCAATAATGCCCTCGATTCTCCCTGATCCATCCTCGCTTGAGCTTTTGTTGTTTTTCTTAATCCCTGTTATACCCGCGTTTGCGCTCCCTGTTGACGTCCCTCGTTCTATGGTTGTTCGGGAGGTCACAACTTAGTCCATTATTTGAAGCCTTCACTTGTTAGACTGATCCAATCTCTACTTCACTCTCTTTCGCTGGCGCTCCAGCCGTAAGCGAAAGCCAACGTTATCACTCATATTTTGGTTGACTGTGTCAACGTAGCTTTGTTGATTTTCCTGATATTTATTATCGTTGACGCCTCCAAGCTCCAGGCTGAGCCATCGTACGGCCCTTGAATCGATACGGCACAGACACCTTATTTATTCTGAAACCAGTGAACTGCGGCACCCCATGTCTGGCAACTAGTGGAGCAGCGTGATCATGGCACTTGTCCGGGACCCGGCGTTCTGGAAACGCTTCTCTGCCGCTATGCACCTCGACGAAGAAGCAAAGACGGAAACAGGACCAAAGAAACACACCATCTGGACGTATGTTAGGGTCCCTCGTGTGGCATTATAGTTCACTTGGCTAATTATCAATGAAAATCGGCAGAGATCATTGGATTGAGGCCCAACGCCAGAAAAGAAGGCGGACGTTCATCTGTGGCATCTTGATCTTTCTCATAGTAGCGATAATTGTTGCGGCCATTGTTGTCGTCATCTTGTGGCTGAAGTCGAGAAACTGGCTCAAGCCTGAAACAGAAGCAGTGCCAATGTGAGACAAAAAGTGTTAACTTTATTGGCCCATACGAATCAACAACGAATACCCTGTGGCTCACTGGTGTTTGAATGCAACGTTGGTCGCGATATCATCAATAGAAGGCGGAAGTACGAAACCTTCAACGTTACTGGAGGTTCAATTCTCCCAAGCAAACTGTGCTGGGGCCATCTCATACCATCTCAGCTGAAAGTGAAAGGCGGAAATCTTGGAAAACGAGGTTCGGGAAGCGAAAATGTGGAATGACAGGGAATTCTGTGAATATGACATCTGGGCTAGTTATGGACGAGCAGGTCTCATCTGTAAATTTAGTCTCATCATACGGCGTTCAAGGTTGGCTTTCGGAGAAGGATACCCGGCATATGCTCGCGGACATTCCGGCATCTACTAGGCGTCGCCTGAGTTTATAATGATTAATCATGATGGGCTTCACGTTGACTCGAATCTCCTTGGAAGACGCTGGGTGGTCCTTGCTATGGTCCCAAATAATGAAACGGGTGGACTCTCTGAGGCACAGGATCTCTTATAATATTGTTAAACCATCAACCTTCGGCAGTGTTGGGAGCCGACTGATCCGACTTGAACTTATTGAACGAGACAAGCGGATCGCTTACTAGACTAATGATAAGTGTCGAGTAGTATTAGATGACTAGACGAGAGACTAGGAGATAAGAAGTTTGTGTAGGAGCAGTCTAGTCTTCGTTTATTACTTGAATGATACTAGGAAGCTTGTTATCCGCATGGACCTGCCCAATGCGGCAACACAAGCGCCGGCAGCCGCTTCTGTATCAGTCACGTGTTGTATCTAGCATTGTCATCCAGGAAGCTCTTGCATGGAATAAATAACCTCAGTGAAATGCGACAGGCCTAAGTTAACAGCGTGAGTAACGAACAGGTGCCAGGTGTATTTAAAGATGACTGTCATAGCTTATCGTGATGCATTGGAAGCTCGAACAGCTCAGCGGACGGCGTACCGGAAGCGAACAAGTCAGCTTGGACAGAGAGCGCTTATCAGCGGGTCTAGCTTATCGGGCTTCTCCGCACGTGTGGTGCTTCCCCCGCAATAAAAGGACGGCGCCCCCCTGCGTTGTGACGGATCTCTTTTGCTGCGCGAAACGTTGCTCTCCTCCTCTCTATCTCTCTCTGTCCTCCCCCTTGGGCTTCTGCACAGACTCCTAAGGAGGTGACACACGATGCTTCCCCCCTTTGATTACTTTACGTACCGTCGCATCCGGTAGGTTACCCTGGTGCCTCCATGCAGTAACCCAAGCAGTCCTACATAATCCACATGCAACTCAGCCGACGGCTCACTGACCATTCACAGGGACCTCAAAAGGAGGGAACGGGCGGCTCGATTTGCATCGCTATCGCCAGACTACCATGCGCCCTTCTCGGCTATCGACAGAGTTATCATCAACAAGCCTATCCAGGACTTGGTGTATGAGGTCCAGAATGATTCCCTGGCACCTTTAGATGTCCTACGCACATACGGCAAGGTTGCAGTCAAGGCCCACGAGAAGACAAATTGCGTAACTGAGCTTCTATTGCCTGAGGCAGAATCATGGGCTCAGTCCGAAGTAAACCTCAAGGGTCCCCTGGCGGGTGTGCCCATCTCTCTGAAAGACTCGGTGCAAATCAAGGGCTTCGATATTACTCTTGGCTATACCAAGTTTGCGTGTAAACCGTATAAGGAGGACGGTCCAATGGCAAAGCTGCTAAAGGATGCTGGTACGTGGCCTAAACTACGGAAAGTCGCAAAAAGTATACCTTGGCTAATGATGAACTCCGTCAGGTGCCGTCCCATATGCGAAAACGGCGCTGCCCGTGACGCTTCTGTCGTTCGAATCAGCAAACGCTCTTTGGGGTCATTGCCTTAACCCACACGTCCCTGAATACTCCCCTGGAGGCTCGACGGGTGGTGAAGGTGCTCTGCTGGCTCTTGGTGGTCGCATTGGTATCGGGTCTGATGTCGCTGGCTCGGTTCGCGTTCCCGCGGCTTGGAGCGGCATCTACTCCCTCCGCTGTAGTACTGGCCGTTGGCCCAAGGTGGGAGTTAACACCAGTATGGCTGGCCAGGAAGGTGTTGCCAGTGTCTTCAGCCCGATGGCCCGTACTTTGAACGATCTCACCTATTTCACTAAAGCTATTGTCGGAATGAAGCCTTGGAACTACGACCATACCGTGCACCCTATCTCCTGGAGAGAAGACGAGGAAGTCGAAGCGCAGAACAAAAAGCTGAGGATCGGCCTCATGAGCAACGACGGTAAGTTTCAATTGTGGAGACGTAAAGGATGCTGCTGAACGTTGCTGACCACATGCAGGTGTTGTTCCCCCTACGCCGGCCATTGAACGTGCGATTTCCACTACAGTAGCCGCCCTCACTGCCGCTGGGCACACTGTGTCTGAGATCACACCCCCGGCTGCTGCTGACACTTTTACCGGTCTCTCCCTCGCCTCGCAGCTGCTCAACTCTGATGGGTGCGTCACTTTCAACTCGCATCTGCACAGCTTTGAGCCATCCGACCCTGGTGCGGATCAGCTGACACGGATTTGCAATCTGCCCCGTCCTCTGCGTTATCTCTACTATCTTTGGGTTCGATACATCCGACGGGATGAGAAGTGGGCGACGCTAATCCGCGGATTTGCCCCCAAGTCTGCAGCAGAGCTTTGGAAGCTCACTGCGCAGCGGGAAGCTTTCCGGGCGACCTGGCACAGCTGGTGGGATGCCGAGACGCAGCAGTACGATTTCATTCTCTGCCCCGTCAATGCGACGCCGGCTCTGCCCCACAAAGCCATGCACGATGCGGTATCTTCATGCGGATACACGTTCCTCTGGAACCTGCTGGACTACACGGCCGGTGTCCTGCCCGTGTCGCACGTGGACGCGAAGAAGGATGCCCTGTCCGGACCGTACAAGAAGGTGTTGAAACAGCTGGGAGCCAGCAACGCGGTGGCCTACGGGGCCTGGAAACACTACGACGCGGCGAAGATGGCGGGATTGCCTACCGCGGTGCAGGTGGTGGGACGCAGATGGCAGGAAGAGAAGGTGCTGGGATACATGGCGGCAGTTGAGGAGGCCTTGGAGCAGTATCAGGACCCAGTGACCGGGGAAGGAGGAAAATACCCATTGATTGAGCTTGACTAGATTTTATTCCCCGGAAGTGATTCCCAAATGGGGGGGATGAATGAACGAAGTATAACATTACGTCTTTTTCCTAAAAAAAAAAGTCTATAACCGAAGTACTATTATCCTCTGCATCGAGATCCGGGCCGAACCATGGACCAGCCCAGGTCACCGGGGAAGAAACAGGGGATTCGGGGTCTGGGAGAGAGCGGCGGCCGATGACATCTAGCCCATCAATTACTGATGAAGGAAAGGATAAGAGAACGAGAATTTTAGGTTATAAGTCGCCGAGCAGTGGTTCCAAGTACGTCATGGAGGGTCGACCCATTGTTCATGTGATGAGCAAGGCAGAGAGAGAGGGTAAGGGTAAGGGTAAGGGTAGGTTAATGCTGGGACGCCACCCATCCCCCAACCCAGATAGATCCTGCCCCAAATTCTCCAGGGGCGAAGGCACCATCGCCGCATTAACCTTAAAAAAGGATGATGGCATTGCAACAACAAGCTATGTAAGTAAGAACTTGGGGCCTGGCCCCCCTTGTCTGTGACCGGCTCAGAGCATAATGTACTATCTGTACAGTAAGAATGTTATGTTACGTTATTTTGCTCTGCATATGAGAGAGGTACTGTACTGTAGTGTACTGTAGTCTAGAATCTAGAATCTGAATGTTTGCTTGTTTGTGTGCTTGCTGCTGCTTTTGATCTGTCATGTCTAGAAAGCTGATCTCGGATAAAGTGATCATCGAGCAAAATGGGTCAATGCTAAGGGGGGGCGCGCTAAGTTGCTGCTGATTCGGAAATGTAGAGAAAAGCGCAGAACCTAGAGAGATAATGGTGGTGATAAGGGGAGAAACGATGAAAAGAAAGAACGAAAGAAAGAAAGGGAGGGAGGGATAATGAGTGACCTGTCAGGCCGAGCTTGCAGCGGATGGGTCCGATAGTTGGTGTGGGTAAAATAAAAAAGAAAAATAGGATATACTTTTGCGGTCAACCTTGGGAATTTCCCCGCATTGACCGGTGGTTGGTTATCGGTTGGGGGAGATCCATGGATTGTGCTTGTCAGAGAGAGAGGGTAGGGGGATTTAAGGTGTCGGGGTGAGCGACGGAGGTTAATGAGTGAGGGAGTTAATTGAGTGAGTGTGGAAGGGGAGAGGGAGAGGAACAGAGAGGGTGGTGGTGGTGGTGGTGTTTGGAGGGAAAAGAAAAGATGATATGATTACGAAGGGATTAGTAGAGAAAAAGGAGACGGAGAGAAAGAGAGATAGCACTTCTTGCGCTCACTGGAGGTGGTAAGGTGGTGTGGAGGAGGGACCACTGCAGAGGATCGATCGGAGAGCAAGCATAACTAACTTAGTAACTAGAGCAATTAGTAGATAGTGCGAATGTTAGTTGCAGAACTAGACACGGATCTAAGTTCAGTCAAGATGGGTTAGTTTTTTGACAGGCACGAATTAATCGCTTGGACGCTTTCAATGGTTGGGGATTTTGCTTTTTTGGCTCTCTTCAGCGACGATCCGCGCCGCTTTTCCTCGTCCTTTTTTCCTGCTCTGCTTTTCGCTTCTCTTTCCTCGCTCTTTTTATTCTCTTTAATTTAATTCAACTTTCGCTCGCCCCCAGACCTCCCTCTCTCTCTCTCTCTCTTTTCTGCCTTTTTTCTCTCGCGGGTTTTCTTCTTCCCCTCCCCCAATTTTATCCGCTCACCCAATCTTCCCCCCCAATCCTTCTTCCGTCATCTATCCTCTCCTCGCCCCCTTCTTCTTTCTGTCTTTCTTGTCCCTCCCCCTCTTCCTTTACCCCCCCGGAATATTGCTCAGGCACTCCCTCCTGCGTTCAATTCCCATTTAGCCTATAGATTAGCGCCAAGCGTCGGTCCGATGATTCTTCCCTCGTCTCGCGTCTCGTCCGTCCCTCATTGATGCGGCCCAATCAAGCCTCCGCCGCCGCCGCCGCCGCCTTGACTGCAACTACTACAACCACTACTACCCCTGCTATCCTCACCACCATCCTCGTCCCCTGGTGCGCCTGAACAACGCTCCCTCCTTCGCTCCAATTTCGTCTCGCTTCGTCCACTGCATCCTCCTCGCCTCGCCGGAACAGAATGCTACCGTGGGCGTCTACCGTGCTCAACCGTCCTCGTCGCATCCTGTGCTCTTGATCGGCAATGACCCTTAGCGGTGGAAGAACGCGAAGCAGAAAAAAAAGAAGACAAAGCCCTCATGGCGTCTACTAAAGGTGTCGCCGCGGGGCGGAAGAAGGACGCCATTCACTTCGTCAATGCGCGCCCAGCATCTGAGACGGAGCGGATCAAAATCCAGCGGCTGGTCCGCGCCCATGTGGGCAAATGGATCTCCGACCAGACCAAAGATCGTTCGTCCGGCCCAGAATCGCCCGACAGCAATCAATCCCAGTCGTCCTCCTCGTCCCCAGATGCCACCAGTCAGTCTCCGCCACAGGGTGCAGTTCCGCCCGGCCCAGGCCTTCATTTGCTGACGCCTCCGAACGGCTCTCCGTCCCCCGCTGCTCTAACGCCTTCCGCTCTTCCCCTGACCTTCCCCTCACAACACACCCCTCCGTCTGGGACACCCATTCGCCGTACTTCATCGGATCCTTCCACGTCTTCTCCAGAATATGGATATGCCGACTGTCCGCCCTCAGCGCAGGGGGTGGCAGGCGAGTCACAATTCCAGTTTGATCCGGAAGAGTTGGAGTTAACCCCCGAGACAGTCTGGCAGTTCCAGCAACAGACTCTCGATGAAACCCCCTATGATCAAAGCGAAACTACGAAAAGGACTACGACTTCTGATTCGTTCCACGCACCGGCTCCCTCGTCGGCTACATCGATGGATTTTATTGAGAGCTTCGGTTGCGTCGCCGTCGATCCGTTTCATACGAACCCAATGGATCTGGCGAGAACGGAAATTGCGGCCACAGAAGAATACTGTTCGTGCCTATCTCTTGTTCCTTCATTATATTACCATTCCAGAGCGCTAACATATGCTATTCGTAGGTCTCTATGTCCTGTGGCCCGGCCTAACCCCCGTCTCTCCCGGTCAGGAGACGCGACCATCCAGCACCAGCTGGTTACCTCTCGCTTTACAAGATCGCACGTTATTCACTGCCTTCGTGTTCGGTTCTCTATCTCACAAGCGCCTTCGGTGGCTCAATGGCTGGATTGCCAGGGAATCCTTCCTGCCAGAAGAGCAGCGGATATTGCAATGGTGTGAACTGGAAACCATCCAGAACGTTACGCGGGAAGTCAGTAATCCCAGTCGAGCGGTGTGCGATTCAGTAATTCTCGCTGTCATCTGCATGGCACATAATGTCGCCGAAGATCATGGACGGGGCATCCATCGGACGCCACCGTTCGATCCGCCGCTGCCACGTCTGCAGTGGCTGGACGTCTATGGGGCCCTTCCGCCGAACCTGGTCCATATCAAAGGTCTGGTGCAGATGGTGCGGTTACGGGGAGGTATCGAGAACCTGACCCTCCCTGGGCTCGCTGCAACCCTGTCCTTGTATGTCTTATCTTCCCCGGGAGTCTCAATTCTCATCACAACTAACCATACTCCTCAATTCTAGCTCCGACATTGTGACCTGCAGCACCTTCCTTATGCCACCCGTATTCACCTTCATTCCCCTCTTCCACGAGCGGCGAAACTTCACCCTGCAGAAAATGCTCGGCTTCACAACCGTCGATGTAGAGCGCCGATACGCTCCCCTTCGAGACATCGGCCTCACCGCTGAACTAGTGGAAGTGCTATATGCCATGCATATCTACATGAGACTCGTCGAAGAGCACATCAAAGCCCACCTCGTCAACCCCGACTACTCCCTCATTTCCGACCAACGCAATCTCACCCAATACACCCTCCTCTCCCTCCCCGCAGCCAGCCAACTCGAAGGGTTTTCCGCCTACAAGCCACACGAAATCATCTACGAGGCCTGCCGACTCGCGGCCCTCATCTACGGCGTCGGCGTCGTCTTCCCCCTCCCCTACCAAAGCACTCCCCTCGGCCAACTCGCCAAGCTCACTCAAAACGTCCTCCAAATCGCCGACCTCGCCTCCACCTGGAGCCACCCACAAGCCCGCATCGCCCTCTTCTGGGTTCTCGTCCTCGGCGGCATCGCCGCAGACGACCGGCCCGAACGAGCCTGGTTCGTCCACGTCCTCAGCCAAGCCGCCGCCAGCCACGGCATCAGATCCTGGGTCGACGCCCGCAAACTCCTCGGTCTGATGGTCTGGTCCGATCGTGCCTGCGATCGACCGGGTAGTGATCTCTGGGCGGAGGTGAAACTAGCCATGGTTAGAATGGAGTGAATCATCCTATACCCTCTCTCCGGAGCATTTACACTCCATCATCCTTATCATTCTAGTTCATCTTTCCCTTCTACATTCATCTATCACAGCCTTATTCAATGGTCTCTGCCTCGTTTTTATATTCCATTCTCTTATTCCTATATTTTCTAATCTTTTATTCTTGTTATTATTATAATTATACCCCGCTCGGAAGGAAGTGTGCGGTAGATAAGTATGAGTCACGAGGTTACGAAGCAGCAGCAGCGGAAGCAGAAGCAGAAGAAGCAGTGTGAGGTAGGATGGGATGGGATGTGTTGCAGGGATAACGGATACCTGTACCAGCTTGGTGATGGTGGTGGTGTTATTTGTTTGTTCGTTCGTGCATGCGTTGTGCGGGTTGCGTGTGTTTTATCCAGAGTGCAGTCAGTACATTAGATCGTTGCTTGTGCTGTTTGTGTAACTACGAGTATATACAGGTGTTTGGGAGGAAGAGAAATTGAGGAAGGAAGGAAGGTGAATATAAGTATAGTAGTTAATGAAGTAACATTATCATTCCATTTTCATTTTTATTTTTCGTGAATGGTCGTGTCGTGGTGTGTCGTGTCGATCTGGAGTGGGGTGGGTGGACTGAACAATACTGAATATAAAATAAGAAAGGACAAGAGAGAGAGAGAGAGAGAGACTGCTGGTTTATGCCCCTAGGCAAATATATCATCCCAACCCTTCCAAACAATGATAATCCAATCAGCTGCTGTAACTATCTATGTGTCTATCTACAGGGGAAGGAATGTATAGGCATGAAGTAGAACCGCCGGGGTATATAAACCCAATCGAGCGATAAGCCTTTTCGACCGGCAAGGCTTGTTAAGAAGACGGGCCCCCAACTGCAAAGGAAGGTCGACGGCCCCGGATACTATTACCTAGCAACGGTGTCGTCTCATCCGCATACCAGTCCCGAGCATTTACCCGGTCATCGTGGCCCGCCACGAGTCCACTCTCACCGTTGGCTCCATCGGCGGCTTCTTCTTGGGCTAATTTGGCGGCGGCTAACTTCTTGGTCTGCCATGAGACGTATGCGACTAAGGCTAGGCCAACGGGGAAGGTAATCCCTGTAAGCATCGCGTTGACGGGAATGGGATTGCGGTCGAAGACGCGGAAGACAAGCGTGTCGAGGCCTGTCTGGGCGAAGTTTCCTAATCCAGCAAGACAGATGATGAGGCCGTATACCTTGCCGAAGGTCTGGAAGCCGAAGACCTTGGAAGAGTAGTCGGAGACGGACGTATAGTAGAACGGCCGGTATATGACGAAGAGAATGATATTGGCGTAGCCGGCGAGGATGCTGGGGATGCAGCCGAGGAGGCCAATGACCGTGGCGGTGATAACGAGGATACCAAGCACAACTGGGGTCCTAGCGTTGTCGAGGATGGCGCCAGTGAAGGGGACGGAGATCAGGCCGCCGAGAGGGAGCAAGACGTCGAAAGTAGAATTCAACGCTTTGGCACGCTCGGGCGAGTCGAGAAGATAGGTGTATTGTTGACGAATGGTGGCGACGAAGTAGTTGATTCGAAGCATCTGGAGGACAGTGAAGAGTGTGATGAGCACGAACCACGGGGTGCGAATTTGCTGCAAGGCTGAGCGGCCATGCAGGGCACCCCAGACGCCGCCAGCAGTGTGAGGGATAGTCGCAGTCTGCTGCTCTGCTTCTAGTTGTGACTGAAGATCCTGCTCTGGCGCAGGTGCATGTAGCAAGTCCTCGATTTGATTGATAACAGTCTGCCGCTGAAGACGGCGGTCGTTGCGCTGCCGTTCTCCTTCGTTACGGTCATCAATAGCTTCGTCCACCCGGTCAGCTGCCTCCGCCACGATATGGGCTTCTGCCTGCTGGACAAGCTCTCCTGCCGTCTTGTAGGAGGTTGTGGGCATGACCGTTAGCTGAGCAGTCAGGATGAAGATCGGTACAACGAGATAGATAAGGAAGAATCTCGATGTAGTGAAAGCGCCATCAGTCTTCTCGTTTACTAGCCGAAACACGAGAAAAAGTGCGCTGGAAGCGTCGAAAGCACCCGTGAGGGTGGACAGGATCAGACCAGAGTGGGTCGGGAAGGTGTTCGACAGTTGATATGATGGGACGAAGATGAAGGGTCCCCCGAGCGACAGAAAGAGATACCCTGGTAAATAAGCATCAAATGAGAATTTGGGTGCGAGTCCTAGTAGAAGACTGCCCACAGTTAAACAGATACTGCCGATGATGCCACACACCCGGGGGCCATGGGTGTCCAGTATGGCCCCTACGGGCAAGGCTGACACATTTGTTGCAACGGCGGCTACCGTAAACATTAGATTTAGCCTGAAAGTAGCCTGTTAGCTTTTATGTACTGATACAGATCGGTATGTGAGACGACGCACCGGATGTCCTGTCGATAGCATACATCTGAGCCGCTATCGAGCTCGTCCTTTGAGCACAGGTTGCGGTAGACACCTTCTTTGACGAAGATGGGCTTGATTGCCGCGAATCCAAAGACTACTCCTGCAGAGAGCAAGCAGTATACAACTGCGATACATACCTGCACTTTGGAAGGTCAGAGTGTGCATTGTCCCAGTGGTGAGATAGGCAACTTACAGATTCGTTTCCAGCGGCTAACCTCAAAGGCTCCTGTAGTTTCTAGACCCGCAGGTTGCTGTGGCCTCAGTGTGTTATCTTCTTCTGGTTGCTCCAAAGGTTCGGCCTCATCAGCCCGAAGGCGTCTGGGTGATAAACCTCTGTAGGGTCTGTCAGGCTCATCCACAAAGGTCTCGTTCCACCCGGGTCCAGCATAAGGATTAAAGTTCAGGCGATCTCGGAAGGGGGGACGGCTACTAATGTTTGATTGAAAGGATGATGACAGTGAAGGCTCCGGAAGGTCATGATATCTATCTTCATCGTCCGAGTCCTCTGGTCTCGGCTGACGGCGGAATGCAGCAGGGTTCTGTTCCCAAGACTCCAAAAAGGAGATGCGGTTGAGAGACATTTCTCTACTGTGCACAATGAGAGGTTAGGCATGGCTAGAGACCGGGATTTGCTTTTTTTCAGATGGATTACCTCGGACAATCCCCCTACCCCGTGATTCTGGTTCGCCGAGCGACCAGATTTATATAGTGTGATATGTATACAGTAGCAGATATGCGTGGTATTCGCGAGGGACAAGCTATGACGATGTCTGGTTGGCTGTGGAGTCCGACCCGTTTTCGGCCCGTCGATCAAAAATAGGAGGGGCGGAGAAGCTTCAAGAGCCGAAAGGATACGTGGAATGGGGTAGTAGATAGGGCAGATAAAGCGTGGAACGAGGATCCCTTGCTGCAGTGGAGGATCAATTGCATCTGGGCGCACAGAAAGAGTCAACGTCGGACGGTGATTGAATGCATCGCCGATCCGGGATTTCTGTGCTGCGCCGCCCAAAGAAGAAGCGGCGATGGCCTGCCAGCAATCACCTGACTGCTGCTTTCCCCGCGCCTGCTGTTTTCGGTCACGCCTCCATTCCTTCCTTTTTCTCTCGTTTGTTTGTCTCTACTTCTCGTCCCCAATTTTGAGGGATGGATGGAAAACTTTATTGCCCTTTGGCTTCCTTTTCCCCTGCTCATCTTATCTTCTCTGATCATCGTTGTCTCCAGTTTTCCCTTACTACGAAATTACTACTCCTTCCTACTTTTGACTTTCCCCCGACCGATTTGTGTCCGAATATATAATGGTCTGGAAAGCTTATCAGATGTCAATTGGCTCACGTAGCTTTATGATCTACAAGCCCCCCAAGCCTTTAGACCCTCCACAGTCTCCCTGAAGGCTGCAGCTGCGCCAAAGGTTGTATGACTACCCCATGTCATTGGCCTGAACCTCCTCCTTCGGATCTAAGTAGCGGCATATTCGTGTGCTGGGTGCTCACGGGATCCCAGAAACCATCATACTATGGGGTTCTCTTAGCACCACTGGATCGGTGGTGCCACCAGAGAGAGGTTCTTCATCAGGAGACTAGCGCATCTAGATCTTTCAGTCATCATACAATACAATGGGCAATTGCAATGCTTCCTGCGCAGACAGGCCACTGGCTCGATTGGTTGACAAGTCACGGAACGCCTCTCAACTCGACTGATGCGCTGTCGTTTGCTTTTCCCGCCCTAGTAACTCTGTCCTGAAAATATTCCGGCCCTTTTGATTGGCAGTGGCCACCATACCACACTAGGTACAAGCGGAGAAACAGTGTTCACGGACCATCCGGAGGCTGGAGCTGCGGCACACCCCTCACCTTGGTGATGCGAACAAATCCATTCGCCGGAGAGCAGCAATGCCGAAGGGGATAGTCAACGGACACAGGCCCAGGATCTGCGTGAGCAACAGATAGGTTCAACAGGGGGCCTCATGCTCCCTCGCCAATGGTACCGGCAGTCACAATCTAGACCCGTCGAGTGGCAGGGGTAGGGGGACTAAGCAGTAAGCCTCTGTCGAATGGCCACTACAGGACAATGGCGATGTATCCGAGATGCTCACTAACAACCCACAAGCTGGCTAGGATGATCAATACTAAGGTCACTGTGGCTGGTTGTTGGGAGCTGGAACCCACCGGGGCCATGCACGGCTGACACCCTAAAAGTCCGTCACCTTGCAGACTTTTTTTTCCTCCCCCAAAGCTCCAAGAACATAGTTGCTGGTAGCTGAGAATTGGATGGAGCTCCTGACGAAAGGTGCAATTAAAAGTGTCCATTGCTTTCCTCGCTAGGCTAGCTTGAACCGAAACGTTCCGGCGCTGGTGGACTTCCCATTTAGCTCGTGAGGATTTTCTGCTTCGGGCAGTGATCAGAGGCGGGCGTATGTGTCCATCACCATGCGCTTCGTCGGAGAGAAAAGTAGCGACAATTGAATCAGCGGCATCATTTCCCGAACCCTGGCTAGACTCCCTCCATATTGTATCCAGGGAAATTAAAAACGGGCGCGCTGGCTTATTTCTCGGGTGTGATGGGGAACCGTTTTGCCGGCCATGTTTTGGGTTCGGTTTGGGCCCCTGAAAGGCTGAAACCTGGAGCGACTGGCAAAAAAAGGTCGGGTCTGGTGTTCACGCTAAGGAAGAGATCGACTCGAGCCGTTCTCGTTTTTGTATAGGGTTCTTTTTCCCTTTTTCTCGCCCCTCCAATCCTTATTTGCCCTGGGGGCTCCATGGCCATCACGCCGGCGCTCCACTCCGCATGAACCATCCTCCATTGGGCATTTAACCGTTGAACATTGTTCTGCCCATCCTAATCACCGTTGCTGAGGCGGTCGCTTTTAGCTGCAGCCGAGTAGTCCATCATCGACTCGGCCTGGCTCCCCTTTCTCCTGCCTCTTCCTCTTTATCTTTCGCACATCAATGGCTGCTTCCTGCCGTTGATGCCTCTGCCCCTCCATGGCTACTGTTGCGACTGCCTGTCGAGGACCGACCTGACAACAACGTGATGAGGGGGTGGTAAGTTCTGGCGGCCCCTGGTGCGAATCTTGTTTCTTCTCTTTCTTTCCTGGCCCAGTCTGTTGGGATGCTATTTGGGCGGCATGCGGCCGCTGCTTTTCGACCAAGCTAATGCAATCGTTTACGTTCAGTCTCACCTGCCGTCAACGCCATCTCAAATGTAATTCATTTTCCCCTGCAGAAGCCCGGTTATCGGACGGGCATGGCCGGCTTTCCAGTTCAGCGCCTCTAACCGTGATATGTTAGGTGACAAGACGGGGTCCTCGTGCTTGCGATGCCAGCGATCGGGACGACAGTGTATCCCGGCTCCGACGAAGACGGAAGAGGTCACTTTCCGACACGGGCAAAATCCGTCGCTACGTCCAAAGGGCCCTCCCCGTTACGGAGAAAGCGACCTCGCGTTTCCTCCCGATCAGATATGGGTTGGGATGCCTGCGCAGGGTTGGTACCTCTGCAAGAACGAAGGTTTGAGACTTGCACTGATGACGGCTCTGTAGTCTCCTTCGAGGACGAAACAGATCGTACAGCGGCCGACTATCATGTTCTCCCGGTGAATCCCCCACCAGCATCCCGGAAAGACGCAGTCAAGCGTCGATCTCTAGCTTCTGTGGCAACTCCCACATCGTCGCATGCCCTCCAGCCTGTACTGTCCCCGAGTGACACCACTCCCTCCACAGCCTTTCCGCCACAGCGGCTGGACCCAGTCAATCTACCTTTCGCATTTGATGAGCTCCGCGATCGACAGAAAGTCGCAAGTTTCAATGAGGCGTTCCTCCTTCGGCACTTCCGAAAAACGCTCGGCCCATGGGTGCTTTACCCCATTCTTCGATCACGATACGGTTGGATTAAGGCTAATCGTCGCTTTTTAGTTGGATGTTTGCGATCATGAGAGACATTTCTCCTTGGATGTGGTGGAACGGGCACCTACGAACCCCCTTCTACTCTACGCATGTTTGGCTATAGCAGCCCGTCATCTCTCCCATACAAATCATAATATTCCCCCGAATACCGCAGATGGATATCATGAGCGGTGCATCGGGATACTCTTGCCTGTTCTGGAAAACAAAGAGATTGAGATCAGTATTGATATCCTACTTGCCTCTACCGTGATATTGCGCTTCTTCGAGCAAATTTCGTGTGCGTTCCCGTTGGCAAAGCCCTCTAATCCGATTAAAGCCTTCTAATACTTTGAGCAGCTCACAGCCCATCGAACGACCTTCAGCGTCATCTACTAGCCGGCTCAGTCTATATAAGTTCTCAGGTCGGATGTGCTACATCAGGCGGACTTGCAGAAGCTTCATTTTGGGTTTTCGTGATGCAAGATATCCAGTTTGCCTTGGCATATCAGAAACCACTGCGGTTGACACTGAGTCCATTCGGGGAGAGACTGTACCTCTTATGGCAGCACGACTCATCTCAGAAAGATCGAGATTGGGCGCATAGAGCCATTTGGCTTCTTGCAGAGACGATCAATCACTGCTATGGGGTGCATGCATCGCTGGAGATGGAAGTGCTGGGTCGGAGTACCCTGAAACGAAGGATCCATGCTTGGGACTTGGAAAAGCCGGATATTTTTCGACCACTGCATTTCTCCGCTGCAGACCCAAGAATTGGCAGACCTTTTCCGGTGGTCTGGTTTACAAGGTCACTCCATGGTATGTACCCTTGGCAGTATCAGTGATCGGCCGTTGACGTTCCATTTAGCGATCGCAGTACAACATATTTGTATGGCGAAAGCCTTGATCCTGCAACAGGAACTCAGGACCCTTTATTCGACGCCTGGTCCACACGATATCCAGATGACCGAGGTACGCTGCCACAGACTGCAACTTTCAGGGGAAAGCCTAATTGGTGCTGTTCAGGGAAACATGACGCGGAGTCTAAGCATTTTGTTCGGAATTGCACTGTCGGTTGATGACGAGATATCTCTGCGCGTCATGGCCTGCCACGCACTGTGCGCCTGTAAGTAATAATTTCTGCCCTGGCTGTGGCCCACCTGCTGGATACGGAAGCCCACTAACTGATCGATTGACCCACCAGGCGGCTCCTGGATTCGTGACCCTCTGGCGCAGACATGTTTGCTGGATCTTCTTCGGAGGACCGAAGCTGAGAATGGGTGGCCATGGTCATACATGGTCCAGAAGCTAACCCAAGAGTGGCGCTTGACCGTCCGGTAGAAGCTGTTGATCAGCTGACTCTGACCATTTTGTGCTGTTTCTCAACCGCGTCGTGATGATCATTCACTTTTTGGCAACCGACAAGTGCTCGAAGACCACCAATTCTCCAGAGTCTACCACACTTGACCGCTGTTTTTTGCTCTGTCCGATGCTCGCTACGAATCATGATCAGCAAGTGGGGAATGGTCCAGCCAGTGCCGGAGTACGCCGGCTTGCAGACACTGGCAGTCTGGCACGGCGACCCGCAGGACAGCTGTTTCCTCGCTAATGCAGCCTCGGCCGAATGGAGTCGGCTCCTTTCGCACTTTATCACAATAGCGTGTGGGACCGGGGAGGAGGCTGTTGGGATTATACCTCGCTTATTCGCCGTGGCGTGCTGAGTGAGTGGGTCTTATGACCATACCCACTGACTTGTGATAAGCCTCTTGAATGGGTACTGCACGCGAACGGTTTGTTAATTTACGGTATGATGGAGGATGACTCGAGGAACATATATCCGATCAGTCCTATCTGCACCATCGGACAAGAACAAAAGTACTAGCCTAGCTTTATGACTTTTTCCTATGTATATAAATATACCCTGAACTGTACTACAATAGTATAGATACACATGATCAAAATATTTTTAACCAAGAGTAGGGATATCATCAACATATATATAAACAAATCCACCTTCCCCAGAATCAAAATATCTACATACTCCAAAACCACCTCAATAAAACCCCATCCCCATCCCCATGCCCATCCCCCCATCCGCCTGAAACGGCAAATTCAGAATCTCATCACCCAACATATTCCCCAACATGAACAGATTCTCCGGATCAAACCCCATCTGCACCCCCAACTCGGGAACAAACAAACCCTGTATTGGGTTTCCTCCTCCTCCCCCTGCCCCACCCCCACTAGCACTAGCACCACTACCAGTAGCAGCACCAGCACCAGAACCAGGAGTACTAACCACCATCCCATTCCCATTACTTCCATTGCTCGGATCAGTCCCGAACCCTTGAACATCTTGGTATGAGGGGCTGAAAGTAGGGTAGAATTGGCGGGGTGGAGGGGGGTATTGTTGCACCCAGGTTGATGAAGGTTGTTGTTGTGGTTCGGTGGAGTCGGTGGTGTGAGTGTGAGTGTGAGAGTGGGAATGGGAATGGGAGTGAGGAGGGACGGGGAGGTCTGATGATGATGAGGGGGATTGTTGGGGTTGTGGTTGGGTGGTCAGGAGGTCGGGGTATGTACTTGTGCTTGTGGTGGTGTTGGGCGTGTAGATTGGTCTATTGGTGGATGTTGTTTGGGTTTGGGTTGGAGATGGGTTGTTGGTGGTAGAGCGGGATTGAGGATCGCCCATGGCGACTTCGCTGAGGAGGTGGAGGGGGGTTTGGCCTTGGCCTTGAGCCTGGGTTTGTTTGTCTTGTTGGGGGGGTTGCTGGGTATGGGTTAGTGAGTGTTGAGTGTTGGTATAGGGATAGGGATGGATATGTAGGATGGATAGGGTAAGGGGGAAGGGGGTAGGACGAACCTGAAGTCGCTCTTCATCAGAGCACTTGTACAACGATAATGCTTCCTTGAGGACAGGACCCTGGTCTTTGCGTTTCATGAACCAGTTCCGGAGGAGACTCAGGACAACGCTGAATTTAGCTGGGGTGCGACCGCCTGGGGTTTCGCCGGCTTTGGTGTAATGACGGATGACCTTGTCCAGGTAGTATTCTGTCTTTAGGCTGCTGAGGTCGATGACTTGGGCCATGCGGGTGTCTGGGCTGGAGACGATGGAGTAGATCTTGATGAGGGCGACGATGGCGAAGGAGGTTCGGGCCAGAGCGACGGTCGGGGTTAGGACGAGGTCCTTGGTTTCGATGGAGCAGAGGGTGTCGATGGCGTCGTGGATGGAGGTTAGGCAGGTGCTGAGGGCGTTGATGTGAGCTGGACTGGTGGGGCTGGCGAGATCGTCGTTGGCGGTTTTGGGATCGTCTCGGTGGAATTCTACGTGCATGGCATTCTCGTGGAGGAAGAGGTTGATGATGCAGTCGGCTTGTTTCAGGATGGCTGGGGGTGTGGTTAGTAGGTAGGTAGGTAGGTAGCTGGGGAATTGGATTGGGGGGTTTGACATACGGGAAAAGTGCTCTGGTGGAGTTTCTCGGCGCCATTGGTCCAGTTGTCTTTCGAGGACGCGGAGCGTGTAGAGGAACTTTGGGTCTGAGAAGGATGATACGGTAGGGGCGTCGTCGCTGGTGAACTGGACGGCGATATCTTCGAGGATATGGGCTAGCTTTGCCCATTGGATCATGCCTTTGTCGGATGGTAAGGCCTCTGGTGACTTTTCGAGTATTTCCACGCATTCATCCATATATGGCATCCATCGGACTAGATTCACGCGTCTCAAAGAGACGGCACACCTGTATGGTTGTTAGCGGTCATTTTAGCATGATAGGTAGGGGATACGAACTGCACGGCGACGAAGTAACAAGCAAGCCAAGTTCGTCTCGCCTCGGCTGAATCCAGGTCTACGACGATAGATGACTTCTTCGAGATAAGCTCCTTGACTAGGGCGAACGGCTTGGACTTGGGGATCGCCTTCCGGTTGAGACCCAGATCCATTGCGAGTGAGACAGCAATGTTTGACAACTGATAGAATTTGACCTCCTCGAAGTTGTCTGGGGGCGTGTACCAGTTGCAGCAGACTAGGATCGCCTGGACTAGATCCAGTGACTTTTCACCTTTCACGATAACTCGTTCGGCAAGCACTTTGTAGAATTCATCCAGCAGAGATAGCTGCAGGTGTGGTTGAATAGTACCGATCGCGGCGGCAACTATAGCGTGAAACAGCACCGGCTTCTTCTGCCGCACCTCATCCATTGTTGTGCCTGGTGGGAACACCACCATAGGTATGAGGGTGGCCATTCGATCGACGTATTTGGTAAATGCCTCCTGAGCCAGTGTCTCACTCACGACGCCTCTGTCAATCAGATCACCCCCGCCCTCGCTGGCCGTATCTTTAGGCTGTGTCTCCAAGCCGTATCCCATAGCCCGCCATTGTTTGAGAGCCTTATTGTACAATGACTGGTCGTCGCTAGGGCTCGAAGTGCGAGAAGACACTGGAGCAGTCTCTTTGATCTCCCCACTGTGCCGCCGCTTGCTCCCCGCCGTGCTGGAAGGTGACCTCAAGGGTATCGATCCATTCGTAGAGGCATGCGCCGTGGATGAGAGCCAGCGCCTTCCCGGATGCTCCTCGCGCGGCGGCTCAAGAGCGGCGGGTGGCGGAAGAGGGTGCGATTCATGGCCCTGGGAGGCCTGCAAGCTTGCCGTCAAGGCATCAATCTTCCTCTCGAGCTCCGCCACACGACTGTCGGTCTTCTTCTGGCGCTTGCGCGTGGGAACGGTCACGATACAGTTCCGGCCGGCCTTGGCGCATCGTTTACACGTGCCATTGGGATGGCTAAGATCGGGCTCGCATCGGACTTTGAGTTGACGGCATGCTTCGCAGGCGCGCGGGCGTCGCAATTCGGCATACGGATCGTTCGGATCGACGGGGTCGAGTTGAGAGGATGTGCTGGGCACCGAGCCAGGTTCAGGCCCGCTTCGGTATATAGATGGCGTCGACTGGGAGTGCGCGGCGCTGCCGTAGTAGCCGGGCCCACTTGCAGACGAGACGGCGGATCGCAGCTGGTCAGCGGGAGAGTAAGGGGACGGTGGTTCGGGGTAATCGCTGCGGCGTGCAAGAGTGGAGGGACCGGCGGCATTGGGGTCGGGATGTCTGGAAGAGACCGGGGGAGGGATATATGGACGACCGGCTGCGGTGCCGTCGGCAGGAGAGCTGTCACTGCCAGCACGCAGACGCGGATCGATCTCCATCGGTTTGCGGGGACTGGGTTTAAGGCACGTCAGCCTGGGTTGCACGACGGGTGGATGATGGTCGCCATGGCCAACGGATCAATATCAACGACCGGCAAGGATTTCCGATCGCTTGGCCGCGCGCGCGCGTTAATCCTAGAAGGGATAGTAAGGAGACCGAACTGAGCATCAAGCTTACATTTTTAATTTGAGAGAGTAGAAGATGAGGGGGTGGAAAGGCACGACGCCAGACTCGCTTGGGAGGCTGCAGTTGGGCGAAGGTCGGAGAACCGGACGGTCGGTGACCGACAGCCGACCGTGGAGGCCTCAGGCGGGTGCGTGTTCAAGCCTTAAATAGGAGTCCCTCCAGGAGATGCTGGATCAGAAGCATAAGGTATCGGGAACCACGTTCAGAGGAAATGGAGGTCCACTGCCGGGTTTGATGCGACAGATTGTGCGAGGAGAAAGAGATGACAAGAAGAAGAAAGCAGAAAAGAGAGAAAACGCGGAGACGCGAAAAGACGAGCGAAGGAGCCTCAAGTGGAGGGGCGGCTTTCTGTCGCCTGCGATTTCTTGTTTCTACGTCTCTCTCCTAATCTGCCGCCAGTCCATAAGATATTCGTATCCTGATAATATCATAAATACCATCCATTTCAATCAATAGCGGCCAGGAAGATCAAATTATTTCCTTGACGCATTTCCCATAAATTATCTATCTGGTTTCGATGGATGGATGACTCAACACCCTCAGGCTGCCATTCCTATCGCTGCTTACGTGTGCACCAACTGCCATCCCATCCCCCTTTTCGATCCATAAATTAGTTACTCTTATCGGTCACTTCTCTGATCAAGGAGTATGTAAAAGGTGTAGCATTCGTAAATGTCCAATGTCCCGGGGAAACAGCAGTCGCTCTAACTAAATGGCCAAGAACTCACGCGCCCGAACTAATTGCATCAAACATGAGGGGGAGATCAAGAACACCAACCAGAGAGAAACTCATCACTCTCTTCAACCAAACACAATAACCCCAAGCTGCTTGACAGCTGCAAAGAACAATGAGTGACAACAGACCACAGGGCCAGGACGCCGGCTCGGCGAAATTGTGCTGGAAAGTACATTTGCCTCACCAAAAATAAGGGGAAAAAGCCACCATCGGACCAACAAGAAGGCGGATATCCAGCCGCAACCAAACTTGCACAGTACAAAAGAGGCCCGCTGTAAAACGACAAATCAACATGACATCAGGCTCATTCAGGAGACTTTATGCACCGGGCACTCCTTCTTCCGCTCAAACCATTCAACTATGCATCGCTTGTGGAATTTGCACAGACACTCCAGCCGCACCAGCGACTGCCCAACCTCGTATTCTTCCATGCAAATGGTGCACTCCTGTAACCCTCCATCCTGCCCCACACAGTCCTTCTCCGTCGCCTTGAATACAACCAGACGAACGGGGACGGGTGAGGACGCTGCTGGGCTACCGTTCTGCGGGGACATGCGACCCTGTCGACTATGGCTCTCAATACAGTCGCGGATATGTGCCTCTCGACTAGTCTCGTCCCCGTTGCTACCTAAAGGTGGGAGCTCTTGGTCACAGATCGGACAGAGATCGCGCTCTTCGACGTGGGGCCGCCGCCACGGCGCTACCCCGAGAGACGAAGATCGGGCTGTTGACGACACGGGCAATGAACTGGCACTTCCCACACCTGGATACGGCAGCGGTCGAGAGGAGGCACTGGAACCCATTGAGATGGGATGGAAGCGGGAACTAGACAATGATCCGTAATCAATGGGCCTGGGCCGTTCCTGCAGCCGTGGAGCAAAGGCGCCGCCCAATCCACCAAACGAGGTATAATCGCTTGAGCCTACGGTCCGTCGTCCTGGCCGTGAGGGAAATGTACCTGGTTGCTGCTGTCATCTTGTCAGTGGGGGGAAGCATTCCGAGAAAGCATACGTTGAGACTCACCAGGCCTCCACTGTGAGGATTTTGATTAGCGGGCGATGACACGGAATGATAAGATCGATGTCCAGATTGACTGAATGAAGTAGGGTAAGCCCCCTGCCCTATGCCCGAACGTGATTCTGCTCCCCCGCGGCTCCGAACAGTTGCAAACCCACGAGGCGGGTCTGGGTTGGGATCTGGGACGCAGGGGTTACACAGCCGCACCTCCTCCCCGCCCCCCAGGGCCGGGTTGAGGGCAGTTGGGGACGTGGCGGCGTCATCGCCTTCCAAATCAATGACCGGAGCCGCGCGCGGGGGGATCAGAGAGGAGGATGCATAAGAACGATTGGGGTCGCGCACGATGAACTGTCGGGGAATAGTGATCCGGTGGGGGGAACATGACGCACACACGACCCGGCCACATTTACGGCAGTGATGCTTCCTGTACCAAAAGCTGAAAGTTGTCCCGCAGATGGGACATTTCGTCACCTCCGCATCAGGCTGCCATTGCGGCCGTGTATACTCCACGTAAGCACCAGTACCCGTCCGTGACCATGATCCCCGACGGTAGTTGTCAGTCGAGCTAGATGCACCCTGCGGCCGGGTCTGCGGTGGGGGTGATGTTAGATCGATGGGATTGGCATAGGATGAAGGAGGAGGATCCTGGGGGGTCTGCGTCTGCGTCTGCGTCTGCGTCTCGAACGAGGAAAACCGGGGGATAGACCTGCTATCCATTGCTGCTGCTCGACTGCTACTGCTCGGCCCGGTGTCCGTCAACGGCTCGGGAACTGCACGCCTCGACCACGCATCCGCCTCCAGACTGACTATCCGTCGCTTACGATCCGACCCGCTGAGAGTGGATCGCCGTCTTTCAGTACGTCTATCTAGTGCAGGACCGGCCTCACTTGTCCGTAAATGCTCCGAGCTCGCATGAGGTCTGAGACCAGAAGAAGGCGGTGGGGCGGCGAAAGCGGCGGCTGCGGCTGCTGCGGTGGTGGTGGAGGATGAAGCAGATCGGGAAGATGCCGGACTCGACAGGGACGACATGAACTGAGGAAAAGGAGCAGGCGTAGAAAAGGTCGATGCTGAAGCTGGATATCTGCCGGAGGACGCTGCAGAGGAGACTAATCTCCGCCGTTTGGACGACGGACCGTCATTGACTGAGTGGCGCGACGAGGCCAGGATTGGGGGAGGGGAGGGATAAGGCAGAACCGCGTTTCCGGATAGCGTTGTAGCAGGCGTGAATGATGATAGGGGAGAAGACTGGTTCTGGGGTACAGTCTTCTACCTGAGGAGGAAACAGAAGAAAGCGAAATTAATTGTCAAGAAAAAAAACAAAAAGCAGATAGACAGTGGATGCAAAGGTTTTGAAAAAAAGGAAATCAATCGAGAACGTTCGGACTTTTGGGCGTCGAAGGCAAATCTTCGGCCAGGAGGGGGGTCTCGTGACTCGGGCGATGAGAAGGAGAAGCACGCGCCCCGAAGAAGCACCAGCACCAGTTCCTCCCTGCTGACAGCAATTTGATCAGGAAAGGGATGACCAACGCGGCTGCGAAAGGGACAAGAGACTGCCAGCCGCAAGAGTTGTGTGAGTGAGGGCGTGATGGTCAGTCAGGCGCTTTGCCGCTGGCTGACGTTCAACAAGCCGAGGACTGGCCGCGGGGCAAAATGGCGGTCCGAGAGGTGAGCTTTTTAGTTAAACTACTAGTACTTGCTCTTTCTTTGTCTCTCTCTCGGTGTCTGCGGGTGTGTGTCTGTGTGTGCCTCTTTTATCATCACCCACGAGGCTCGCGCCGATTATTCCGATCAGGGATGACCAGACTAGCCAATTCCGTCAGGAGTATTTACTATCAGTGTTTCTAGCCAGGCCTCGGAGAATCTAGGGACACCGTGCATATGAATTACTGATCTGGTGGATCAGTCAGCTCTGATAGTCAGGCCAACGGGGGGATCTCCTCTCGTCAATCAGAGATAGGCTGGTGCTCGGGTTATGCTGCCGTTGATGATTTCACATGACTCGTATCTCACACTCATCTTTGAACAATGGACTACAATCGCTCTATCCGCTAAGTATGTGTGTAAATATTTCACTAGCATAGTTGTTGCTATTTAGCATTATCAGCGCTAATGTAAACGCCTATCCTCCATTCTCCGTTCACTATAGTTAAATGAAATTATTGCCTAACAGTCCATACACGAAAAGAATCCGCCAACCTATACAAGATGCGACGCTGGGATTGCAGAACACAAAAAGGCCGTACCCATGCCTAACTGGCCGGGTTACAGGGGAAAGGGGTCGAAATCGTGGCTGCCGTAACTACGGGCCACGATGCATGAGCAGGGGAGGTTTAGACAGAAGATGTGGATATGAGACAAAGGTGGATACAAGAATGAAAAACGAGGAGGGAAAGAAAAGAAAAGAAAAGACACACGCTGGCCAGCAGAATGCTGCGGGATCCGGTTGCTTATTTAACGGAAATCCAAACCCATATATCACAAACTCCTTGCACATAATCCTTTTGTTGACGACACAGGGGGGAAAAGAAATTCGTCATCTCCACAGCAATGCCGATGGAAGATAGCTTCGCTTATGCTTTCAGACTGACGAGGCTGGCCTTCAGTGTGCCTCGTCGTGGTGATGCGCTTCATCCACCAGTTCGGCGGCGCTGCCCGCAAACGATGGTTCGTCCGGACTGGCTTCGTGGATATTATCCTGAGTGCGGTACTGTGCAACGTAACCCATACTGGACGGACGCTCAACACGTGTGCTTCCATCGTTTACCCGACGACTTGAAGTGGTGGATGCGGTCGTGGAAGCAATGGAAAAATTGCGATCTCGGGAGGGCGAGCTGGTAGCAGTGAATGGTAACCGACCAGTTACAGAGGCCGACGGATGGAGTTGCCCTTGATTATGAACAGATGGTGCTCCATGACCGGATTCCATTGATTGCAGAGCGGCTGTATCCGTCACCACAGAGAGAGGGTTCTGCGTCAAATCCAGCTCTTCCGGAGCCAGAGAACGTATAGAACCCTGGCGTCCGGCACCCGGTCGAGGCGGAGACTGTGAGCTATGCTGAGAACCCGCGCGACTTGGAAGCTCAATGTCGCCGCCCGTTTCTACCTTGGGCAGAACAGTCTGCGTCTCCGTAGACCGCTCGTTTCCTTCTCCATCCGAATCGCGGTATTGAGCATTGGCCTCCGAGGCCTCGCGGTTCTGCTCTGTGGCAGCCTGCTCGTCAGGTTCGTCTCGGTAGGGTTCATGTTGGTCATGGAACTCTTCACTTTCAGGAAAGAGACCAGGCGGTGGTGCCCTGCTGCTGCGTACGACCTCGAAGCCTTTTCCTTTCTCCTTGGTTTTTCCGCGGAACAGACTACGGAAGAAGCCGGTAGCAGAAGAAACCGGCCCAGTGGGGTCGGCTGGACCAGTCTTCAACTTGCGGGTGCCCGACTGGGATAATGGCGGCCCCCGGACTCGGTAGTAGAAGTCGACTTCACGGACCGCGTAGTCCTTGCGTGACTGCCGGGGATCATCAAGGTCAAGGTCATCTTTTGGTGCCGGAATATACGCGGGAGTAGGCGTGCCCCTTCCAGAGACCGACGGCCCTTCGATAATGTCATCATCGATCTCTCCGTAACTTGAGGATCTGTGGGTGTGCCGCGATGCTCTACCCTTCTCCCCGGCAGCTCCCATGTCCACGACCTTCTTCCGAGGCCGCGGCGGCCGATAGTAAGGGTCATGCGGATGCATTGCAAAGACGGGACCGCTCTTCGGGGAGTTGCTTCCTGGGGTCTGATACCCAGCAGCAAAGCCACCAGGCGTTGAGGGCGTAAAGAAACCGCTACTATTTGCCCGACTGTGGTTTCCGCCGTGCGCGCTGCCTGAGTCGAAAATCGCGCTAGCCCGCCCTTCACTTGCACCAGCACGGTTCAAAAGCATGGCTGAGCTTCCCGAAAGACTGCGAGGTCTCGACCCATCGAACTGGGATGACAGCCGGTCATCGGTGTGCGCTAGCATGGCAGCTTCTGATCCCATACTTTGACGAGTAGCGACGCTTTGTCTGGGCACACGCCGTGACAGTTGCCGCATACCGAAAACCTTAACCAGGCCACCACGGGTGACACCTCCTTCGTAACCACCCGCACCGGCGAGTCGTGCAATGACTTCGATAAGGGTTTGCAGAGCGTTCAAAAAGAATCCGAAAACCATTACAAGCGCATGAAGGAACAGAATGATATATCCAATCCATCCTCGAGCGGCCTGTGAGATGCGCAATGAAGGAACAAAAACGACGCTGAGCAAGATCGTCAGGAAGCGAACGATGGAGAAGCACGCATGGTAGAGGTTCATCGACGTTGGTGACGGGAACGGCTTGAAGGCTATCAGTGTCAAGATCGACACCACCTCGCATATAGCCAGTAGTACGATCTGGGCAATGCCGGAGGGCTGTAGCGCCCCAATCGCAATACCACGAACGAACGTCAGGAATATTGGCACCAAAGCGAAGGCAGCTGCATCGTCACAGAACGTATTGTAAAGCGGGCCGTAGAGTAGTACGGTCGAAAGATCGTCGAAAAGGTAGGACTTGGGCCGAGTGTTCGCAATGAGCCGCACTGTCCAGAGAGAGAAGGCTGCCAGAATCACTATGACCACAACTGCGAGTGCGACAGAATATGCCGGGGATTCGCTGGCAATAACCAACTGGAAAAAAGATATTGATAGGACCGGGAGCAGTAGAAAATTGAAGACGACCCGGACAATGTTCCCAACGGTGAAAGGCATGTTTTTAGATCGAAGGTCCTCCTCCGGATTATTGGCGATCTTGCGAGAGATTGAACGCAAACCAAAAACCACCTGGATTAGTAGTGTGACGGCGACTAGAATCACCAGTAGCCAAACCATCATTCCCGGCCAAATATCACGCGCTGCAGGCATGCCGACATATTGATCCAGTTTGTCCAATCCGTAGGTAGCATTGACGGCATACACACCGTCCTTGACGGGGTTTTGCTCGTTCCCTGGATCCAGGAAACTCTGATTGAACATGAGTACGGACCAAGCAACCCGGCTGATCACAGGCTGATAAAAACCAGGATAGTTCAGGGTAAGAGAGCCGGTCAACACTGCAAACTGAATGTACTGTAGGCAGTCTCCAAATCCCGGCGTTACTAATCGGAGCACATCTTCGTCACGACCATAATTGCTGGTCCAGTGGAAGGGGTCCGTGGTACCCCATGGGCTGTAGATCGCTGCCGTTACCGTGGCGATTCCGACCAGGACAAGAATAACGAGGGGGATATAAGCCAAGGTGCTTTTCAGAGACGACCCAAGATCGGGGGTTATTGCGACGGATATACAACCGAGCTTCGTGGCAGCAGCGTCGCCAGATTTGATCACAAGTCTTGACGACAAGGTCGAAAAGTAGTATGAGGAAAGCATGTCGTGTTCAATCGAAAAAGCGCGCAAAGCGGATAGGTCCGACCTATACAGCGAGGATATTGTTAGCCAGTGCGCGATACCAGTATAAAACAGCGCCGAAGAAAAAGGGATTCCTCACGAGTTGACATAGAAAACGGGGCCCAGGGGACAAGACCCCTGGAAGACCGAGTCGCAGAATCTCGACGGTTCATTGTAAGGAGAAAAGCTCAGAACGTCGATTGACGACAGAAGGGTGGAGTATTTGTTGTTGGCAGTATCGAGATCCACGATCTTTCCGACAGTGTCGTTCGGGTTCGACCACTGGGGGTCATCCGGCGATGGATAAGTCTCCCCGTTCGCAGTTCCCGAAACGTTGCCATAGACTGATATGTTCAGAGGATGAAGAGAGTCATGCTGTTTGAAAACGACGGAGACATCGAATGGGACGAATTGCAGCTGTCGTGGTTCCGATTGAATCACAGCGGGTTCCAGACAGTTCTCAAAGTCCAGCAACACCGCAGAGGCAGGAGGTATCCAAGATATCAACAAAACAACCAGCATCAAGCTAATACCACTGACCCATGATCGATCTCTGCGCCATCGCCATGGTCGCGTCGTTTGCTGATCCTGCACGAACCCGAAACCTTGGATACCTTGTCTTCTGGTCCCGACAGCTGAACCCGCATCATGGTGCCATCTCGCGTCGCAACGTACAGACATTTCGGCCATCGACAGCGAACGGGATGACCTCCTTGGGGAGGTCAGTCCCCCCGTAAATGATTCAATCCACGTTGTCCAAGCAGTATCGGAGAATGCCAATAATCCCAGGACCTCGGGTACCTGATCAGGCTCCAAGTATAACGAGTGACGTTTCCCGGTCGAGATTCAGCGAATGAACGGAACGGTAGGTAGGATTAAAAACGGGCGAGGTCGGCGAGGGAAGGGGAAGCTGAAGCTGGGATGAGGGAAATGGCAGGGTGGCTTGTGGATGATGGGCTATTCGAGAACAGGAGTGGATTACTCCTCGATCTCCCCCAAGTTGGTGATGTAGGGGATGCGCACCATCACTTCGGGGGTTGGCGGGGAGGGGGAATAGGCCAGGCTCGGAAGGTGAGGCAGTAAACACGGGAAGTCAGCAGCAGCAGTTGGTTAGTGCAGAGGGAGAGTAGAACGAGTGGGAAGCCCGATACGATGGGCGGTTTAGACTTTGTGCAAGGAAAAGAAAGCACCACGCCTGTGAATCTGCGACAAGGCAAAAGGGACGAAAGAAGGGAAAAGGGTTAAAAAAAATTAAGATAGTGAAAAAGAAGAAAAAAAAAAAGTTGGCATGATTGGTATGCGAGGCCCCCCAGCTCGGGGTGAGCGAAAAGGCCCATCGATCCATCCACCATTAACGGGGGGGTGGGCTTTGCTTTGCTTTGCTTGCCTGGCTGACTGACTTACTGGCTTGACTGATTGACTGCGCCGCCATGTTTGTTCTCTTTGCTCTGTGGCAGCCGGGGAGCGACGGATTCAGTTTGGGGCGGTAGCACTGCTAGTAGTAGTTAGTTCCTAGTGGTGGGTGGCAGTGAGTGAGTCCAGTGGGTGGTGGCTTCTAAACTTGGCAACGCTAATCCTGAGGAACCAAGTCCCAAAGTCAGCCAGAAAGGCAACCCACCCATTCATCGATCCATTACTTACTAGTAGTTACCCACACACAGAACCTGATCTACCGGCCGGATGAGTACGTCTTTTTTTGTTAACGTAGTGAGTATCATCTGACTGCTAGTTGGTTAATCGCTAGTATTCTAGTGTAGTTGGTAGCTATGGAGTATCTACTACAAGCTGCTAACCCCAATAGAGGCTCATGCTGAAGGTTGTCTCACCCCTCAGTCACTAAAATCACTCCAAGTATCATGGTCAACGAATTATTACTTGACAGCTATTATTATGTGTCGTTCATTCATATTTGCTAATACCGCCTACTTTGCGCTTCCTTGTTTCGCAGCCACACTGTGGGCTCGGATCAACCTAGCTCAGCTACTGATTAAGTTAGGTATTGCTTAGGAATGAATGATGAGATGGCATCAGCCCCATGAAGGACCAAATGATTTGGCGGTGGAATATGACGGGCGGACAAAAGGTCGAATCCGGAAACAGAGCTGGGGAGCTGGGTCGGCTTTTTCCTGACTGATGGCCCATGGTCGTGTAACATGCCACTCACTCACTTATCGTCAAAGCCAGGGAAGAATAAAGCCGGAAAAGGCTAGGATCCCTTACTTGTCACTGCCGATTCAATGCCAATACAACCCTCTGATTGCATCCCCTTCCATACTGCACAATGATGAATTCGATCTCCCAGTAGTATCCGGCCACAACAGTTGGAATAATTCCATTGCTGGTTTCGTCTTTCCAAAATATGGGACTTCAGTTCCCATGGGCTCTCGCTGAGACTTCAGCTTCTAGACCTTTCTACTATGTGGGCTGCCAATGAGCAAGACACTGAGAAGCCGAGACAGACGAAACAATGTAGCCCTATACAACCGATATACATAATGACAGGTGGGGATCCGGGCGTCGGGATTCAGCCATGTCCCAGATTAGTGCACATTTCGCCACTGAGAATTGCACTAGCTAGCTGTTCATCTAGATGAGTCAGGAAAAAGGACGATTAGTTAGTTAGCGAGTTAACTACTGCCTGTTTAGCAAGTATCACTTCGGACGATAACACGTAGTAGTATAGAGAGCCATAAAGTGGAAAGAGTAGCTGCTGCCATCCGGAAAAGGATAGCTTGATTAGCTCGCAAAATAAAGCTAGAGCAAGAACCCAGCAAGCTGCCATTAATACTCGGGATAGTCTGAAGCAGTCCACAGCCAAGTTTTCTCCCAACTCTCAATGATCATCTTCGACGTACGGGTGTCTATGGATCTCAAATCATTGGGTAGGCTATTGACGGTTGATCCCTGTGACCGGTCCTTGCATCTCCCGGAGGCTGTGCCACCGAAGGATTCAATGGCTAGCAAAACAGCGATATCGCTCTGCGCTGATATAGATCTGTTCGTTTATTCCCTTTCTCAAAAGCACGGTGGTCTTCCTTTTCTGTAGCTATTAAGGGGCGGGAAGAGGCCAGGAAAAATAAAATGTAGTTGCCTAACCGCGGTAGAACTGGCCCCCTGTGGTGAACAGTTGACACGTTTCGCCAAAGCTTAGCACGAGTATGGTCAGTGGAGAGAACGTCAGTAAGGATTCCTTTCAAGCTGAACTAGAAGTTAGCAATCCTAGCTAAATCGCTGGGCTAATGATAAGTCGAAGAAATGTGTCGCGCGAAGTACGTGAGGGTGGAGCGCGTCACCGAATTCATGCTTCTCAGAGGGGAAATTCGCAAAAAAGGGAGCAACTGGTTGGTATGTGGGGGGGGGAGTAAACATCCCACTCCGAACTATCTACTTATATTTTCGCCTCCTCCAAAAATCTATATCTCTGAAAGAATTAAGTGACTTACTCGGTCGTGAGAGGTTGTATACTTGTTAACTCCCGGACTATAATCAGGTAAGCAAGTTAAGTTGCGATAAGCATGAGCAGCGAGGCTCCGGAATTGTAGAAAAATTCCTGACCAATCCAAGAGGTGCAACAATTATAGGATTCATCCATTGTAGTCCGATACTTCCCTGTCTATATCCACGAACTGTGTGCTACAGTAGTAGTGTCTAGTAAGGTTGCATTGGAAGATTTTAGCCTGCTACCTTATTTTCTAACAGAACAGTACAAAGCGTCACGTTATTAAGCCGATGATTGGTCGATAAGGTCGATAGATCTCCCAAATTTCGACTAGTCATGACTAAATCAGTTAAGTACGTAGGTAAGTAGTAATTCCCTGGCAGCCCGTGATGTTGTACGACCGGTCGCCATGCACGGCTACATACATGCATGGGAGGTGTTGGCCGGCATCGATGAAAACGGAAAGCCGAGGCTTGGGCCCCAGCCCAGCACAACCACTTACTACAAAGTACTTACTAAGTACTTACTCGATCTGAGTGTCTACATCAAGACGTCTGGGCGAGCTTGTAACTACTAGCCTCATATCAATATATTTCGGTTGTCTTTGGAGTGGTAGCAATCAGGGAGGATGCGCTGTAGTATAGACATAAAGGTGACATACTAGGAAAATTGAAAGGAACAGGTTCAATTAGTATACAAACATGAGCTGCTAGTTTAATTTGCTATAATGTTTGAGATTATTGTTATATTCTTCGGAGAATGATACTCCAAGGTGGAGACTTGAGATAGTTAATAAGTTCTCAAAGATGATACCACTCCGGCAAATGTCATTACCGATCATATCTGAGTTTAGTTCCCTACCGAGTACTACCATAATTCTATATACTATTTTGACTAGTTATATCCGCTTAGTCGTACGTAGTATTACTCCGTTGTACTAACTACTATATAGTAGGTGCGGAGTACCTAACAGAAGCGAGCTCTCAGCGCCAAGAAGTCGATGGGGGCGCGGAAAATAGTGCTGTCAAGCTTTCATCGTTGTAGGATGATGTTCCAAGTAAATAAGTGGATGGTGTTGACCCATAATCTGCGACGGCTGGGTACTAAGTTGCCGCCCTGAACATCAGTCCCTACGATGAAGCTCATTCGTTGATGTGCCTGAGCGGCAAAGGATTGCTCAAATAATTGGCTTTGCTTTGATCGACCGAGGGACTCTCAGGGACTGGGGATAGCGCGCCGGACCTCCGTAGCGAAGGCGGGAAATGATTGACCGGAAATGAGATCATTAAATTCCCCCCTTAGATGAGGGTCCTCAATCTCCAATTCTCTAGGCAGTAGTAATAAAATTATACTGTGATTCTGTCAATGGTCTGTGTAGCTTCGAGGGAGGAAGTAGTTGCAATTTTACTAGGATATTCTATGGAACCGTCAATATAAATATGTAAGTATGAATTGTATACCGGCACGAATTTCATACCAGACAAACAATGATTATACGTGCGGCATTTGAATTTCTTGGCAGACCTGCATGTCCAGTGAGCTGATCATATACTTGTTAGGGTCCGATGGGCACCCGCCCCTGTTATCTACATGCAGACAAGAAGTACAATTGCCATCCATGTAGGGTAAATAGGTGGTCAGAAAAGAAAAGCTCCGTCTGTGTAATTGATGAGCAACACTATTCGAAACTTCTAGCTGAGAGTTTCAGTTTCGCCACCGACAGCTGCAAGGTTGAGAAAACCAGCTCAGCAAATGTCGGGGAAAATACTGTACATTAAGTACTACTTATCGATCACCCTGTCTTATGGGCTATCGACTTCAACAGTGCTGTGGTGATGCCCTTTTCTCAGCATCACCAGCACCACCAACCCCCTAGCAGCGGGAGGCACCTACCTATCTAACAATCTACTTTACTCTTGTCCGGCTTTTCCCAAAACTCACCCTCAAGCAGACCAAGCGTGCAAGGTTCGCCGGGGGCTCGTCAGCGGCCCACCGAGCAATCAGCAGCCTCACCAAAAGGGGACTAGGGGCGCGCGGGGCCAATCCCGAGAGGGACTAGGGCCGTTTCAAGCTGAGGGTCGGGGCCAGCCAACGGAACGCACTGGGGGTGTGGGCTCCAATCACACATGCCACACCAGATTGATCGGTTTCTCTGATAACAGGGGGTTGTGTTTCTATTCGCTTTGATTCATCTCCAGTCCACGTCAGTTTCAACCTGCGGTTTGGGTTGTGCTCCCTCGGGCAGTTAATAATAGCAGTGATCTTGGGATGATTTTTACCGCCAATGTCTGTCGACGGAGTATCTTCCTGGGTCAATGATGCTAAAAACAGCCCTCGGCTGGGATCGAGCATTCTCTTACCCGGATGGCTTGCAAAGGAAAATAGCCGACCGGAGAGGCGGTGCACAAGAATGTTGCCAGTATTTCCCAAATAATATTGAGAGGACCCAGTCATGGCCCCTGCAGTTTTAACGGATAGATAGCTGTTGACCTGCCATTCCTTTCCTGCTTTTATGCCCCGATTCCTGGTCCCCACGTGATCGACTAGTCAATGGTTCGCTGCGTCGTCTCAAATACAGTACTACTGGCTGGCTGATTTATTTACTTACTCCGTCCTTGGGAGGAATGAGTACTAGTATAGTCTGGTATAGTAGTACGTAGGAGTAACCCATTCGCCCCCATCACTGTGGCATTCGTAAGCCCCAAGAGTAAGACAGAGGCAGAGAGAGAGAGAATGGAAGGCAAAAAATAGAAATAGAAAGAATTAGAGAAGTCAAGCATCCATTGTCAACGTTTATTTGACAGTCTAGAACGGAAGAACCCATACAACCTCCAAAAGGGCGGGTACCGACCACGTTGGCCGGGATTCCTGATTGTAGTAGCCCAAGGATTGGTGAGGTGGATTGAAGAATCGCAACCAGTGGAACAAAACCACTGCGGAGATCCTCCCTCTCCCTAGCCTGCCTGAGGTACCCGTCCCTCGGTCGGAGAGAGGTTTAATAGCACGGGGTCGTACCATTACTCGTCCACATGTTCCTGATTGTTTGTGATCTTCTTTTTTTCCCTTCTTTCTCTCTCTCTCTCTCTCTTCCTTCCTTCTCCCCCTTTCCTTCCCTCTGCTTTGACTGCTCTGTCCGTGGCTGGAGCATTGCTCTCCCCTCCATATCTCACAACTAGCTGCTGGAACAGCTTTAGTCCTTACCCCGTCTCTCCCTTGCTACAATCAACCCCCCCGTCTCTTCTGCGGAGTACAACAACCGGGCGGGCTGAGCTATAGTTCCCTACTATCGCCCATCGCCTTCAGAAGCTGCGAAGCGCCGAGCCCACTCGCGCTGGCGTTTCCAGATACACCACTCTACCTTGCAGTTCATTGGTTAGTTTGGCTACTGCCTTATGCCCCTCTATCTAACCCCTGAAGCTTCCAAGCTCAGATACTACTTACTAGCTTCCCCCTTTGTTGCAGCGCCGTTCCTGAATGGTCATTTAATTGATTGGTTTTGGTAGATCGCTCGTCTCCGAGTCCCACCAGACAGCGCAGGTAATCGCACCGGCCCTGCTAGCAGTGTCATACAATCGGCTCCGTTTACTTGGGTAATTGCTCTGCACACACCCACTTCTGGTGTTTGTTATCCGCTAGCTTGTTCTTTCTCACGCCGCGCGTCTCTGTCGCATATTGAGTCTTGTGTGCGCACACTAAGAAGTTCGAGCGAGTCACGTCTTCCACCAACCGCCACCTCCTCCCTTCCTACTTCGGTACTCGAGATTCTATCTTGCCTTGACAGCTGCCATTACTTACGCGCGATAAGGTGTATTCGATTACGCTCCGTATTGGCATTTACTGAGCTGTCAACAATAGTCGTACTTTTGTCGATTTTCCACCTGCGCACACGCACCTGCGAGACTGGCGGAGAAGACGGACGGACAGGCGCCGCATATACTTCATCAACCTATCCTGAATCTCCTGCGATGCTCAGTAGCAGACCGTATCGTATCTCGGAAACGTACCTACTTTGAAATTCACCGATATGTCTACATCCACCGAGGATCCCTTTGCCTTCATCGCGAACGAACAAAAGCCCGCGCCGGCCAAGAAGCCGCATTGGAGAGATAAACTGTTCTCAAAGGACAAGCGGGCCAAGGGCTCTACGGATCAGCAGATAGAGGCTTTCCTCGCACCTACTCGCTCGAAATCCGTATCCTACGGAGCGAGTCAGACTACGCCTCCGCGATTGGATGCCACCCAAAAATGGCCGTCTGCCCACGATGTCCTCAATGCGGCTTCGTTGAACCCTGCCCTTCATGATGCTCCCCCGCCCGTGGACTTCACGAAACCACCCTTCAAGAGTCGTCGGAAGGGGTTGACGGTCAAGTTCAGTGCCCATACTCCCGAATTGATTGGAGAAGGGGGCGATGAGACTGACAAGCCGACAATTGAGATCTCTTTATGTCGTAATAACCAGAATAGCCACAGTCCCAGTATGGTGGATGACTTTGGTGACCGCCAGCCAAAGCTTCCTCAACTTCGCCTGGACACTTCGTTTGGTGACTTAAGTGCCTCGGCGCCGCAGCAGAGAGATGCGCAGAAGGGGACACGTATAGAGGACTGGAAGCCACTGTTGCTACAGAACCCTCAGGACGCCGATTTCCTTATGACACTGAACCTGGGAGAAAGAGGTTCCCGCTTATCATTCCGTGCTTCACCCGAGTCCCATTCGTTTGCCCAACGGATACGAGACAAGATGCAAGCTGAGGAGGGACGTGCTTTGCAGCACCGAATGCCAGATCCACCCTCCCCTGCAGATGAAGCAGGGGTGCAAAGTCCGGCGGTGGCTGTACCTGACAGCCCTAGTTCAACCTATGAGACGCCTCCCCTTTCGGAGATAGAGCCCAGCCCGCCAGAGAATCCGTTTCGAGAACCCCAAGTCCCTCCTCACATCGATCGCAGTCCAGTTGATCGCAGCCCTGAAACCCCGGTCCTTCCTTCTATACTCTCTCCTGGCGGAAGTGCCCAGAGCCTTTCTCCTCCGAAGCGGCAGATCATACCCAAGATGGCGGAACAACCTGACGCCCCCTCTCCTCCAGCCAGCAGGGATAACCGCGATACTTCGCGGAATCCTCAGGCTCCAAAGTTTACATTGCGGTCCGTTGCTAATCAACTGGGTGACACGGCTTTCACTGATCTGAAAGCGTACATGGCTCAGTTTAGAGGCTTAATCCAAGCCTCTGCGGAAGAAGCGAGGCCCATACAGGACACCTCTCTGTCTGAATGGGTGAGAGCTGAAGTGTGGTGGTTTCTGCGGGGAAAGAAACGTCTAGAGGTTTATGCACGGTCACGCCCCTCCAGCTCTGGCACACGATCACCCCTTCTCAGCTCTACAGAAAGCGCGAAGCAAGCCATCGTGGATCTTGCTAAGGCCTTATGGATCAATGAATATGTCGTCCCACAACATGATGAGGTGACCCGCTATGGCGCAAGGAGTATTGATGCTGTGATTGCAGTAGCCAACACGACCGGGAACGCCCAGTTGGCCGATCTCCTTACCCTACACCAGGCGATCATGAACCATTCTCGCTCATTAGCCATGTCTATCAAGCGGAACAACATCCTTGTGGCTATTGCATCCCAGGGCGATTCCGCCATACCAGTTGACACTAATGTTTGGATGCGATATCCATCTTTCGCTCTGGACGTGGCTGCGGTCCTCTCAGGTACAGTAACAAGCTCGCTGCTGGCGGACACGGCAGGAAAGGGGCCTTCCTTTGTGCAAACAATGCCACTCAGTGATACTAGTCGCTATTTTAGCTACGGCACCATGTTTGTGAATGTTCTCGTCAGCTCGAATGAAGATGACATGCCGAAACTGTCCATGCCATGCGCATTGTCCATAATACGTGATCGTGCTGACTGGTATGTCTTTGCCGCGATAACCAGCCAGAATGAACTTGTCAATGTTATGATCCAGTCGGACAAGAAAAAGGGCCCTACATGGGACAGCGTGGACTGGCTAGTCCGGTCACATTCGATAAGGGTGAAGCTGCCACGTGGGTTTGTGTTGGAGGTCGCGTTTCAGGAGGATGATTTCAAGAATATCTGGAACATTGTCCAGTACACCCGCAAGACCGAAGCAAGCCTGCAGGCTGAGTCGGGTGAAACAGTAATTTTCGAAAACACCCTCAAGTCATTCCAGTATATGGACCCTGGAACGCCAAAAGCCTTCCCAGCCGATCCCATTGAGCGGTGTCGGCTTCGACTGTTCGAAAAGACCATCACTCTGACTGAGGGCACTGGCAGTAGAATTGTGCATCAAGGGTTTCGTCTTGCGGTACTCACAAGCCCAAAGGTTAAGACTCTTAGCAGTGTGCGTCATACCATTGGGTCCGGCGCACCAGTTGTTTTCGGTCTGCTCCGAGGTGAGGATGGAGCACCAGCCCTTCTACTCAAGGTCAAGGAGGAAGGAAGGACCCGATCCATGGTGATGACATTCTATGAATCGGAGGATCGCACAAACATGCATTCCTTGCTTCTGGGTATCCAGCCTAAGGGAAACGAGATTAAATCACCTGAGATTCCTATCCGTGCATACACCATCCAACAGCCTGCCGACCGTAATACTGGGCAGCCAGCAAAGGATCATATTCAATTTCCTGCCGGTACAGTCTCGATCATTGACCGTGAGCACACACATGTTGAGCATGGGTACGGTCCGACGGTGCTATCCGAGAATCTGCGTGCTTTCATCGCAACTGAATGGGGATCGGTCACGGATCGGATCAATCTCGGTATGCTTTCCAGATCACTATTGAGAACTTCGCTAACGGAATCATAGGGCCCGGTGAGCTGAAACTGGGACTCGATGTCAACAACCGGACGGGGCTCAGCCTGTACCGACCTGGGCAGAAGGACTGGACTGTGTCCGTCGCGGAGAATCTAGTACTACCAGAGATGCCAGATAAGATAACAGAATTTCTGAAAATCGCCATGGCTAAACCAATGATTCGACGATTCGACTTTGCATCTGTACAAGGTAATATACACTGCTCTTTACATCGGCCTGAAAAGACTTTACTGATATGCCTTTCAGATCTTCATATGTTCGAACGAGCTGTGACGGGCTACCAGGTGCTTTTTGACAGGTATGCAGAAGTCAGATCTGTTGAAAGAGGCCATAACTAATACTGGGAATGTAGTGTGGCTACCTCGTTCGCCATCTCACGCCGCCGGATGGTTGTCCCGATCACTAAGAAGTGGGAATCCAGCCTGGCTCGAATCCAAGTGATCAAGCGCGACAGAATTGTGCAGCTGGTAGTCTTCTTCAGTGACTTCCACCATGGAAAGTGCATGAACTTCGTTCTCAAAGGCACCGACACCCTGGAGAGCTTCGGGAAAGCTGGCAAGTTTGGGGTTCGGATTGTGGATGCCAAATTTGCTCTGCCGAAGACTGAAGATGACCCGGCATCGGACTTTGTATCTCTGGACTCTCCGGATTACCCAATGGAGCACGATGACATTTCAATTGCCTTTGACTCTGAAGCAGGTATGCCGAGTGGTCCCTTGCTATTGCGCATGTCTGGTGTTGATACTGATATTCTATAGATCGGACGAATTTCCATGCGGCTGTGCCGGGATCAGTCCGTGAGCCGTCGAGGATGAGCTCTCTGCGTCGTTAGGCTTAAGCTAAGTCCGACTGTCACTGTTTTGCAGTATCCATTTCCTACTTGTGCACTCATCCATCCATCCATCATCACCTCGCCCACCAGTCGGCCCACGCGTCACGTGCCGGCTATCCGATGCGGAGCAGCCTCCCCCTCTTCGGCTCCCTTTCCCCACTCTTCCTGAGTCACGACAGCAAATCTCCGAATGGCGAATGGCCTGCATTCCCGACTGCGTCCGCGCGGCCTGACGTTTCTTTTTCTCATCTTCTCTCATCATCACCATGGCTCCCGCTAATCGAGAAATGGGCGCCTCCACGCGCGCTCTTCATGTCGACGATGCCCTGAATGTCGTCACGGATGTAGCTCCGCCAATTCACGTGGCCACTACTTTCCGCTACTCCGACAACCCCGATGACTTAGTGCCCTGGGCCGACCGCAGTGGGGTAGGTGTCTTACTCCCCGAATGCACTCCGAGCTCAATGCTAACTGTGCTTCCGTGTCTAGGATCAGAAGGACAACAATGCTCACATCTATTCCCGGCTGACTGCCCCTAATTATACTCGGTTCGAAGCCATTTTGTCTTCGCTCCTCAATGGAAAGGCCATTAGCTACTCCTCGGGGTTGTCAGCTTTGCACGCGGCGCTAGTCCTGCTCAAACCCCGCCGAATCGCCATTGGAAACGGTTATCACGGATGCCATGGCGTGATTTCTCTGTTCGGTCGCCTCACTGGACTTCAGAAGCTAGATCTTGATTGCCCTGCCGAGCAATTGGAGGCTGGCGATGTGATTCATCTGGAAACACCGGTCAATCCCGAAGGAACCGCCTTCAATATCGAAGCGTATGCTCAAAAGGCTCATTCTCGTGGCGCGTACCTCATTGTTGATGGCACATTCGCCCCGCCCTTCCTCCAAGACCCTTTCGAATGGGGTGCCGATTTGGTGATGCATTCGGGGTCGAAGTATTTTGGCGGACACAGCGATGTTCTTTGCGGAGTTCTTGCTACACAGCGTGAGGATTGGGCGAAACAGCTGCTTGAGGACCGGGTCTTCTTGGGCAGTGTGATGGGAAATATGGAGAGTTGGTTAGGCGTTCGCAGCTTGCGGACTCTGGAAGTCCGAGTGCAGCGCCAGAGCCAGAACGCAGCCAGCCTTGTATCCTGGCTAAACGATGCACTGCGTGCGCCCAGTCTTGCTCCGGATAGCGACGAAGCTGTGGTTCAGCGTGCCCTCGAGCAGGTATTCCACGCCAGCTTGCAGAAAGAGGACGAGTCTTGGCTGTTGAAGCAGATGCCCAATGGGTTCGGACCGGTTTTCTCGATCACCATGAAGACGGAGGATTTTGCCCGGAAGCTCCCGAGCAAGCTGGCGTTCTTCCAGCATGCCACCAGTCTCGGAGGAGTGGAAACGTTGATCGAATGGCGGACAATGTCGGACGCGACTGTGGATCGCCGGTTGCTGCGCATCAGTGTCGGGTTGGAGAACTGGGAGGATCTCCGGCAGGATCTGGTGACCGCGTTCAAGGAATTAGTCGAGGGTAAATAATGACTGAATTGAACGATCTCATAGATATGACTTGGCACTCATATGATGTTAACATTAGTAAACTCTTGATCTCCTCGTAGTACTGCTTGCCTGGTTCAAAAGAATCTACTCCGTACCTACTACCAACTGGCCAATCCCACCGCCACTCTTATCAACCACATCCTTATCAGCAAACCCCGCACGCCCGCCTTTGTTTTCTCCCTAGTATCTTTCTCCCCTCCCCTCCTCAATCCCACCTCCCAACAAACAATAATCATCAACCCCCTACTAATATCCTAATATCACAACCTACTACGAGAAGTAATAAGTCCCCAAGCCCTAAATATGTCCTCGAAAGAAATACCAACATTCCAAATCCACTACTTCGCCTCCGCATCCACCTACACTGGCAAACAATCCGAACGTCTCCCCGCTCCCTTACCGCTACCGAGACTCTTTGATACCCTTGAGTCCATGTACCCGGGGATCAAGGAGAAGGTGTTGAGTAGTTGTGGGGTGAGTTTGGGGGATGAGTATGTGGATGTGGATGGGGAGGGGGATGGGGAGGTGGTGGTTATTAAGCCTGGGGATGAGGTTGCGGTGATTCCGCCGGTTAGTTCGGGGTGAACAACGGTCTACTCCTATTGGAATGAGTGATATTGGTTACTTGGGTAGGTAGGTAGGTAGTTTGTGGGGTATTGATTTTGTGTGTCTGTTTTGGCTGATTATTGTTTGGTATAGGTATAGGTACATGCGCTGGCTGGTGGGGGTGGGAAGTCTGGAGTATTAGGGTGGATTTGCTTGGATGTATATGATTGAAGTGGGAAGGAGACATAGGAAAGAGATCAATGAAGGGACAGAATGCAAGGGGATAAATTAGGGGATGGGGTTGTTTGTCACCACCGTCAACATCAACATCAACATCAACATTAGCATTATCAGCGCCATCGTCATCATCATCTAACCCTCCAACTTCTCCACACCCGCCGCCTTCTTCTGTCTCCAAAGCACGAGTCCGCAAACGCCTGAGAAGAAGAACATGATACTGCGCACATACATCCTCATTAGCATGATCCAACCGACTAAACCACACCGGGGGGAGGTTACTCACCACATAGCAATACACAACCCCCAAATCGACTTCGCCTCCAAACACACCGACTTACTCGCCCCAATCCACGCCGTATAGTTCACCGTCCCGCCACTCAGATCCTCCAAATAGCTGCTCAGATGCGTGGCGAACGTATACGCCGACGATCCGCTTGACCCGTCGCTGCTGAGCTTGTTGCATTGCAGATAGGAGAGTGGCTTTCCGATGATGACTGATACCACGATCACGGCGATGAGGAGGAGGGTGTCGAGGATGGCTGCGATTAGGAAGTGTAGGATATTGTCGAGGAAGAGGATCGTTGTGATGAAGCTGTATATTACTGCGATGCTGGTCTGGTTTCCATTCAAGGGTGGTTAGAGGGGTGGATGTTGCGTGGGTAGAAAGTTGGGAGAAAGGACGTACCACTGTGATTGTCCCGATGAAGATGGCTGGGGGCGTGGCGCCGTTGGAGACAATCTCGGCGATGAAGTTCGCTGTTAGTCCGATTATGGCGATGAGTGAGCAGAGCTGGATGATGCGCGCGCAGACGAAGGTTGCGCCGAGGAGTCCGTGGGGTGCCATTTCTTTGAATTTCCTTCCTGGTGGTAGTTGTATCTGCTTGGGCGAATAGATGAGTGTATTATAGGATGGATGGCTTGATGCCGCACTTTGCGTGAGAGAACAAATTGTAAGAGAAGAGAGAGTGTGTTCTGTAGAATCCCAATCACACGAAAAGGACCGCTAGCCAAATGGCCGTGGTTAATACGTATGCAAACACAACAATTGAGATCAAACAATGATACAAAGGAGTGTAGTAGCACAACAATCCCAAATCAAAGGAATGTATAAGACAATGGCAAAGAGACTGAGAGAGACCGTGAGTTTTCGCTGTTTGACTTGAGTGTAGACAAAGCAAATCTACGACGACAACCAACCTCTTTAAATATCCCTTTCTCCAAGCACCTATTCAGACCATGAAGCTAGGCGAGACTACACGGCACAGAATCTCAAGTTCCAGGCCCAGACAAATTTAGCTACACTCGTGCCGTGTTCTAGATCCGACCGATGAGGATCCATCGAATCTTGGTTGCTGAGCTCTCATTGCGTGATGAAGCGCCGACGGGACAGTAGAGTCTTGTCCAGACCTGTTTAAGGAGCGCTTTGTTTGGAGAAGGTGAAGCGAGCGCTTACTTCATACATAGCTAGCTATCAAAAATTGAGCTCAGGTAAGTGCGCGGTAAAGAGCTAGGGCTGCACCGGGATGGGTCTACTCCACACCGGCGCTTGGAGATGCCATAGCGGGAACGTTCCTGGCCAACGACCCACGAGAGCTTAATTGAACCTGAGACGGCTGCCGTGTGGATGATTGGCGCGGAGGGTATTATTGGGATTTGATTGCAGTGGGGAGAGGGACTTGCTCAGCCTCATTCCGTCTATTACTATTACTATCAGAGGGTCAGTACGCCGTACTTGGAGGGGAATGGGATGGAGGCGCCTGCAATGCAGATCGCGCTGTCGCCGTCCAGCTTCTCGGGATTGTCGTCTGTGGCGTTTTCTATATTAAGGATATGCGGGTAGATTGATTGGGATCGTTTCGTGGAGAAGCGCATTGATTCAGGGTATGTCCCGTACCTGCAGTGAAGGTTTGTAGGCGGGATGTTGGGGTGATAGGTATTGGCTGAGAGGGAGCTGCAATATTCCTTGAGATGGTCTTGTAGTGGGATCTGCTGCTACTTTCCCGTTTCTGGGGAGGTGCTCGAGATGCTAATATTGTCGGCGTTTGGATATGTCTTGTGGGTTGTTTTGTTGTGCGTGGGTGTTTTGGTGGGTCTGCGTGTAGGTAGATACGTTCGTGTACAGAACTGGTAGCTTGAAGTAGTATACCATCGCTGATAAAGTCGCTGGATGCTTTAGTAGATGAGTTATTGATGCTGCCTGAGCTTGTTGTCTTGTAGAGCTCGTCCAAGTAGAGCTCGAGCGAGACGTAGCCCCAAAGTGGTCATGTTGCGAGCTCCTTGAGAAGCTGGACTGATCCTGCGCCATGCCTGCATTAGCTGATTCCATAGTCGTAGTCAGGCCACTATTGACTGCGCCTCTCGCCTTGTTTATGCTACTGGTCACTGCGAGCATCGGAAAGATACGATCCAATCATACCGAGGGCACAACTCACTGCTTTGGTGACGTGCCAATGTTGATAGTGGCTCTTCATATTGTCCCGCGCCAACGGTTGATTGGGGAAAGGCCTCACTCTAGGAGGATTGTTGTATGTGCATCATTGGTCAATGCTTCGATATGCGCATATTGCTTGTCGTCGAATAGACAAGTTGTTGAGCTGCGCAGAGCTAGTATGTCCATATACTAATGCAGAAAGGCCGCATACCAGGCAGGATCGACGCTTGATGCAATGGTAGTCTCATATATGACGAGCCCTAATATCTAGCAGGACAGCTCTTGGCCGTCCACGCAATAGCCGCTTCATTTTAATAGTGCTCCAAGAGTCCCAGATTCCTTTAGGGGCTTGCAGGGATTCGTATCTATCATCTCACCCAATTATGGCAATACCAGTAAATTCTAGCATGCAAACAGCACGAAGGTTTGTAATTGGATAGTATCTGCTCCCTGATAATGTGGTCATTGATACGCAAGGGTCTTTATACTATCCTTTAATGAGATGAGGATGCCGAATTCTCATCAAGATCACATCCGTGAGCGTCCACGACCAGAACACACAGTGTCTACGCTTCGACTCGCTTCATGCGGTTCCATTATATTCTCAGAGCCCGACTTCTCTCACTGCTTTAATTTGTGTTTTTTGGCATGGAGCATATTTTTGTAGTTGCGGGTGGAGCCACAATAGCTTGCATCATCCTGGTACGGCGGTATGCTGCTCAACGAAGACTTGAAGCTCAGGGTAGACTGGCGATTTCAGTGACGTCGAGCTGGAGTTCATCGACTAGGCGAAAACCCATCCATGTACGAGTAATATGAGCGTAGTAAATATATTGTGATCATCAAGTGCTTCAAGAAGATCTGTCAACCATAACTGACTAGAGGCCACTGACATTCGGATCAGTCAATTAATCACATACAACCAAGAATAGTTTCCAATCCGGTGCTAAGTGCAAATGGTCATTACTCAATCACTTACGCATCAGGTTTTGTAGCACTTCGTACCTTTCAGTTGTTGGTAAACAGTCCGACTCATCATCTAGTAGACAAGGTGCTAATATCACTCAAAAAATAGTGGAGCATTGCCTTTCTCGCAAAAACATTTACTATCGACGCCATTCCATCCTCCATAAGGGCAATAGAACTTGCACAGCCAATTCAACAATTGCATAGTTCGGGGAAAGTTCGGGATTCGGAGAAGTGTCAGGTACTCATATTCACCGCCCCAGCGGTAAGTGGCAACTGCCGGCAGTATGTAGATTTTACAGCCGCGGAGATTCGCCGCAGCTGCTTCCACGCCTCTTGCTCCATCAAGGAATTGAGCTCTAGGTTGTGGGCATGTATGATGGGTGGTCCAGAATGCCTTTGTTACTCCCAAAGACGAGAGTATTACAGAGGGCGGCTGGTGTGAATTACGCGCTCACGCCGAGACTCTGCGGAGCTGCCTCGCGCGCGCCACCTCTCCTTCGCCAGAGCAATCTCTCAGACTACTCGCAAATTGTATCACGGAGATGCTTCAGCGCAGGCTCAAAGGTATGAAACCTTTACAAATTGTCGAATTTTGCGGCTTACCATTATGCTCCTTAGTATCTCGATCAAGACCTACTAAACTCGTCAACTGAGGTGCTTAACCTCCGTCTCAAGCTCGAGTTTGACGAGCACAAGGACATCCGGACCTATCTGCGAAAATGGCAACAGTCCCATTCCAACGACCTGGACCCTGTTCGAGGCCCAGGGACTTCAAACTCCCTGGACGCATCGGCACCCTGGGTGGGAAACATGCTTAACGACAACCGTGAGGCTCGCGATGCCGGAAGCGATGCTCTACGAGCGGCAGATGATTCCTTAGAATTCACAAACTCGGCCGACGAAGGAGAGGGCTTGAATCAATACTTGGAGCCGGGTGATTTGGTGGCAATGACTGCGTAAGTGCAATCGACTTGTTCTGCTGTGCAGTATCATGGCCGCTAACTTTTGCGGAACAGCGTCGACGGTATCCTGACATTTGCCATCTACATCCGCTCCATTCATAAACAGCAACAATTCTATACGGACAGAGGAAAATGGCGGATTGCTTTTGCCAAGGATCTTGACTATGTCGTCAAGGGGTTTGTGCCTCCAGAAATGGTTGCGCCCCTGCTCCCGCACGTTCCTGGCGCTGCCGCTCAGATGAAGACAGAGTTCCAATCTGTGACCGAAGGTGGAGTCCCGAGAAATGTTGGTGCGGATCTTCTCAAGAAAATGTACACCTTCGACCAAGACGCGCAGGAGCTGTACCGTGCGAATGCAGCCCGGTTGGACAGCATTCATGACATTGTGGCCGATGAGGAAAATTACCGTGAATATACGTTGGAGGAGCTGACCTGCAAGGCGCTTGATATTGAAAAAGATCAGCTGAACGATGTGCTCTTGTTCCTCGTCCATCGCGTCGCTCACGCCAATGCTTTCTTCATCGAGTATGATCGGAGCTCTCTGTTTGCCAACCATTACCTAGTCAAACCGAGACGAATCGCTAGAGTCTTGGACACGGTCACCACCTGGGCTCACGAGCACCAAGATCACCTTTACCAGAATGTAAATGGTAAGGGGCTTCCCAACTTGAAGGACCATCCTCTGCAAAAATTCGTCCAGAAGGCCCAGCGTCTCATCAAGCGTAGCCGAACCGCGCGCGCGCCAACTACCATGGCTTGCGTCGGTCCAAGTGCTCATCGATTCACTCCAGACCAGGATGGCAAACATATGCTCTATCGTGAAATGGTTACAGAAAAGTTCAGTGACACCGATCGTATGATCATCGAATACTTACAGCTGTGGTGTCTTCCGCCGCGCAGAATGACGTCTGGGACCATGCGCTCGGCCGGTTCGCATATAATGCGTAGTACAGGCATGTATGGCGCTGTGGAACTGAATCCCATGACGGCAACTCTTTTCCTACAAGAACTGGGTGTTTTCTACCCGTGGGAGAATATTCGCTTGTTCGACCAAGGTCTAGCCCTTCCCGGCCACGGCATTTCTCCCAGCTCGGATGCGGCGTGGGAGGAAGTCCAACAAGAGTGCGAGAAGCTTAACTCACAGGAGCTTCCTGATAAGATGAAAGATGTGCGTATTGACTGGGGGGACCTACCGGTTTATTGTGTGGATGATGCTACTGCCCAGGAGATTGACGACGGTGTGTCTCTCGAGCGCATACCGGGATCAGACGATACATTCTGGATCCGTGTACATGTGGCCAACCCTACTGCATTCCTTGATTCTGAAGGAAAGATTATGCAGTACGCCGCTTCCCGCCTCCAGACGATGTATGCCCCAGAGCGTACATATCCTATGATTCCGAGCTCCCTCACGCAGAAGCACTTCAGTTTGGCCCCAGGCCGTCCAACTCTCACCTTCAGCGCGAAGATGAATCTGCAGGGCGAAGTTCTTGATACCGACATCACGAATGGAGTGGCCAGGAACGTCATCTATATAACACACGGCAAGCTACGCAGTCTTTTCGAACCTAGTTCCGAAAAGGAACTAGAGCCCTTAAGAGTAGGGGGAGAAGTGCCGAAGCGGAATTTGCGTGAGGAGTTACAGGAGGAAGTAGATGAGAAGGATGAGTCCAATTTCCGTACGCTTCGACAGTTGATGCTGGCGTTCCGGGAACTCCGACGCAAAAACGGCGCCATGGAATGGCCTTCATCTCCCGACATCTCTCTTTCAATGACTGCAGGGACAGAGCCTTTGAATCCTTCCAGTATGAAGGTGACGGAAGGGCGTTACGTTCTTGGCGATCCCGTCATTGAACTGGCCCAACAACAAATTGATCCTCACGAAGTTCCTGATATGACGAAGCGCAACCTTATCTCAACTCTAATGAACCTGGCCTGTTGGGTCTCTGGAAAATGGCTGGCCGAACGCAACATCCCTTCTGTCTACGACGGAACGTACTATCATCCGGAATACCCTAAAGTAACCAATGAGAATCTGTCCGAATACGGAGGGCAAGCTTGGCTGCAGTTGGCAGCTCCGAAGGGTATCTCTTCATCCAGTCCCCTCCATCATACGCCTCTTGGACTTGACACCTATGTCAAAGCAACCAGTCCCCTGCGGCGGTACACTGACGTCCTTGCTCATTATCAAATCGAGGCCGCGCTTCGCTTCGAACACGAGCATGGCCGCCGCCTGGACGCCCAGACGGATGAGCCTGCTCTGCCTTTCTCTCGTGAATACGTTGATGAATATATTTCTCGGTCCCGGTGGAAGCGCAACCGCATCCGGGAATGTGACCTAGCCTCGAAGCAATTCTGGGCATGCATGCTTCTGTTCCGCGCCTTCTACTTCTCTGAGTGCCCACTACCCGAGACATTCGAGTGCTTGATCCAGCGGCCATACAGCAGCACCTCCATGGCTGGTACGCCATACGGAAACGGATACGCTGCTGTTATCACGTCCCTGGGAGTTCGCTGCCAGGTCTTGATACCTGAAGAGATGTCAGACGCACCTGACCTGGACATCCTCAGTATCGTGGATGCTAAGATTACTGCCGTTGATATGGCACGCTCGCTTGTGGTCATGGAAGCAACGCGGGTCGTTAAGCCGTTTGAACGGGTGGGAGAATGGAAGTGATGCATTTGTACAGTGAAAATCGAGTTTTGGCCATCGGTGTTGTTTTTGGAGTTCCGGTAATAGCATCGTTTTGAACGCTCTCATCTCTGGTTAACATACGAAGCGTCTGGTGTTTATATTATATGTACCATAGCTTGCAAATAGATCTTATTGTCGATATCCCAAATAGGCAAGAGCAACTAGCTCATGTGACAACCCACCTTGTCACGCCTCACTGATTCCCACTACTCGAACTTTGAGTGTCCAAACTCCTTTTTCCGGACGCTGTACTACCATTTCCCGCGTGAATTCCATGTCCTCAGGGCGCGTCTCGCATAGCTCTAGGTCAAAGCGACGCACAATGGCCGCCAGCGTCATGTACAATTCTGCATAGGCCAGGCTGATCGATGATGAGTTTATGTTATTGATAGTGAAGGATTCGTACTCACTTCATGCCAATACAAATTCTACTGCCCCGTGTGAAAGGAACTAGGTATTTGGTAAGGTTGTCTCCCCGTTCAGCAGCTTGGATCCATCGCTCGGGGTTGAAGCTTTCAGGATCTGGGAAAATCGCGGGATTACGGTGGATGAAATAGCTGATTGTGCTGACCGGAGTCTTCATAGAGAATAGTTTTAGTTCATAATCCTCCTGCTCGAACAGTCATGCTTACGCCAGGCGGGATCTCGTATCCCTTATAATATAGTGTCTCTGTTGGTGCCACTCGCGCTGGTCTCAAAGCTGCTGCCCCAAGCCGGAGAGCTTCATTGATGACGGCCGTCTACCCATCACAACAAGTTAGTGCTTGGTGTTAATGCTCGCATGTATATTGGTCTCGATTGCGTACCAGGTATGGCAGCCGCTCCAGCTGTGCCCAATTGGCTTCACCAGTTGGCTTGGACATGACTTGCTGCAGTTCTTGCCGGAGCTTGAAATAAAGATCTTTGTTTCGCAGAAGATGATACGTCGCAAGCGTCAATGTCGCGGCCGTGCTTTCTGTACCCCCGAGGAGGACAATAAAGCTCTCATCGCGCAGGCGAGCTACACACCGCTCGCTCGCAGGTACAGAAGGATCGCTCAGAGCATGATATATTGTCCTTCGTTTTGTGCCTTCAGGAGCTAAAGCCTCGTCTGATTGACGGGAAATCTGCTCCTGCATGTCATACACATTTGACAATGCAGGACGAACAAGGCGCATGAGCCGTATTGGCAAAGCTTTCGTTAGGATTGGAATAATTGGGAAGAATCGGAACAAATGGCAGGCACTAGTGCCCTTGGCCAAGATTTCCCATACGATGTTTCTGTTCACCAGGTCCCTTTCTCTCAGATACCCGTTGTCTTTGCCATAAAGATAGTGTGTGATGATGTCTCCTGTGAGTGCAGTGAAGGCTGTACTTAACGTGAACACCGCTTGCTCGACATGTCCCTGTTCCAGATGCCATGCTAGAAGGGACACCTTCTCTTGAACGACACCTGAGAGCTCAACTACAGCCTTCTTCGAGAAGAACGGGTTCAGCGGGGCTCGACGAGCACGGTGAAGATCATGATCGACGGTGGCCAGCGCCGCACATGATGATGCATATGATGATACCATGCGCGGATCCTTCTCACGTTTCCGGCTACACCCAGCATAGATCTCGTCATACATAGATGGGTCAGCAATATGGACTTCTCGCGGGTTTATTCGCACGATTGGGCCTTCAAATATTGTCAGTATGGTGCATTAACAGTGGTCCGGCAGAATACCGTATGCTCTATGCATCTTCTCAATTTCCCATATGAATTTTCCACCACGAATAACATCGTGGTAGAATTCATGCAGGTGAGTGGAAGCTGCTAGCTTGGGCCCTGGGATTTTGCTAAGGGGATGAAAATAGATACGGTAGATCGTTCTCGCAGAGACACAAAAGAAAACCAAGAGTAGTAGAAGAAGGGTGTACATCATGAAAAACCGTCAATTTATCTTGGATTTTCATCGAAACCTGCCTCTTATCGGTGTAGTTTGGAGTGATACCAGCTACCCATATATAGTAACAGTCCCTGCTCAGAAGGCATGCACATCTTGCGAATCCCCTTGACGAGCAACGCTAAGAGGATCTCATCTTCAGACCTTGAAGTCGGGGCGAAAGTCCGTCCAATGCATTGAATCGTTGGAGTTCGGCGCATTCAGCCAGACCTGACTCATGTTTACGATAGGCGGTTGTGCAGAAGGTACCCTATCGTGTGGCTTTCTGCTTCCATTGAAAGTCTGCGGCTAAACTAGCTACGTTATATCCCGGTTAGACACAAGTCTCGAATGAGGATCTGGATACACCGAATTAGCGCCAGAGTCACCATAGTCGGAATAGTGTCACTAGGAATAGCAAATAGTCGTCGACGATCCTAATCTCGAGTAACCCATTTGTCGAGAATACGTTGCTATGTTCGGGTGCTACTGAGCAGAAGGTGGCTGAGCGAACAGACATCTGGCTTGCAGCTGTGCCAGGGCCTAGGTGAGTACTCGTAAGCTGATCATGATTGTGATTAAGACTTTGATACTCTGACCGACACAATGGCTTTGTTGAAAGAGAGGCGTGTTATATTAATACCTTTCATCCAGGACTATAAGCTTTCAGCCTAGTTGTGCACCAGTGTCATTGGATCTGGGCCGCAATATGGGCCGCAATATCATATCCAGCGTGTCGTCCCGTCTCCCAGCCGATCTCAACAGATTACAGTTAAGCAGCTAACTAATTATATGAATGCAGGAACTGTGTTATAACCCGCTCAATATCAGATTTGCAATCACTCTAGGGTTTCGGCCTGCGTCCGACCTGATTGTAGCGGACATCCGCTGTAGCCGCCACCGCATATTCTCCGAATACTGTCCAGGACGTCCGACGCAGGTTTGCTTCAGGACTGCATGATTTACGAGCAGGACCAATACTAGTGACATAAGCCACATGCACGGGACTATTTTATGACGCACATACATATGCCATATTCTCCGATATCCAAATAGGCCCGTTGAGATATTAGTAAGAATCGAGGCGTTGCAGTTATACCATATGATGGACGGTCCTTTTTAATCAAATGCATACTATGGTATAGAATTCTTCTCTCAACGACCCAGTCAGTCATATCATGTTCACTATAAAAACAATCACTGAGAAGGGAAGATTGTCTCATGCAGGACAACTGCAGCAATCACGCCAACAGGCGGCCCATTCCGCCACCGTTGATATGGTCGGGATTTCCGAGTAGCTATAGACCAACTAGGGTTGGTAAAGAGTAAGTAGCGGTGGAGAGTTCATACAACTGATGATGAAGATGTTTGCTATGAGTCCAGAAGATTAGCAAGAAACCTCGCAGGAACTTACCCTACTTGGTTGGTGCTCGGACAAAGATGCCATACTAGGCTGAGATGTTGCCAGGCACAGCTGTATAGTGTGCTCACCGATTCTTTCTACATCTTTCTACATGATGGACTTCACATATAGAGGGGTAACTAAGGTACAGGGATTTAATTCGGACAATCAGCATGGGGAGGGATGATTGGCTTTGAGTTCTCTCATTATTGCAACTGGTACATCTAGTCAATTGTCAAGTAATATCTGGAGTATCAGTATCCCTTAATAATAGTAATCAGATAAAGGACTAACTTGACAAACAATACGCACATCAAACAGACCGGACTCAGCATGCATACCTGCTGCTATACGCGGCGTCTACGTATACACTCTCAATGAGCAGAAATTGTCCTCAGTCTCACATACTAATTAACCAATCAATACAATCTCATCCATCTATATTCACCCTATGATACACACAGTCCTTCTCCCTATGTACTCCATACTATCAACCCCATACATACACATACATAACCACATCTAGATCCCAAAAACCTCCTTGACCAGCGTCTTCTTATTAACTATATCCCACACATAGTCAGTAAACCGTAAACAACGTAACCGCTTCAAACCCAAGTAAATAGAAAGAAAAGAAAAAGGGAATAAACTCACCCTTCCCCATCGCATTCCTCGGAATCACCCCCTCCAGGACCTTCATCTCCTGTGGCATCTTATACCCAGCCAAGCGATCCTTCAACGCCCTGCGCATATCCAACGCACCCCAGGGCTTATCGCCATTCTTCCCACCTCCTTTACTTCTATACTCGGGCCTGAGGACCACGATCGCGGCGACTTTCTGGCCCCATTGGTCCGAGGGGAGGCCTACGACGGCGGCTTCGGCGATTTGGGGACTATATCCACCAACAATCAGTATTTCGTGAATGGTGGTGGTGGTGGTTAATGTTGTAGATGGAAGGGGAAACTCACAGCGAAAGCAACTCCCTCTCGACTTCCAACGCGCTCACTTTCTCTCCGCCTGTCTTGATGATATCTACGCTTCGACGACCCTGGATGAAGTACATTGGGCCTTGGGCCCATTCGCCGCTTGTGCCGTGGCCGGCGGTGGGGACGGGTCTGCGGACGGCGACGTCGCCGGTTTTGAACCACGGTCTTTTGTTGGGGTCTGATTCGTCGGGGACGAAGGATTCTTGCGTGGCTTTTTCGTTCGCCCAGTATTCTTTGAAGATGGTGGGGCCGCGGAGCTGGATCTCGCCTTCGCGTTCACGGCCCGTGGTGGTGTCGAGCTCTTCGCCGGGTTTGATGACTTCGTTGGTTTCGGTGTCGACGAGACGGGCTTCTACCGAGGGTAAGGGCCAGCCGACGCTGCCGTCGACGCGGTCGGTGAAGTCGAGCCCGCAGCTGATGGCCATGCCGACTTCGGTCATGCCGTAGCGTTCGAGGAGGACGTTGCCGTTGCTGAGGTCCGACCAGGCCTTCTTTGTCGGGGTGGGGAGGGCGGCGGAGCCGGAGATGTTCAGGCGGAGGTTCTCTGGGGAGATGGCCTTTCGGGCGGCTTCTTGGGTGGGTGCGGGGAGGTTGGGGAAGGAAGTTAGCAGGCGGTTGTAGATTGTGGGCACGGCTGTGAGGAAGGTGATTTTGCTGCGTGTGGATGGGGAGGTTTGGGGGAGGAAGGGGGCGGCGAGGCGCGTCCAGACGGCGTCGGTGTTGAAGGGGAACATGAATTCGATGGAGGAGCCGGCCAGGATGGGCGTCACAATGGCGTTGACGGTGCCGTGGATGTGGTGTAGGGGAAGGAGGTGGAGGAGCCGGTCTTGCGGGGTGTAGTTCCATGCTTGGAGGAGGGAGGCCGCTTGGGCTGTTAGGGCGGATTGAGGGATGAGGACGCCTTTCTGGGGGTTGTTAGTTCTGCAGATTTGTGAAGGTGTTGAGGATCATACGGGTCTGTTGGTGGTGCCGGATGTGTAGAGCATCATTCCACCGCGCGATTCCACACCGATGTCCTCTAATGACACTGAACCCGTGTTGCTTGCGCCCACTTTGATCTTGTCCTTGATATCCAAGACAGGCTCCCGATCCAGACCCGCCTTGACGAGTTCTTGTGCCTTCGCTGCGTACTTCTCCGTCGCAAGCAGCACCTTGGCCTGCGAGTTATCCATGATATACTTTAGTTCGCCGACGGGAAATGCCGGGGATAGAGGAAGGGCAATGGCATCGCTAGCGAGGATGGAGAGCAGCGTCACTAGTACAGTTTGTGAGCGAGTATCCCATTAACATCATACATGAGATGGTCACAGTACCTACGTAGTCGTAGCTATTCTCAGCCAGAAACGCGACCCTCTCGCCAGACAAGCCATCTTTTCCACCTCCGGCAGACTGAAGCAGCCGGTCCTTAGCTTGCAGTACATCCGCAACCAGATTCCCGTATGTGAACGATCGAGCAGACGCGCTATGAACCACCGCCAGGTTTGATTGATCGTGGTCCTGGAGGGCGCGGAAGAGAGGGAGATTCGGCAGGGAGGAGATCGATCGACGAACGAGAGGTGTCACTAAAGACCGGGAGCTACTTTTAGGAGCACCACATCTCCACGCTAGAAGGGTGTGGAGCGAATGTTGACGAGACGGAGAAGCAATCGAGCCCCGGGAGAGGAGCGGCATCAAAGTGCGTCCGGACATGACTGAGAGATGCGTGGGAACCGTATGACATGACCCAGCAGCCGTCAGGATATCTCGAGCTTATAATTGCCTCGGTGCGCAGGTAACCCACGTCAATCAATGGATTGATCGATACCCAAGGCAAAAGATAAAGGCGGATTGCGCGACGGAACTGATGTCATTTGGGGAGGAAGCGCATCGGAGCTTTGCGGTCTCGGCAACGGCACTTGCTTTGCTCCGGCTATCGGTGGTTGGAGATGCATTGGAAGCAGCATGTTAAGGTTAGGAAGGATGGTGATAGCTTTGCATGGAACCAGTCAGATTGGCCGATGCTTGTTCTTTCCGGAAGAAAGAATAACACGCCTGCCAGGGTGATGACTTAGTATTGAAAGGCATCTAAATGCGACGAAGCAACGGACAACCCCCGACCTCCGCACCATTCCCAAAACAGTAACCCGCCCACTCCGTGGCCAATTGCGGTCTCCCGATTCTCATCGCTCAGCATCAAGAATCCCCCTCCGTATCTCTCAATTAAAATACTACACAGCATCATATCATATCTCTCCCCCCACCTTATCTTCCACCGGGACTACCGCTTCCCCCTCAATGCTCCCCCGCGCCTCCCTCTCCGGCTTCCTCCCCCGCCGCGTCTTCTCCCTTACTGCTACCAGAATGGCCTCCACCTCCGCAACCCCCGTTGAGGATCTCATTCGGGAGAAGGTATGTCCAATGCCCTCTTACATACTTCTATCCGGTTATATATTCTCATACTAACTTACAATGCTAAGCTTACAACCGCCTTCACTCCCTCCACCCTCATCATCCGCAATGATTCGCATCTACACGCACATCATAACGCCATGCGCGGATCGACTTCGAAAGAGACCCATTTCCAGTTCGTTGATACGCCCCTCTTCTCCTGGTACTTGTTGGTCTGACTTATATCTGTCTAGTGTGACGATCACATCTCCCTCGTTCCAGTCGAAGCCCCAGCCTGCGCGCCATCGTATGGTCTATGGTTTGTTGAAGGAGGAGATGAGTCGCGAGGGTGGCATCCATGCGCTGCAGTTGCGGACAAAGACGCCGGAGGAGGAACAGCGGGAGGAGGAGAGGAAGGCGGCGAAGGCTTGATACAACATACAGCATATACTTGATACAGGAAGGGTTGATGTTCTTTCATTTGACTTGATCTGCGATACCCATGAATAAATGCATTATACGGTCGATCGAGTGCGTTCTACATACAGTTCGTACATACATCAAGGGATATTATTATTAAGGTAGTCGGATTATTACATGTTCTAGCGCCAAAGGTAGGGGCAACGAAGAGACTCTAATATATACACTGCGATAGCATCAAGCGCATCCTAGCCAACGTGCAGCAACAGTAATTCATCAGGCCGCATACGCCCCAAGACGCAGAAACTATACACGACCGATCAGTGGATACAGACAAACAGCGACGAGCGATCAAGCAGACATAGGAGACGATTCAGCAGGTGGGTGCTTTTCAGCCAAGACAAGGCAAAACGACAAAGTGGTATAACAACGGAACAATCACAGCAAGCGAACGATCCTCGACTGGCTCGGCTTACCGTAAGCGTAGACAAGAAGTAGAGCATCGGACGAGAACACAAACGATAAGAGGTCGTTACAGCCTTGCGTAAACTTGAACGGAAAGCGAACAGAAGCAGGACAAGGTTAATACCTCGGAGGGTATCTGGAGAGATGAAGGGCATTGGCATGGCGAAGCATTTATATCAGCGCAAGGTCGAGTCATCAGATCAAGCCAAGTATAGCATATTGCATATGCCATAAAAATCACGGGCTCTATTTCGAGGACTTGTTGGCTTCCGTGACACCGACGGCAACACCGACGACAATGGCGATGATAAGAACTATGGATACTGTTAGCCTGGCCTATGAAGCGGGTATCGCATGGGGACACTTACTGACGACCAGCAGAGCATACCACTTCCACTTTCTCGCCCGACGAGCGCTGGCAATAGCTTCCGTGATCTGGTTGTTCGCGTTCGAAACGTTCTGCGCAACATTGTCTGCATCCTGGTTGATCTGCTCCACAGCAGGCTCCTGCTGGTGGACCAGCTCCGCCACTTCCTGGTACAGGCGGCCCAGCTCCATCATATCCTGCTCGATCTTGCGAATGGCGGCCGATCGCTCCAAAGCGGCCTGCCTGGCGTCGTTTGCCTGTCTAGTCCGGCTACCCGTAACCTAATCGGAATGTTAGCATGAACTTGCTGAAACCTCTCGAAAGAGCATACCTGGAAGCTCTGCTCCTGGCCCAACAAGACATTGTCCACACCCTGCTCGATCTCCTCGGGGGAAGCTTCGGGGTTGGCGATCTCATAACGTCTGCGAACCTGCTCCCTCAGGCGCTTCTGGAAGTCGGACTGGCATCTCTGGTACTGTTCGATCTCGCGACGGAGGTTCCGGCTAGTGACGTCGATCTGGGTCTGCACACGGCTGTCGCCGGAGCCGGGGGTCTGCTTGACCTTCTTCAGAAGATCGCGGAGGTAACGGAATCCGTTGTTCACTTCATCCTCGATGTAGTCCAGAGTCTGGCGAGCGACCTGGTCCTCCTTTCCGGTACTCGAGTCGAGCAAAGCGTTCTGAGCGGCGGCAAGCTGGCCCTCGCGCTTGGCGCGGAGATCGGCAATACCGTCGTTGATCTCTCGGCACTTGTTCAGCAGCGTCGTCGCGTCGGCCGGCTGGTTGTAAGAGCCCATTTCTGATGTGCGATCGCAGGTTAGGCTATGGTCGGGTCAGACAGAGGGGCTGAAGGTGGTGCGCTTACCATAGCTACCGTTGCCCTGCTCCATGGCATTGGCGTCGCTGTAGGGGTTGGCATCTTGCTGGCCATAGGGGTTGTACTGGCCGTAGCCACCCTGGTTTCCACCGTACTTGAATCGACGGGTTAGCAGACTATTTGACGATGCGCAAGTGGTGGGTAATAAGGGGTGGGGTAACGGCAAGGGTCAGGATGATGACGTTCTGGGTGTCGACATACACTCATGGTGAGTTAAATTAGTGTAGTCCTGAGAGTCTTTCAAGTCAAATTGATCGTACAGCCGTCAATTCAGACACCGTGGTCGTGATGCAGCGTGGGTCACTGGTCGCAGCGAGTAATTCCGACAGGTGGACGTAGCTTCGGGGTTGTACGGGAAACGAGAACGGCGATGAATTGCGACTACCGCAGAAAGGGAGGATTAAGAGTTTCGTGGGTAAATAGAGTCGGAGACTGCAAATAAGGTGAAACGGTAAAAGGTGGAGGAGGGGGATAAAAAGGGAACGAAGAGGTAGCAGGCAGGCAGAAAAAAAAGAAGCAGTTGAGGGAATGAGGTGAGAAAGAAAGAATGGGGGAAGGACGAAAGAGTGACGGGTGAGACAAGGCGGCTGAGCCACTGGCGGCTGCAAATCCAAAGGGAAGCCCTCGACGGTTGACTGGCTCTGGCCCGCAGATGGCAAATATGTCACTCAACAACTCTTTTACTTCCAGAAGAAGAGGAACAACAAGTAAGGAACGACTGGGGGTGGGAAGGGAATCAAGAAAGAGGGAGGAAGATGAAGCTGTTTTCTTTCTTTTCTCGCTCTGGTCAATCAGGGGTGAAACCTAGCACTGATGGCTTTTCCTCGATATTATTATTATTATTAGTAGGGGGCGTCTAGCTCGAGCACAGACCGGCCGGCGATCCTCGAGTCCCCTTTTTTCCCACGATGATGATAATCAAAACATTCACCGTCTATGCCCTCTGAAACAGCTCGGTCGGGTCCAAAAAGTGGAATTGTGACGCTGGGCTGAAGGCTCGAAATGTACCATGAGTGATCGAGGTAGATAAAGTGCTGCTGATCGTCGGGGTGCACTTGATGCCATACCCAGTACTTTCTTCATCAGACAGGTCTCTACACCAGAAATCAAGAATGGCCCTGACAGAATCACACCCTTGCTTGCGACAATCTTTGCTTTTTATTGCCAAGTTTGATTGTGAAGCTAAGATTTAAGAAAGAAGATCCCATGGCAGAACAGAGGGACTAATCGCAACTATCTACACTATGTCTTAGAAAGCTATCCACTGTGTGCTGCTCATCCAACACTTGCAACTGTTGTCACAATTTCGTCCCCAAATACGACCGACCATTGACCCTTGAACACCTGCACGAGCTACTGAATTACGTTCCTGGAGCCGTAGAGCGGCACCCTGCACGTCACTGATATGTACCTACTCCATTGGATGTGATCTGGAAACCATGATCTGGGCCCTGGCAGGGTTGAGCTTCAACGGTCTCCCCACCTGCCACCCAGCTTTCCATGACTACGCGCCCAATCTACCCCATACACTGTTAACCGCTGGCAACGAAATAACCAGCGATCAAACTCGCGATGAATCAAATGTAATAAAGCTTTTGACTACAATATGTTAGCTCAATTTCCCCTGACGCCGTTTCCCCACTTCACAATCTCAGCAACGGCAGAACCATGCCTTCAAGTTTCATCTCATTTACTCTCATGCCATCATGCATATTAATCCTACCTTTCAAATAATGGCAATCTCACACAGAACCGTTGCTGAGCACTGAACACAATAATAACAGCGTAAGCAGCTCATCTCAGCTCAGCGCAGCACAATGGAATTCCCACAGCAGCTCCACAGCCGCGATCTAGCTTGGCCAGCGTGTGCCTGTCTAACCCACAAGCGAGAGTAAATTTAGCAACACCGAACTCCATTCGCGGTGCAGGTGCATGCATCCATTCTTCGAATCATGCTTCTAGGAAGGAAATGTCGGTGTCTAAATGGCAATATGCCCACCGCCACATATCAGAGTAGTTTAGCTTGAGCTGAGCCTCAAGTGGGTGGACAAGACACTGCCCCATTCAATTCAATCCCTCGGTCGGGGCTAGTCAATAAACCTCAGGCAGCCATTTTTCCACTCAGTCAAGAGGTCACATGCTCCAGGCAGTGAACTCTCACGTTACTCCAATTATATCCCTAGCATATTGTCGCGTGGTCCAATGCTTATCGCTTTGAAGAAATCACTAGGTGGGTTCATGCGATGAACCTTAAATCTAATATGTCACAGCAAGGGTTTTAGAAGATAAATTTAATTAGCATTTGGTACCTACATGAAAGTACCTTGAACAAGCAGACATATACTGTGACATTAGAACAAGGGTCCGGATGACATAAAGTCGAATGTCTCCCTGCTAACCTCTACAAAATGAAACCAACTGATCCCTTCATCACCATTCAATGAACATGAAAGTCGTACGAGTACTGCGACAACTACCAGACCTACGATACTACCCAGAATGAAGTCAAGTTACACAACGTACAGACAATATTTATAAACGCATTATTGACCACTGTACAAAGTGATCGATTAACATCATAGCCCCAAGCGCAATCATTACTACAACCACCCAGCCCAAGCCACAGACCCAGCAAACCCAGCAAACCCAGCAAACCCAGCAAACCCAGCAAACCCAGCAAACCCAGCCAACTTACGGTCTAGAATCCTTCAAATCCTCCCCCATCCACAGAACCCAGTGGCCCCGAATCCATGGAACCGCAGTAAGGGTCCATCCATAGCTACTCTACCTACTCTACCTACCAGCACACAAGAACAATTTGCAGTTTACACCCGCAAGCCGGCCAGACATCCGAAAATCCCCCCCCC